>NW_024582366.1:1352889-1373009 GCF_018398535.1 Haplochromis burtoni
TTTTTTTTAAACATTATCTGCCAATTACATCTGCCACCCTTCTCCAAATCTGTGCCCCTACCTGGCCCCCCCAACAAAAATTTTCTAGACACGCCACTGAGTGTCCCTCGCTATAACGCGGTTCACCAGCTTTTACATAAATCTTCGATCGCTAGCAGTGTGACTCTGAAGTGCTGTACTGTATGTTTGTAAGTTTTCTCCCCAACAAACACAACGGTGTGGATGAAACGGTAGCACCCAAAAGGCCGAGGAAGATGCTAACCATCGCACAAAAAGTTGGACTTCTTTCCTCAACTCATTCTGCTTGCGTCCTCCACGTCCGTACCACTGATTCATTAATGATTCATTAATGTTGAATTCTCACAGCCGCTCTATTCCCAGGTTCTGAACCTGAAAACAGGGTTTGATCTTTAGTTTCATTCTATAATACTGGACTTAATTGTCTACGAAGGTTTGAACTTTGGGAGTTTAAACAAGAAAGAAAAGTGTGAAAATGTTCATGCCGGTCTGAGAAAAGTGTATAAAGTGTGTAGTGAGGGTTTAACAGCCTTAAAACATCTATAATAATTGTAAAAAATAAAGTTGGCTACTTAAAGTTGGTTCTAAAAATAACCCGCCTTGTCGCGGGTTATTTTTAGTAACTCCTGCAATAAACGAGGGACTGCTGTATTTATTTTATACCAAAATGTTTTTGTCATTTGAAGCATATTTCATGTGCTTTTTATTACCAAAATATATTTTTAACATTTCATTTTCTAGCTTGCATTATTTAAAATAGTTTATGACTTGTAACATTTTGTGGATATTGTATCAATTTAAACAAAAAGCCGCTGTTATTTCTGAATGTGGACATCATAAAAGTCTGTTTTTGTTCTTTGTTCTCATTGTTTCGAGCTCAAAGCTGTCGGCTATTTCTGACTGAAAATCAAAGTCGTCAGAGTGTGTCAGAGTCATGAGGCCATGAGACTCAGCACCCATTAACCTCATTACTGTAACACACAGTGGCTCTGTGTTCACACAGTGAGGGGTTAACATGCATGTGTATGTTTTCAGATCACATGACTCCTCTGTTATGTTGCTGTCACCAACAGTCGCTCACTGTTTCAGCACTCAATGAAGCACTTCAGTCTGACAGCAGAGCGACTCCCCCACAGAGGCCCCTTTAGTCCCCTGAAGTTGCCTCTGAGAGCTGTTCTCAGGTCTTCTGTAATGTTACTCCGCTCAGAGGTGTTTCCCCTTCAAAACAAACACACGGTGACCATAAGGGACTGAGGAGGGAGTCCTGCTACTAAGCAACACTGACTGTAACAGAGTAGACCACTGAAAAATTCAGAAGAACTACATGAGAGAAACAATGAACTGTGACACGTCTGCGCTGAGGAGCAGGGAGGAGATTGGCTGCTCTGTCCTTGTATATATTTGTTTTTTTTCTAAAGCTCTGTCTGTGTCTGGTTGTGCAGGAAACCTCTCAGAAAACGTGTTCAGAATATCCAACACAAAGTTTTATTTGCTGATTCTGGACAAGCTGAGGCTGACTCAGCTGATATCAGAGTTTCCACGAGGAGGAAAGCTTATGTATGACTCCCACTGTTACAGCTGCTCCCTCTGTAACCTCACAATAAAAACTACTTCAAAAGTGAGTGTATAAAAGATCTGCCTGCAAACTCAGAATTACAAGCCTAACAGCTTATTTCATGATGGTAAGTTCCAGTCTAACTGCTGGACTGCAGAGATCAGTTCTGTTTATATACAAGACATATACATCTTACAGTGTTCAGAGGATGATCACTAATAGCATGTCAGGGGAAGTTTGCCAAGTTTCCTGACCTCTAAAGGTCTTTTGTCAAGAAAGGGAGGGATGGTCTTATATTCAGGCGAGTAATTAGGCTCCTGTGGATCCACATGCAAAAACTGGTGGGAGGATTTCAGTTCCTGTTTCAGCAGTTTAGCTTCGTTTCCTAGAAGTGTGCAGACAGAGAGCTGGGCGGGTGACTGGCAGAGGGACAAAACTCAGACACTGAGCTCTGTGTGTGTGTGTGTGTGCGCGCGCACATGTGTATATTTGTGTACCTGCAGGCTCAGCTGAAGGGCTTCTAGGAAAACCGAATGGGAAGGGCTACAGTGTGTCTCTGTTCTGTTGATGTATCTGAAGCAGCAGAGAGTCTCTAAACAAAAATGGGGACGAAAACGAGATTTACAGCTCAATTACAAAACACCCAAAATACTTTCAAATTGCTTCATAAATGTTGCATTTGGTTGAGGTGACTGTAGGAAAGTTCAGACTCTTCTTTAGTCTTCTAGTATGTTGCCAAAGCGTGTCCTCTTTCACATGACAAAATATCAGTTTTAAACAGTTTGATGATTTTTGGTGAGAAAAAAATGTAAAATCATGAAAACATGTTTGTGACTTTCCTGTAGTTGCAGTTGCAAAATCGCAGACACACACATTCAGTATGTGCTGCATGACACACACACTTTCTCTCCGGTTTCCAGATGTTGCTGGTGATGTCATTTTCTCAGGGCTTTCTCCAGAATGAATCATCGTCCACAGACACACAGGATGCGCCATAAAAGGAGCATGGAGCAAGGTGTAAGCAGTAAACTGTCTCAGATAAAGCACATAAACCTCAGGCTGAACCTGTAATGACTTTCATGTGCAGCTAATTTTCTGTCATTTGTTCTTTTATTGTTTTACTGCACAGGTGTAGAATAAACAAAAACTGGAAAGAAGAGTGAATAAGTTAGTCAAACCTCAGATTCAGGATGAATAACTACCAGGTTATTTTTATGCTAGTAGTGGAATACTGGTGGCTAGCTCAGTACCTCATCGAGTATACTGAAAGGTGCTGGGACTTTGTAGACTTGGACCGGGCCTCAGATATACTGTTATAGATTATTCAGAGCTTGAAGGGCTCGAGGTCTGGTTAGACCGTTGGGCTGTATACGCAGTAGATGATGGATGGATGACTGTCTGGGTTTTAAAAGTTTGGAAACATTGTTAGCAGATCTGCGATTGTTTCAGGTGTTTGATTAATTCGATTAATTAATGTTTCTCTAGAACTCATGGTCTAAGTCTCAGGTTGGACCCTGCATTTACATTCTTTTTCTTTGTGCCTAATTATGACTACGTGGGTTCTTCAAAATGACCACAACCTGTTGAGAAGATAAGGAAATACTGAAATACAACAACAACAACTAAATTAAACTGAATCCCTGAAATAAAGTGAAAACCCTGCAATAAAGGAGTGGTGCAGGCTCCACGGAGCCTGAAAGCTGCAGGACGCTTGCACATTTTCCGCTGATATGCACAAACCATTTTGCATATTAAAGGGAAGTCCCACAGTCTAAAATACACCAGAAGTATCCTTTACTGAATACAGAGGGTGTGCTCTTCATTTTCTGATTAAATGTGTGTATTATACAACAGAGTTTTTTGCTGGCTGTAAGGAAGCTCGGATGCTACTTCCTACTTGGAAATGTTTAGGCACGGGCCCTGTTTGCTCTTTTGTTCCTGAAAGGTTTCTTCCTGTAAGGTGTCTATGAGAGCTTTTGTCCTTATTTGGGAAGTGGAGAAGAAAAGGTGCTGTAAAGTATCTGGATTAAATAACCTGTCGCCTACAGACACACCCACACACAAATACTCAGTACGGTCAGTGGGTGTGTGTCCTCCCTTATCAGCTCAAAGGGGAAATGATGCTCACGAACACATGCACATGCGTGCACACACGTACACACACACACACACACACACACACACACACACACACACACACACACACAAAGCTTTTTGTCTGCTTTATGTATTTACTTATTGCAGGAAAAACACATGAACACTAATGAAATCCAGTAATTGCTCCGTTGTTATTGTTGCACTTCTGCTTTCTTCCAGTGTACAGTGAATCCAGGAAGCTGTGCACAAACATATAAAGTATTTCAGTTGCACTCACTGCCAAACTGTCAGATTACCAAACCCTAACACACCATTTAAAATTGTGCCAATTTTAACCTTTAACTTGTTTAACCCTGTGATTTTCAAATGCAAGTTAGATATAACCCAGGTACTGTTGCTGACCATGTTCATTTCTTTTTGTCCACCACAGAGTGTTTCAGCAGGATGATGCGCTCTGTCCTGGCAGAACAGGACATTGGCTGCACATTTGTTCTCAAAGGAAAGTATTCAGCCACTTATCATGATTGATAATGAATAAACGTGTGGAGCAGAAACCTCACGGCAAAGCTCTTATCTAAGCAACATAGAGACAGCCTTGGATCACGTTAAATGCGCAAAACTGCAGTTCCTCTGATGCCCACTTGAAGTTGACTGCGAAAAGACATCCTCTCTACTTTTAACTTTCCTTTTTGATGAAGCTTTTAGTTAGGATTGGATCAAGTGACCCTAAAGCTTGCTTTAGCACCCTCACCTCTGCAGTCTGAAAAAAGATTAAGAGCAGTTAACTGTCAGGTTGTTGCTGCATTTCAGTTTGGAAATAAAGAGTCAGGGAGCGAAGAGGAAAATGTTGGCTTCACAAATACCAGGATGGCTGAACTTTTTCCTCGAAGGCAATTTGGAGGTTTAGCTCCCCCACAGCAGGAACACACACACACACACACACACACACACACACACACACACACACGCACACACTGTCTTACACACACACACACACACACACACTCTCTCACACACACACACACACACACACACACGTCATGTGTCCATGACTTCAGAGGAATTTACAGTGGCTTGCATTCCTTTCCCGGGGTGTTATTCCGAAGGTCAGGAAGAGAGTGCTGTTTGGTTAGGCAAGTGGTGATTTTTAAGTCTAAACATGTCTTAGAACATGCAGAGTCAGGGGAACATGTGTTTGCTCCTCTATGGTATCATGTAAGTGTGGAGATGTAAGTCCCTACAGTGATACCTGGGCCACATGCACACAGAGTTACACATGCATCACTTTAAGGAACATGACAATAAGCTGCATTCAAACCTCGAATCCTTATGAGAGTGTTACGCTCCCCCCAATGTGACTGTAATACACATGTCCTCCTGCAAACATACACACACACACACACCACACACACACACACACACACACACACACACACACACACACACACACACACACACATGTGCACCTAGTAACTGTGAAGAGTAAAATCTGCATGACAACCATGTGAGCGAATAAGTAAGAGTTGTCACCTCGGTAGAGTCAGCTGACCCTGTGTGTGTGTGTGTCAGCTGACTCACAGAAACAGGAAACACATGCTGATTGGCTAATTAAAGCTAAAAAAAACTGCATTCACAATCATGAAACAGCAAATTTAAAATGTTGTGATGTTGTGAACTCTCCAGTCCTGGTACTGCCCCTGCAGACTGCAGTCTTCATCACAAACAGAACGAATCACATCATGATCATTTCTCTACTCTTCTTTACATGCATCATTTGGGGGCAAAGGATTGTCTGTAAAGCAAAGTAATTTTGTAGAAAGGCCTGTGCTCTGAGGTAGCTGTTTGTCTTTATGTGTTTTCCCTGTGATGGTCTGGTGACCAGGATGTGGCGTCAGATAGTGCCGCTCCTATCAGACTTTGGGCCCAAAGTCAGACAGGAGCGGTCCTAGCTGAGCTGTCAGTATCTACAGGATTGCATTAAGGTGGTATAATTACCAAACCTGGTTAAACTGAACACCCCTTATCATCCAGACTTCAGCAGCTGTGCAGCTGTGTTGAGCCTTATTGGAATTGAAGTAATTCAACTGTGGGTGGAAAAAACTTGAAGAGAAGAGAAGATTTCTCACTTGTCAGGTCATAAAATCATAGAGCAGGGCTCCGTGTTAGGAAAGTTTATCTTAACATAGCAAAAGACGTTCCTAACAGTTCCCAAGTATGGGTGGGTGTTTTCATGTTGCTGAGCTGAGGAGAGTCTACACCCTCAGCATCAGAAAGGTCAGCTATTTACCCTATGAACTCTAAGCTAGGTGGCATTTCCTGGCAGGAAAAATGTTGAACCTCCCATGTGTTTCCCTGTCGTGGACATGAATGCACCACAGGCCTCCTCTCACAGTTCCCAGACCTATAACACTGACTTGCAGGAGTTTGAGATCAGTGGTCACCCCACAGCACCACTACCAGGCTACCCCTGTTAACAGGAACCCCTCCCTCCACTCTTCTAGGGAGGACTTGTTTTCCATCTCTGGCTGCTTTCTGACTCACTGCTGACATCATCACTCAGCTTCAGCACAAAGCAATAGCTTCTATTGTTTTCCAGGGAAGCCCTCCACCCCTAACGCAGACACACACACGTACACGCTCGTCAGCATCGTCACTGCTGCCCAAGACTTTCCGTCCATATAAGGACAAAATAGCTTTTGATGCTGCTGATTAGTTTACAGGCAAGCATCTTCACACACAGCCTTTCACAGCTCAATCTTGCAGGAACCAACTCAGGATGCCTCCTTTGACTCATTGCCCAGTCTGCCACGGCTGCATCTGCTTCTTGGTCCCAGTGTGTTCCTTCAGGCCTCAGCATCCTACTGTAGAAGCTGGTATACAGCACATGTGCCAGTCAACACCATTTGGCACTGCTCGCTGAACTACTCAGGCTGACCTCTCCTCTCTACGAGCTGAGCTAAAACTCCCTGCCACAGGCCCAAACTGGGGTAAAGTCCCTCTGTGAAGAACTTCATGTTGTTAAAATGCAGATCTAGAGTGAACAGCAGGTTTTTATTGTGTTTAAACATTATTTTTAACACAAATCTGAGCTTTGATTTACTTACAGTTTATAAAATCACACAGCAATAGTAGCAAGCTTATTCATTTCAAGATTTGGTTTATACTTTAATAGCATCATTGGGAAGTGCTAAAGGTGGCGTGAACAAAAAAAATATGAACACCAGGAGTGTGAGGAGGATGTTTGGTTATAATAAAGGTAACAACACTTCATCACAAGGGTGAAAGTTCACTGTCTGCATTTTGAAAGAGTTCCTGTAAATGCAAAAGTGTGAGTGTTGAAAATGGGACTGTCAGGGTACAGGAAGTGGTTCAGAGGTGCAAAAGAGGACGACCCTGAAGAAAATAATGTACGGTGCTTGGTTTGTTTAGCAAGTTGCTAAAAGCTGTGATCATATCTGTATATTGGAAGAAATACATTTTAGATATGAGTAGCAAGGCTTTATTAAAGAAAAATATACCTTAGAAAAACGTTAAAGTTTGAGGATTAAAAATAGGAAATGATGATGAAATTAAAACAGCAGGTTCTCCTGGTTGCATCAAAAGATAAATGGTAAAAATATAAAATAGGAAAGAAATAACAGTTCCAGATAAAATAAGACTCATGAAGCACAGAGAAAGTCTAGTGTGCACTGGAAGGATTTCTATGGGGGGGTTGTTTTGTTTTTTTGGTTCTAGAATGAGATCACTGCTAAAAATGTAGTCTGATATCATCCAAGATGATATGATGTCACACACACACACACACACACACACACACACACACACACACACACACACACACACACACACACACACACACACACAAGGTCGGTGTCTCTGTCAGCTGATGTGTTTTCGGGAAGTGTTAGGGTCTATGGGAAATGCAGACCTGGAGAGAAAAATGGAGAGAGGGAGGGAGAGACTGATCTCATGTGACCGGTGAGTCAGCTGCTGGTGATGACATCATCTCCTCCCCTCACACTGCCACAGGATTGGATGAGTCAAACAGTGAGCCGGGCTCAGCTGACCAATCAGAGGAGGCCGTTGTGGATGGAGTGAGAAGGCGGGTGATCAAAGCACAGAGAGAGAGATGAGGCTCACATGATGTCAGTATGAGCTCGCTCTCTGTTAGAAAACACAAAAATGGATTACTCATCAATATTTACGCATTTGAGCCTCACAAAACAACAGTTACCCTCTGAGTTTGCTCCTTTATTTCTGATGTCTTCACTGTGATCAGTGTAAGGATTCTTTCAAATTTACAGGCATGAAATTGACTGTTTTGCTAAAACTGTGTAATCTGCACTAAAATAACAAGATATAAGACATATATGAGAAAAAAGAAAGGAACCTCTGCAGTCATATGTAAAGGCATACTCCTGCTGCTAACATATTAATCAAGAGGGCAAGCACTTGCACTTGCACTTGCACAATTGTGAGCAAGTGACTTGTGGTGGATGTTGTTGTGATTTGGCACTATATGAATAAAACTGATTAAAACTTCAGCTATGTGCTAACAATGTTCCCAGGAGTGAACGTTAAACCAAATTCACCTATTTACCAACAATTCATTAAGTGGAGTTAGCAAAGACTAAACCAGTATGGCTTGTTTGAAAAGGATAAATGAACCATGCTAGGAGAACAAAGTTTGCAAAGCTGCATCTGAACAAACCACAAGACTTCTGAAACAATGCCCCCTGCACAGTTAATCGAATTGAAAATGTCTGATCATGTTGCACATGCCATGTTTGACAAAAATCAACCACAGCATAGTGACATAAGCTGTCAAGCATGGTGGCAGAAGTTTGAGACTCAGGCCACTGGAGGCTTGCAGTCGTTGAGTAAATGGACTCGTTCCATTATAGCACTTTTCTTCTCTGAGCACTCAAAATGCTTTACTTGAGCTACACCCACTGAGTCACTCCAAATGAAATAATTTTGATGTAAATCAATCAAGCTCAGCTGCACCTGTATGACAGTGTAAAATACTGCTGTTACGTGAGCAGAGGATTTGCAAGCTTTCCTCTGAGGAGCAGTTTTGGGAAACTGTTACATGATGTGGGAAAGCTGAAGCTCCTCAGTTCATGAAAGCTTCAACTGAAAATAAACAGATTTGAATGTTTACAGAAAAATACAAAAAGTATATAAGCTGAATGCCGAGTAGTGTCAGATCTCAGCTGGTTCTCAAGGAGAGAAAATACAGAAAGCTGCTGGTGTCCTGTGACTGTGAGCTCAATGTGTATTGATCTCTGTTAGCATCCATTAACAGCAACATCCCTCAGTGTGTGCAGCACGATCCTGATGTGGGTGTTTTTAACAAACAAACACAATCAATATAATATTGAACTGTCATAAAAATCTAGACAGAGCCTATGTGATCCCATGTGTATGTCTTTAGACTGTAGGAGGAAGCCAGAGTACTCAGAGAGGACTCATGCATCCAAATGTGGATTCAGATTCTGGACCTTCTTGCTGTGAGATGACATTGTTAACCACTGCACCACTATTATTAATTTTATACACTGCAGACATATGGATACATAAAAGATCACTCACACATGTTAGTACATTAATTTATGGAGTTATTATGATATGATCAAGTTCACAACATGTCTAAAACAGATTAAAACCATCCATATGTCTGGAGTTTTGATCTCCTCCATACCGCTTCACTACCCTGGAGGACGGGGCTGTGGCCCCCCCACACTCCCTAGCAGATCATTACATGGAGAAACCTTTGGAATGCAAGCATGCTGATCCACACAGGTATGCACACAGGTGTACACATGGGTATTCACAGACGCGGACTAAAGCTTTCTTGGCTGCTGCCTCAAAGCACACTGTGCGCTGTCTATCTTGCGTGCTGCACAATATCGTTTATTATTTAGTAACTATTGATATCTATGACTAGCTAGTTTATTGTGATGGTGCTTTGTTTTCTCTATTATTATGTTGCTCTTTGTTGTTTGCTGTCTCCTCTGTTTGTTTTTTTTGTTTGTTTTTTTTTTCTCCATACAGGTGACCCAGGAGTTGTTTATTTTTCCCCCCCCCTTCTCACCGTCTCTTCTCCCCTTTGGTTTTCTTTCTTCTCTCTCCCCCTCTTTCTCTCATTCATTCCCCCTGTCCTATTTTTAAAAAAAAAAAAAAAAAATGACAAAGGATGAACTGAAGCTCTGCCATCACGTAATGTCGCATACTGCTGTTTTGATGTCATTTAAAAAAAAAAGAAAAAAAAAAAAAAAAAGAAAACCATCCATAAGCAAGCCAAGGAACAGTCCATGCATGCTCTGAAACCATCCCAACGCAGCATAGAGGAAACTAAAACAAGCCCTAAAAAAACAGAAATAATATAGTTGAAAACTAGTCCAAAACCTAATGATGGATCCAAGCATCATAGCGTTTACCTAGTATTGCATAAAAAGACAAAGAGATCATTGGCAATGACCAAGTGGGAAATTCTTGAGCTAGAAAAGCGAAGCCAACACGCCAATGCCAGCAAATGCAGTTCCTCTAATGGTCACTTGAGGCTTGCCCCACTTCCTGGAAAAAAACCAATCACACTGCTTGGTACAATCAAAGATTTTGTTTTCTATTCTTCCCCTATGGTAGCAGCTGTACTGGGGTTGATGGCGTTTTGTTATGACTCACCTGTTCAAACTGTTTTAAGCTTTTAGGCTTGCACTGGGGGCACTGGTTTCTTTGACTGTCCGCAAGTGTTAAATTAGCACTTAACCATCACATCTAAATGTGGTCAATTGTGACTCCAGTAAAATACAAACCAAACATGGTGGTGATCAGAAAAACGGTACCTAGGGTTCGAAATGCACTCAAAACCAATTATTGATGCCAATTTTGTATGTACAGTCTGTGGTGGTGGTTGTGTTATTGTGTAAGCATCCTTCCTGTTTTGGTTCAATACGACATTGTTGCTAACTTGAACCACTGTGATCATTGACATGTTTCTGGTTGTCTAAACAAAATCTGGAGCTGTGAAGATTTTCAATGGTGTTGGAGTGCAGTAGCCTGTAGCAGCATACAAGAGTCTGCTGAGAAAATCCCAAACTGTACGATTAACATCAGTTTAGAATATTTTCTGTCTGAGCCGAAGGAGAAAGTTGAACTGCTGTCTGCCACACACACACATAAACACACACATAAACACACACAGACAAACATACACGTTCTCCTGCTTTTCTGCGGTAAACTGAAGTCGAGACGTCTCAGCAGACAGGACGGAGGAGGTGGAGGAAACTGTTCGGACCCACCGACAGTCTGAACCAGAGGGACCTGGACATGAAACGAGATGGTTCAGACTGTTAGTGTTTCACTCAGGTCAACAACTCTTAGTGATTTTCTGATGGAAACATGCTTCAGATGTTCCAGCTCTCCAACTCATTGGTTTGGCAGTACTGCACACTAAAATGGGAGATCTTTAGGTTACTCCTACAATGTAACAATGTGTTACAACTGCAGCTGCTATAGGAGTGAAGCATGTTTTAAGTGGTCTGCAAACAGTTTCTGTCGTGAGAAAAAACTCTAGAGAACAGTTCGTCCTGCAGCCCAGGCAGGCCGAAGAAGGGAGATCTGCTCACCTTTGGTCGGGTGCAGTGTTTGATGCAACCGACCAAAGGTCACCTGCGAGACCCTGGTGGACCCCCAGCTACTGAGACTAGTGATTGTGGCATGGTATGTCCCCTCTCTGCTGGGGAAGGAGGCTGAGCTAGTGCGTGAGGTTGACAAGTACCGGCTAGATATAGTTCGGGCTCACCTCAAGACACAGCTTGGGTTCTGGAACCAGTCTGTTGGAGAGGGGCTGGACCTTGTCTCAGTCTGTAGAGATCTCAGTATCCCCTTGATCGCAGATACAAGAGGCGGAAATGAGCTTTCTCCAAAAGGTGGCTGGCCTCTTCCTTAGAGATAGGATGAGGAGTTTGGCCGACCAGGAGGGGCTCAGAGCAGAGACGCTCCTCCTCCACATTGAAAGGAGCCAGTTGACAGGGATGCTTCGTGGGCACCTCCTGGGTGAGGTGGTCCTGGGATTTAATAAAAACATTGACGATCTGAGAAAGGTTCAAATCCTAGAAAAAGAACATTTTTAATGTCAAATCCGCTGATATGTATCACCTAGTGTGGGAAACAGCAGACAAATGGATTATTTTCATTACAAATAATACACCAATTAATCACCTTCCAGATTTTGCCATGAAAACTGTTTTCTGTTTTATCAACATCCTACAAAAACACTGTGTTCACATCATGGTTTTACTTTGTGATATTTGTGAGTGAAACATCATATAATGTTGAAATTCATGACTTAAGCTCAAAAACACATGATCAATACCACTGATCAAAATCTAATCAGCAGCAGTGCCGGTACAAGCTGCTACCACTTAACGGGAAACCCTAAAAACCACGTCAAGTCAGGCCGAGTGAATCAGGGAAGTACTGGTGAAAAAGGGCTTTTAGTCATCAGCCCAGCAACACCTCTGCAAACCCCGGGGCTTCTAATTTCCATCAGTAATTTAAATTCAAACTTTTGGTCTATTCCTCGTCTCACTCTGTTTATTTGACCATCCTAGGACAGAGATGTCATCGTCACCATTGAACCTGGATCTTTTGAAGGGCTCTTTCTAAAAAGGGGAGTTTTTCATTCCCACGGTTGCCAAGTACTTGCTCAGAGGGGACTGATGTTAAAAGGGAAACTTATTTGTGATTCTCTCTCAAATATTATCTTTGCCTTACAAAATAAAGAGCTTTGAGGCAACTAGTATGTGGAAATAAGAACTAAAGTGAAGAGGACCAACCAGCGTTATTTTATGCTTTGCAGACTTTTTTCAAAGTGGGTGCTGGTGTTTGTGATGTTTTCTCAGTTTGTGGTTTTAAGAGATTCAGTTTTGTGTTATTTATGATGGAGAGGCCCTACTGCCTGTTCCCAGGCCCCACCCCTTTCTCTCCTCAGGCTCTCTCACCCTCACTGTGGCTCCCTCTATCCAGAGTTTCCCACTCTCGGCATTTGTTCTCACAGCCCTCCTCTCTCCTTCTGTCATGTGATACTGCACACCCTACAGACTCCCACACACACACAGACACACACACACAGCCTGTGTTACGTTTCCTCTGTAGCTTTATGTATGTTTGTGTGAACATCAGTCTTAGTTTCTGGGAAACTGGCAGCAGTACAAACATTTGCAGTATTATTTGAGGTACTGCAGCAGTAATAGTGCAAAGTAGCTGCAGGTATTCTGCAAGTTCAGAATTTTCAGGTGCAAACATCAAATGCACTGTTGTTACTAGGCAGATATCTCAGTCATGAAGCCAATACTTTGTTATGTGCATGTGTTGGTCATCAGTCTTCTTTCTTCTACCTGCTCACACGAACCACCATACCTCTGCAACATTTAAATGAACCGTCAGTACACATTTTTCTCATATTCATGTTGAACACATTTACTCCAGCATCAAGTGTATTTATGAGACAACTTTTAAAACTCTTTAAAATACTTTTATGGTGTGATGTCCGCCTAAAGGGACAGATGGGGGTGGGAGAGGAGCTGCAGGAGGTGCTAGTTTTCCCACATTTCCTCCTGCTGGATGAGATGTGAGTTTTCAAGAAATAAAACCTGTAGGACGAGACTGAGATCAGGGAGAACCAGAGAGACTAGCTGGATCGAGAGGACACACGGAGATGGAGCAACAGGACACACAATGGGGCAGAAAGTGAGAGAGCCTGAGGGGATGAGTTTCAACCTGCTGCTGTTGCACAACAGAGAGGGAAACTCTGAGCTAGAGGACATACAAAACCTGCGGTGCTGTTGTGTTTATACATGAAAGTCGGCAAGATCATTTTAAGGGTGCATTTTGTTCAGTATGTTGTCTCCTAAATTCTAGATATCGTATGTTTCTAAGCCTAAAGTAGTTCCTCTCTTTTACTCTTTTTCTCACAGTTTTGTTCACCAATGATTCAATCTGATGATGTCAGAAGGTGTCGTTGTTTGCAGCTCCTTCTTGTTACTTCTGCTACACAGAGTCCCTGGAAATGTTGCCGCTAAAGCGAGTACAAACCTGCAATGTTATAGATTGGTGCGCTTCAGTGTGTGTGTGTGTCAGCTTCTAATGATTCAGTTTGTTTCTCAGGCTGTAAAATCGTAGTTTACACACTTCACCATCTTCAAGCCGTAACGAGTTTTTCACATGAACAAACCTGCTGATACAAACTTGAGTGATTTCTAAACAGATAAAGTTGCACGTGTCAGCAGTTTCTGTAGGACAGGTGAGTCATCGCACGATGTGAAAGTTGAAGAGTCTGAGCGGAGGATTTTCAGTTTCCTGTAGGTAATCCTGCATTACTTCTTCTGTAGCCAACATGCAAATCACAGCGTGCTTTTGAAGACTCCAGGAAGTTGTCTGTCGGACTCAGAATGAGCGGGTGGAGGAGGTGTATGATTTACATACAGGTACAATTCAGAAGCCACATCAGCTGGTTAGGAGACGGAAAGACATGATGTGAGCATGCTCAGAGGCTTCTGCTCTGTTTCCATCTGGCCTGTAAAATAACTGCTTCCCTTTTACATATATTCTACTGTACAATTACTCTGCTTGTGATTAATAGTCAACTTGGATTAAAGGAAAATGATCTGTTCCTGTATCGATGGCTTATAAGATGATCAGCAGTAAAATGTATTTTAAAGATTTGGAGGTAATTAGTGGCATTAAGAAATCCAGAATTCTCCAGAAGGATCCACTTTAAACTTTGTCTTTATAAACTAAGAGATGAGGCTTCAAGGGAATCTTGTTTCACCATCAGCCCGATTCACCACAGCCTGACCTCCATGTCTTTTCCACACACAAACACTCGCACACTGGGAGCACTGGGAACCTCTCAGTCTGTCTAAGTTCCCAGGACGCAGTGTGTGTGGCATGCTGAGGGCCTGGGAAACAGACTCACCAACACAGTTCACAGGGATCAGAAAGGTTCAGCTCAAGAAGCGACTGGTTCAGCGCTGACGTTGCAGTGATGCAGTCATTGTGCTGATAATTACCCAGAGAACACGATTAAACAGACATTTGGGTTTTGTTTTCGCGAGCAGCTAATGTGTGTCTCACCTCTTAATGATTAAATCTCAAATGTAGGTGGTGATTATGCACATTTCGAGCATAATATTTTATACTGGGTGTAGATTTGCAAGACTAATACTGTAAAGAGCACCCTTTGCTCACACTCAGTTTACCCCATAGATGGTGTGAAAGACAGAGGCTGTGGTGAGGTCACCTGCTGGTCTCTGATGTTTTGAGCTTTTTCGCCTCTGTCGCCTTGGTGTTTTAAAAGAGGATATGATGAGTGAGCGTCAGCTGCAAAACTGCATGCTCATTGGCTAATGATTATCTAGAACAGGGGTGCCCAATCCCAGTCCTCGAGAGCTACCGTCCTGCAGCTTTTAGACGCATCCTTCTTCTGACACACCTGAATCAACTGAATGGCTTGTTATCAGGCCTTTGCCAAACTTGATGGCATGCTGAAGAGGTAATCACACCATTTGATTCAGCTGTGTTGGAGTAGGGATGCATCTAAAAGCTGCAGGATAGTAGATCTCGAGGACTGGGATTGGGCAGCCCTGATCTAGAATGTGTATTTTCTGTATAATAAAGCATTCTGGCTCTTAGAATGAGCAAAATTCACAAACTGGACTTACTGTTTTGTTCTGAGCTGAAATGAGTGACCAAAGTGATCCATTAGTTGCTATTAAAAAGAAAGCGGAGTTATGGTACTTCCATGCTGGCTTCACTTTTCAGGTGGGTGTAGCTTCTGTTTGAAACAAGTTGTCTCAATTTCCTGCTTGTTGGTGCTTAAAGCCAACATTTTTTTGCAGGGCTGGAGCTTCTTTGGAATTTCAAAGTAACCTCTCAGCGTGGATGCCAGTAAAATCTGCAGCAACAAAGATTACAGCATTCCCTCTCTGTTTCCCAAAGACTACTGGGCTGTGAGACTGACTAATCTCATTATTCAAATAAGAGAAAACAAAGTCACACCAGTCAACTCGTGTAAAAGAAAACACTCTAAAAATGAGCTCAATGGAAAAGATTAAACATTGTTCAAATATTGTGAATTAAACAAAATATTTAAAACCATTAACTAAGAGCTTAAATGACCAGTTTTTAGTTGCTGGGCTTTGTGCACAGCATTGCACCCCTGATCACTCTTCACAGCATGTCTAGTAGCAGTCTCCTTTCCTTTCTTTTGTCCTCCCTTCACCTCAAGCTAATATTTGTTTTTTATTTATGTTTTTCTTTTTGTTACTCTCTTTAGGGAAACAGTTTTTTATCTTAACAGTCATTTAATCATTTCTAAGTTCATATTTAAGGCTTTTATTATTAATGTTTGCAGAGGACACTGCGAGTTTTAGTGAGATCACAACGCACAGGAGAGGAGAGGAGTAAAAATCAGTGGAGGTAAAACACGATGTGTGTGCGAATGAGAGGGAGGCAGATGGAACAGATGCAAGAAGCAGGTGCAGTGAAAGCACTTGAGGTTAAATACCATCCAAAGCAATGGACAGTGCACAAGAAGTGAAGAAGAAAGCGTTGGCAGGGTCGAGTGTGTGTAAATGGTAATGATGTGGGAATTTCTGTATTCCCAGTCAGAATGTTAAAGTGAAACAGCTACTCGAGTTGGATTTCACAGATCGGAGCAGCCCCACCAACCCCAGGTTAACAATCCAAGATGGCAAGATGCATCAGTAAGTGTATCTGGAGACGTTTTAGACCGTACTCTGTATTTGGGGTCATGCTACTGTGTTATTTTCCCAATGTTTTTTTCTTTTGTCCTTAAATTGAGGAATGCCGGCATCATGGTGTTGCTATTGTACACCGGATAATGGTAGCATCCTATCCAGTAGACTCTTTCTAGGAAGTCTGTACAACCAGGAAGACTGAATGTCATATTTTGTAATGAGCAAGGCTGAAATTCGCATGGACCCGATGTTTGGTAAATACCAGTAATTTTTGGATAAAGAGCATGTCAAAATGTTCTGTGGGACATGCAGGCACACTTTGCTCTGCCCTCCTCCCTGCTGTGTTTAGTTGTTGTGTGGTCATGGGATCAGCGGCAGTGAGTAAGCATCATGTACAGGTACGTAAGGGCTGCAAATGAAAAGACTACAAACAATGATGCATATTCGGGAGGAAATTGTCTATTGTGGCAACACAAAATACCATATGAGGGAATACCAAAAAGAAAACAAACAAACTTTTTTCCTGGAATGAGCAGAAAAAGAAACAAAGAGAGCAGGAAGGAAATCCCTGAGACAGACCCTGACCCTAGCACACAGGTCACTGTCCTTCCAGAAAGTCAAAGAATATTCACGCAGCTCACACAGTGGTGAAGTAATCAAACCTTTGATATTTATTATTGAAATGAAAAAAAAAAAGACTCTGGTCAGTCTGGTCAAGCCATCAGACCAGAACCATAAAAGGTATGTAGACACTACAGCTGATGGGAATATTAATGATATTCAGACAGTTAAAATGAAGAACTCACATCACACATACAAACCTGGGTTGGTTTGTTTTTGGTGTGTTGCTGAAAGCTGCTGGGAGACGACGGATGGACGATGGGAAAGAGGATTTTACCACACAAACAAACATTGTTTCCCACAGACCTGCTGCAGCAGCACCTTGAGAACAAACCTCTTGAGAAGCCTGCAGGATATTAACTCCCACCTCAATGTAAAACTTCAACTTTGTGTCATGAAATTTCAAAAGGGTTATGGGCCAATCGTGCAGAGCTTTCTGCACAGATTACAGAATACACTTGTTGATGCATACAAAAATCATCTGAAAAAGAAACAGTTCATTTGCAGGTTTTTAGTGCAACAGACTCGCACAACACTGAGTTCCCTTTACTTCTGCAGTCTGCAGAGGCTCTGAGACTCAGTGGTAGCGCAACATGTAGACAGGAGCTGTCTGGGAAACTGAGGCGTCCAATCAGTCACCACCATCACTCACAACACAAGATTACAGGCACACACAAAGTTTGTCAGAAGACCAAAAAAGGACAGTTAGACGAGCAGTAAAGTAGGAAATCTGTAGTTTTGAGTTCTTGTCAGTATTGCCAAATGTATCAAAACAAATGTCCTTTTGCAGATTTCTACATAGATTTATTTCAGCTGCTTTAACATTGCACATGACAAACATCTTTGCTATTGTAAGAAGATGACAGGTAACACTGAACATACTTAAAAGCTGCAGGGAGCTCACAACTTTTGATTTTCCTTAATCACCGTGTGTGAGAAGCAAGCACAGACAAAACTCAATTATCTATTAATGACAAGCTTTGGCTGATAGAAGACATCCATGCTTGTTTTTACAGCACTTATATCATATAAAATGGAATAATTTAGCTGTCATTAGCTACATGATAGTGTGCACATGGCTTGATGTGAGAACAGCAGTGTGCTGCTTTCCAGCCTCTATGCCCAAATAGGGATTCTGTGGATCACACACTCAAGCATTCAGCTGATTACAATAGCGCTGCAGAGAAACACTGGTGTGGCATTAAGAGATCAAAACAGCTGAAATGAGATGATGGAGATGTGAAGAGGGAATGAAAATGTCAAGGAGGTGTGTGGGTGGATGACACGCACACATACACACAAAGAGAGAGAAAGCACCAGAATAAAAATCAGAGCAAGAAACAGAAGCTCCTGGAAGTTCCTGCCGAGGATTATTATTACTCACCTCCACAGAAAGGAGAGGACATGAATGGATGAGGAGGTGGAGGCGGTGAACAACAGGGTGGAGGAAGAGAAGGAGGAGGAAGAGGAGGTGTTTCAAGAGTCGTGCAGTGTCTTTGAGGTTTCAGGCACAAATTACATGAAGAAAAATCTAATTTACGAGCTCGAGGACAGAAACTCACACAAGTGGCCGAGAAGATTTAATGACATGAAAATAACAAATATACAGTTAAAAATCAGAAAGCTGGCAGAAATGTCCCATCTGTACTCCAGTCACTACATCTGTACATCTTTGAGGAAAAAACGTGTGCAACTTTACACAACATCTTATTCATGAACTCTACTACATTGACTTTGTAAAGTAAAATTGAAAAAGTCCTTTTGTGACTGACTCTTTTAGTTAGCGGCTCGGGCGTAGTGCTGCTTCTCAGCTCCTCTGACCTTTCATTTAATCATTGTCATCATTAAACTCTTGTCCCCACCCCCTCCTTCACCCCCAACCGGTCGCAGCTCCCTGAGCCTGGCTCTGCCAGAGGGTTCTTCCCATTATTAAAAGAAAGTTTTTCCTTCCCATTATTGCCAAATGCTTGCTCATAGGGGTGTTCCTGTCATGTCCCACCGGGAGGAGGCCCAAGGACACACACAGGTCATCCCAGAGAAATCGTATCTCCTGGTTAGCATGGAAACGTCTCGCTGTTTCCCCAGAACAGCTTGAAGAGACGGTGGCTGGAAAGAGGAAGTCTTGGTGTCTCCATTCAAACTACTTTCCCCACAGAATGGATGGACAAATTGTGTCCAAGAAGACAAAAAAAATAGATTTGTGTTTTTATAACTATTATATGTTTTGCTATGACAGGAGTGCAACAATTCAATAGGAGAGAAAGACGAGGACAGAGTTTGAGAGAGCAATGAGAAACATGGAGTTGCAGAAAAAGACGGTTAATCAAGCACAGATGAAGATGAGGCTGAAACGTGATTGAAGTTCGTCCTTTTGGTCACATGGCCAGCTATACCTGATAAAATGTAATTCAACAGTTCACTTTGCTCACTTTTATGATTTTGTGAACTTGAAGACAGAACTACACCTCTGCAAAGAGAAAACTATGTTCCAGTGTTTCTTGGGCACGTGTGATTTTAATGAGATTGTTTTCGTGCTCGTAAATGTCTCACTGATGGTGTTTTTGCAGTAACACTTTTCTCTGTAATGTGAGGCTTTGCAGGAATTTTCTTCGAACTTCAGTGCCAGCAGAGCTCTGGGAACACATACACCTTCCTCTAGTGTTTGCTTGTGTGTTTGCATGTCTTACAGGGGGGTTAATGGGTTTCAGCGCCTGGAGGAGAACGAGGGAGAAAACACTTTCCAGGAACTGGCTGATAGCTGCATATTAATGAGAAACATTATGCCATCAGCTGTAGGTGTGACCTGGATTCTAATTTCATAGCCATAATTGGCTAAATGTGCTTATATGGTTTGACAGGCTCACTGTGCAGGATGCACTCGTGGCACCAGGTAATAATGTGCAGGTTGCAGGTTGTGCATATCTGCTGATCTGGGACTTGAAGGTCTTAAAAGGTTAGTTAAAGACTTCAACAGTTTTTTGGCTTCTAATGAGAGAGTTTACCACACACACACACACACACACACACACACACACACACACACACACACACACACACACACA
>NW_024582366.1:1373085-1376327 GCF_018398535.1 Haplochromis burtoni
CTGCTGAGTCACTGATGACTTAAAGCCAGACCTTTGACCTCCCACACTGTAAACAGGACCACAAAAGGGAAAGGACCTCATCACGCGTCACTCTCCTTTGTCTTCACTTCTCACTCTGAGCCTGCGTCGCTCGCCCCACACGCCGACCACAGCAGAAACTGAAACACTCTGACCGCAGGCTGCAGCTCAGCAAAGTGAAAGTGATGTCAGTGCAGCGTGAAGGAAATTTTGGTTATCCAGGGGGCCCGTCTTAACGTCAGCACACGTTGACCCTCACAGGACTCTAAGGGGGTTTTGTGGATAAAATGTAAGAAGCTAAAGTAAACAGATAGCTTATCTTACAGATGAAAACATGAAAAGCACTGCGGCAAATTAGTCCAAAATGCATGACTGCATGCTGATGTAGGAAAATAGTGACATTACTTAATGACTACAACGTTTTTACACATGCATGTTCTTGTTTTATGGTCTTATACTTTATTCCAGAAGGCACAGAGACATTCTTGTTCTTACTGCACGTCCTTTCTCTCCTGCCATAAAACTGCCATACTGAGCCACAGGATACTTTCTAATGTGGCTGTATAAAGATTGACAGCAGCCAAGAGCAGAGCGCAGCCAGTTCACGTTTCCTGAGGAAAAGAGCCTGTGCTGGGCCTTTTCTACCAGGCGAGACATATTCAAGGCTGCGATGTGAATGTGCAGGACCTTCATGTTATTCACCTCCTCGCTGTATATAAGGAGAAGAGCATGTTCTATCTTCCTTCTTGGTCTTACTGCTGTTCAGGACCAGCCTGTTGCCTGCACACTATTGAGCAAGGTGACCTGTTCGCTGTAGTAAGTCAACATTATCCGATATGACACCCGCTGCTGTAGTGTTGGTGTCAACTGCAACTTCACAGAGGTATTTGAAGAGTGGATGGGGACACAGTCATGTGTGAATAGTGTGAAGAAAGCTCGGCTGAGCACACAACCTGTGTTCAGGACCAGTGTAGATGATGTACAGCTCCCTGCTGTCTCCATCTGAGGTGAGAAAGAGCACAGAAGTGTGGGACTTCAGCTTTCTTGGCATTACTATATTAAAAGGCAGAAGTGAAGTCAAACGTTGCATCCTAACATATGTGATAGGAAGATGCAGGGTAGACAGGGCTGTTGTGCTTTTCAGACTCCTTTCAGACTCCTCTCTTGAGCATCCTCTCTCGACCCCTTCATCCAGTAAGTGAACTAGCGGCTGTCCAGACCAACAGGGAGACTATTCTCGACTGCAAATGAGTGATGATTTGGATTGGATATTGGCCTTTAACCTGCCAGCTCCCTGGAGAACCCCGTGTGTCGGAGAGCACTGAAACATCCAGTGCATCTACTCCTAGCAAGTGGCCATTATGTGTGCTGCCTCCTGCACTCTCTCACCACTCTCTACACTCACCTAAAACCACACAGTATTTCCATTAGTGAGAACACAGCTGAATCCCATCACGTCCTGCTGAGCACTAAACGTGAGAAAGGACAGTCTTCATGACCTAATTCTACCAACATTCTTATGTGAATGTGCCGAGTACAGAATGCAATGGGAGTTTGATAGTGAGCAAGTGGCAACATCCAGGGGTGAAAAATGAAGACCCAGAACTTTCTCCACCTGAGCTAACGGCCACAGGTTCCTGTGCTAAAACATCAGCAGAAATGTTTACAGGCCAGTACGGAAAGTGTCATTAGCATCTCTTTGTGTAGTTATTTTATAGCTCACCTGTTAGAGTTATTTAATAGGATTTAAAGTTTGCATTATTATTGGGCCTCTTTGATCAGCAGGATCATGACAAACACATCTAGCTGTCTGCTGTTTGGAGTATTTATAAAGGAGTCACCTGACAAATATTACCAACCCAAAAAGTCTTCACTCCAGCTGACGCATGAAAGTCTAATATTTTATTATTCTACTTAGCACACAAATGCCTGAGTTCTGTTACTGTTACTGGCATTAGCACTCAAATATGGTCACTTCGGGCTATAACTAAAATGGCAATGGACAAAATGGTGAAAGTCAGCGGTGCATTTTGATTCTTAAAAGAAAACAACACAGTGGCACCGTGCTTGGAGGTGCTTGGTTCAAATTCACTAGCTGGCCTGGGTTTGCCCGTGTCAGCTCTCTGTGAAGGGCTACACTAATTAGTGACTCTAAATTGTGAAAGTGAATGCATATTGTTGTTGGTTTCTCTGTGTTAAAGTAACAGGTGTACTCTGCCACTTACTCCTGCCCCCCTGCAAGCCTGAATTGGGTAAGTGAAAGATGGATAGATGGATCCTTCCATCTGTCCCTGATCCAATTAGCCGAATGCTGTCCAGGTTGACCTCACAGGTTTGCATGATTTACCAACTGAATTTGTGAAATACTTTTTACTTTGAATGTTTAAAAATGCTTGATCAGGGGATTGATGCATGAGCAACATTTTTATTTAGGGGTCGTTTAGAACCGGAGCGAGAGGAAGGTGGCAGGAGACAAAGTTATTTGGTGGTTACTTTGATCCTGGATCACCTGTGAAATACAAAGAAACACAAAGTCACTTCACAGAAATGTGTTTTAAAGCTTTATGGTCTGAATCCATCAAAGTACCTCTCCTGGGAAATAAGAGTTAAATGTTATCAGTCTCTACTGACTGGTTCTGAAAAGAGTTAGAGAGAGTTTATAACATGTGATAGAAGGCCTGATTAAGTTATACTGTAATCAGCATTAGAAAGACTGTTAAGCGAAAGTCAGTACGGATTTTGACAGAACAGATCAACAGCAATAGCATTAATGAATACACATCATAATAAATATACTGTAGGGGTATTCACTGATTTAAGAAAAGCTTTTGACTCTGCAACACTCCATCTTGAATTCTAAGTTAAGAACTTATGGTGTGAGAGGAATAGTATTGAACTGGTTAAGCAGCTATTTAGATAATAGGTTTCAGTATGTGCAGTGTTTAGGCGACTCATCTGATGGAATGAAAATAGACTGTGGGGTCCCTCAAGGTTCTGTTTTAGGACCAAAACCTTTTAATTTCTATATAAATGACATTTGTGACGTGTCAAAAATGTTGAATTTTGTTTTGTTTGCAGACGATACAAATTTTTATTGTTCTGGAGTGAACTTGAAAGAATTGGCTAAAATTATGGTTATTGAAATGAAAAAAATTGAAAAATGGTTTGATGTAAATGAGTTATCACTGAATTTGGAAAAAACAAAGTTTATGATATTCGGAAAC
>NW_024582366.1:1382289-1389789 GCF_018398535.1 Haplochromis burtoni
GCAACAGGAAGCGGGGATTTCTCTGCAGAGTCATGTGACTTCCAGTTACAACGATGCTCACACACACACACACACACACACACGCACGCACGCACGCACACACACACACAAAGACACACATGCTTAGGTCTGCCTGCCGTTATTTATGAAGCTGTTTGTTTGTTTACTTCAGACTGCTGCGCATTAACACATGCTTATTTAAATCTCATTTTGATGTCCTTTTAATTTCAACTGATGAAAATCTGTTAGGATCAAAACTGTGCTTAAGCTCACTAATATCACAGGAAGTCTGTGGGAGAGCAGACAGCGTGTCAGCAGCAGGATGCATCATTGGTCTTGACTGGAGTTATAAAAAGAGTAATTATTCATATTCAGGACCTATAGATGCACATCCTGGATGCACACACTTACTTCAGCCTCAACAATAAACCTCCTGCGTAATATTGTGTAGATCCTCATCATGCTGTTGGTGCATGAAAGTTGCATCTCTGGGGTTTCATACAGGTGCATAAAATTGCAACAAATGTGATAATATCAGCAATGTTTGTTAAAAGTCCTGTTTTAGACTCCTACAAGGTCTGTTTGGAGATGAATGGCTAGCAGGGGTGTACGTTGCAGGTTTTCCAGACAGATGGCTGTGACGAGTACCCCGTTTGGATTTTTGTGTTTTGTTTTTTTCCCCAACTATGAGTCATTTCATTTGCACTCTGCACTGGTTAGGTTTAGTCACTAAAACCATGTGGTTAGGTTTAGTTATTCATCGCATTTTGTGCTAAATATCCTCCTTTACTAGAGTAACCCTGCACAGTGATCATGACCATTTCAGAGTAAGAGTTGTAGCCTAGTGCATCACAGCGTGCCATCACACGTGGTGTGTTTGGATGTTGTTGGGATGAAAGTTGACAGAGATCATAGCTGGGATCAAACTGTAATCACACTCAGCCGTGGTGTTTTTCTTCTGCTGATGGCGTCTGGATGGTGTGAACACAACTGTTCATTGGCTCTGACATCACAATAATGACAAGTGAGCAGGAAAACCCGACCTCTGACCTCCCACACTGTAAACTGGACCACAGAATGGAAGTGAACGTGCTAACACGTCACTCTGCTGCTCTGTGTTGCTAGCTTCACTCCCTTATCTGATTTTGCCTCAGTCGCCGACCACAGCAGGAAGTGAAACTCCGACCGCACGGTGCAGCTGTGTATCACTGCAGACGATGTCTGGGTTTACCTTTTAGATTTTTAATGGTCTTTCCTTTACCGCCACACTCAGGACAAGCTTTATAAATCAGAAGGGCTGTTTGTTATTTTTCCTTTTGTAGGACAATATTTACATATATGCAGGTGACACTCAGTTGTATGTTTTACTGAACCTGCAATATCACAAATCAGTTACCAATTGTAAGAGTGGTTACAGCCTTTATCAGCAACTGTTAATGTAAAAGTCACCTTCGAGGAACGTTCAGTTTAAAAAACAAACAAAAACTTTCACAGTTTTAATCCATAATTATTCCACAATCCGTGATTGAAACTCTGTTCCTGCATGTAACAGTTATATCACACTTTTTTGGGCATTAAAAATACATTTTAAAACAATCCAAAATAAACCTGCAATCAAAAGAATCCATCAAGTGGAGATTAAATATGCAGCTTATCTTCTTGTTGTCATCTTACATGTCGACGCTGTGTGCCAGCTCTTCTTCCTCTGTGGTTAGTAATACAGAAACCGTCACCCACATTCAGCATCTTCACCCACAGAGCTGCCTACAACCATCGGCAGCTCCAACCTGCTGCTGCTTTCCTCTCTGTCACGGTTCGCCCTTCATCACTGTGTGCATTACAAGTGCTTCCTGTGTGCACAAATGTAGGTTACAGCTTGTACTGATATTTAAGCGCATATTTGATATTTTGTTTTGTTGCTGCAAACTTTTCAATGAGCATTTTACTGAATGCCATACATTGTACTGTACAAACAGCAGGTTCTGTATATATGCTGTTCTGTGTGGACTCATTGTTATTCATCAACCAGGCTGGGAGATGCTGATTGCCATGGTAACGGTGTGGGAGCTAACAGCATGAATGAAGAACAGATTATTTTATTCAGCCCAGGTTTAGTCATCATTCATGTTTTTACTGACTGAGAGCAGCGCTGGCAATGGCAGTAGTAGAGGTAGAGTAGTAGTAGTAACATGGGAGTAACTTCCAGTGGGAACAGATGAATCTGCTTCTCTCTCCAATGTTCTGCTTTTCCATCTTTACTTTTAAGGTTCCTTAAATGTATTAAATCCTCTTAAATAGAAGCATCACTTCAGCCCAGCTTAGAGAAGAGACAAACTGAAGGTTTGCTCCAGGGGACGAGAGAAGCTGAATATAAACAAAACCATCAGCACAATTTTTAATCACAAAAGTGCCCCAATATGCATCTAAGGTTAAAAGAAGAAAAAAGGTCTAATCGAAGTCTAACCTTTAAGACTAGCAGTAAAGAAATGACATAATCATAACCAATAATGTGCACAACAAGATTAATAGAAATAATGGCAGAAAACATAATCTAAACATTAGCATGAAAAACTAGTGAATCCTAATTTAATAAAAGCACAAAACATCAGTTAGCATAAGAAAAGACGTGTAAGAAAAACAATGAAACGAACTTAAATGCTAAAGTTTGCATAAAGACCAGTCACTGAGTTTAGCATACACCACTAATGTTGGAACAAATACTAACATTAGCAAACAAAAGAGAGGAAAAAACATTACTGGAGAAAAATGCTACCATAGCATTTAAACATCATACGAGTCCTAAATGAGGCACGAAGAAAACAATAGCATAAAATCACATGTTAGGGCAGCATGATGGTGCTGTGGTAACACTGTGACCTCACAACTTTCCCAGTTCAAAATCTGGGTGGGGCCCCGTTCCCCCTTGTGCCTACGTAGGTTTCCTCTGGGGACTCCATCTTGCTCCCACATGCGTGGTAGGTTAACTGGTGGTTCTATACTGGCCGTGGAGGAAAAGCAGACAAAGTGCTTCCGTAAAGTTCTCCATGTATGTATGTATGGGCTGTAGTCTATAGCACTTGGATTGGTCAGTAAGACTAGAAAAGCACAAGAGTATAAATGCACATAAAAAAGAAACACAATAAAACTCTGTGATAAAGATGCTGATAAGAAGGTAAAAGATGGTATAAGGAGGTTTCAGCAGGTTTAATGCACAACTCCAATTGCTAACAGTCGGAGCACTGCAAAATGTAAAGAAAAGCACAATCCAGTGATTTTCAAATCTCATAGAGCCATGTTTTATTCACAATAAAGCATAGAAACATATCAAATGTTTATTAAAGCGAGACATTTTATTATTTCATCTTATTTCAGGGTCTGAGATCCACACAGGTCAAAGCTACATCACGCAAAAAAGCAGCCATTTGTGAACATGATGCAGAAATGCCAGTGACTTATCTGCACCGAAGCTAATATAAAAACTGGAAAAGTGGAAAACTGATCTGATATCAGGGTGTTCCTCAGTATGGTGCCCTGGTGAGGTGAGCGTTTGATTCTCTGCAGCTGCAGGTCTGGCAGGTCAGATCTTTCACAGACTGAAGTGTGGCAGGTGTGAAGATGTGACACCTCAGACTGTGAGAACTTATCACCACAGCGAGCAGACACTTGGATGTCAAAGGTCAGCTTTAACTAGCTGCACCATGACCTCTGAAAAGGACAGACCCTCCTGGAGACCTCAGCTGTTAGACAGCAGGGAGGCTGGGATCAAAACACACAGGCTTCAGGTAGTACAAACTGCCTCCTGTAGCAACATGGATTAATCATCATCACGTGAAGCTTCATTTCCAAGGTGCCCTATAAGAAACTGGGTTCTGTAGCTTATAAAGAGAAAATATTTAGAGTTCATCTTATTGCTGTTGTCCTCCACAGTAAAGTCAGGATTGCACCAATAAAACAGGATCAAAAGCACCATGCAGCGTTTCACAGAAAGCAGCTCCAGTTTAAAGATCAGCAGAAACCTGAGGTTTCAGTCAGTCCGCCTTAAAATAAGACAGCGCATTGTAGCAGTCTGTAATTAGATGTCAAATAAAGCATTGACAGATAAATCTTCACGTCTGTTCTAGATTTAGAGTTTCGACTCAGTGCCAGTGAAACCTGGTCTTTCCAGCATGTCTGTTGAGTGTCTGGGCTCCAGGGCCACACTGCAAGAGCTGCTGGCCTGTTGTGGTTCGGCTGCTCCGGTTGCATCTTCATGCTGCACATTAGCGGTGAGCTGCTGAGATGGAGAAGCACCGTGGGAGGTTTGCGTTTCCCAGAATACCCGCTCGGTCCAATCAGAAGCAGGAGCGGGAACCTGAGCAGAGATTTCCTCTGATGGACGTCAGCAATTGCAACATCTGTGATGTAAAACAAAAGGCCAGCAGCTGGGCAGCTGCACAGTAAATGCAGAGCTGACCACATTTATCCAGCTTCCAGAGTTTTGTTTGCATGAGCTACACATTACAGAAAGGTCAAGCACACACAATGAAGTGAGGATTTTCTGACTACATTTGCGCCTCCTGTAAGCGACCGCAGATGGTTCTCCAAGTTCAAATTTGATGACAAGCATGATCTCCAGCTTATTTAGGCGTAGATGTCGTTCTGACCACATGAGCTGCACTGGAGTCTAAAAAGCTCACAAATCTGTGAGTTTAAGCTTAATTTATAACAGTATGTTTGCACTGAAGCACCGCAGCAAATTCCTAATGTTGTGAACCCGCTCAACATTTGGCAATAAAACCCTTTCTGATTCTGATTCTGAGTAAATTTGAATTGCAGAAGAGACCACTAATGATTTAAAAAGAAGCCATCAGAAGTCAGTTCTGAGATTTAACTCTTCAGCCATAAGATCTGCAACATTGCTAGCTTGGTTTTGGAGCTGAGATGAACTGATTTTAAGCATGTCAAGGATTACAACCAGGAACTGGTTCCCTCAAACACAGAGTTCAGGGATTTTATTTACAGTGCTTGTGTACAAAGACCTTTCTTTGAGGCTGAAGAATGATGGAGAGTGAACAAGCAGCTACGTTTCTTTAGAGATGTGGAAGGTCTAGAGCAGGGATCAAGCTTTGATGGGTTCCAGTGTAGAGAGCCACTAAATGGTTGAATGCCAGGCAATAAAAAAAGCCACCTTCAAATAAAAATAATTCCCCGAAACAATAAATCTATTTATTAAACATTAAGCTGGCAGAGAGCTTCCCCGGCAGCACAGGGAAGTTGTTGCTCCCTAACCTACAGCAGTTGTTCTGAGGAGTTTGGTTTGGCACAGTAATGCAATCAGCTGGGACTCTTTAGACTTGCAGCGTTATGTTTCTAATGATAAGTGTATTATTAATTGTTTTAACCATCCACTTCACAGTGAGTTTTGCCCTCTGGCTGTCGCTTTAGAGCAACTGTGAGGAAAACCAAAAGACTCCAGGTCTCCTTTAGAAACAAAAACCTCCCAAAAACTTTTGTTTTAAAAAAATAAAACACTGCTTGACTTTAAAAGCAATACAGTGAAGCCAGTAAAAGTAAATAATACTACAGAAATATGACGATAAAACTTTCAAAATGAGGCCTGTGTGTAAGTTATTATTCAGTCATGTGTCTTGAGCAGTCTGGTATTCATTACATGGATTTCACACACTGTCAGATTTAATACCATCATCCCTCTGGTTGAATCATTTTCTTGCCCCTCATTCTGCTCCATCTTATCCTGGTTAGATAAAGCTCCCCATCCACATCTCCATCCACAATGAGTTTATTAATCAAATTCTATGATTTGATTAATAAACTGTTGATTTCCTATAAATGATTTCTCTCTATTGAAAGACAATATAAATGAAATATAACATATCAGAAAGGCTTCTGCCATATTTTGGTGTGGAAGGAAGATTGGACATGTGAGCCATCTTTTTATCCAGTCTCTGAGACAAACATTTCATTTCAACATAAACATTAAGGCTAAAAACGAGGGTTTAAATGGAGAAAATAACAAACCCAAATTATGTCAAACTCCAGTCTAAAAGCAGCCTTGGTCCAAAAACAAGTCTAAAGAAAGCTCTGCCACAGTGCCCTCATGTTTGTTTGTGCCTCTTTCCCTTGAGTGTCTTTTTCCCTTTGTCATCATCGTTCTCTCCAGTTGTGAGGTCGTTTTGTGGGCGTTGTTACACACCAGTTCATGCTGGATCAGTTCCTTCATCATCTAATCAACCACCTGCAGTTTATAATGAACATCCAGCCACTCGTAGCCAGGTCACAGTGGTCCCACATTCTGGCTTCTCCTCAGGGTCTGGTTGTTTTTGGAGTTCACTCTCTTACTTTTGATTCACCACTGCTGGCCCACTGTCCAATGATGGCCCTCAGCAACATGCTGTACACCTCATAACTGAATGCAAAAGGCTTCTCTGCACACACCATCCAATCTCAGTTTAATAATCACTAAGAAGTGTTAATGTTCTGAAATACAGATGCTTTGAGGAGTTTTAGATCACCTCACTACTGATTACAAATGACTGCTACCAGAATAAACAGATGACGGCAAATATTAAAAGTAACACTTCAATTCAAATACTTTATTGTCCCACAAGGGGAAATTATATTAAAAGCAAGACAACAGTAAGAGTAAAAAAAAAAAAATTAAAAGCCACAAGACAGTTATTTGTCATTAACAGGGCTTCACTTTTTGCACATTGTGTCCTGTTACAGGCTTATTCCAAAGTGGATTAAATTTTCACCTCACAATTCTACACACAATAACCCACAATGTCAAAGTGAAAACGATAAAAAGAAAAAAGAAAAAACTGAACATGAACGTAAGTATTCAGCTTAGGTGCTGATCACCTGGCAGCTGTGGTTTACATCTGGATTGGAGTCCACTGGTAGTGAATTGCACTTGATAACTTTTGTAACAAGTAACAACAAAACTGTAACTTTAATGGTGCCGTTATGCACGGCCTGTGTCGTGGGTGTCGTACGCCGATGTTTACACTGTATAGTCTGGCAATGATTCAAGGACTGATCTGGTCATTAAATACACAGGTGGGCGATGACCTGATAGAGGCAGGTGTGGCAGGCATGAAACCAGCAGAGCCAGTAATGGGGTAGATCTGGAGGAAAACCAGGAAGACCTGCCCTGTCAGACACACACACACACACCTGAGGGTAGAGATGAAGAAAGAGAGTGGGAGGAAGCATCAGTGGCAGCCAGGGGAACGTGACAGTTTCTGTATCGATGAGGATCAAACTGTGGTGTAATATGATCATTCATAAACTGCTTCTTCTGATAAAATACGTTATAATCATGTCATCATTTCATAAATTCATTATGGCTCCCCTCATACTGCAGTGAGAACAGGAGGCATTTACTCTCAAGGCCATCAGGTCACAGTCAGTGTGAGAAGATTTTCAGGCACAGTGTTGATTCAGACACCTGAAGTGGGACCAAGGGGGTAAGCCAGTGTGTGTGTGTGTGTGTGTGTG
>NW_024582366.1:1392289-1404073 GCF_018398535.1 Haplochromis burtoni
GGCTCAGTTCAAACCTCCTCACATCTCTGTGTGAAGACTTTACCTTATATTGCACAGTACATAAAGATGGGAGCACTGATTAATCCAGTTTAATTTGTTTTCCTGTTGGAGCCTGTCTGACCAACAGGGACCAGTTTGTCCAGTACAGGCCAGCCTGTCCAGAAGAAGCTGGAACTGTCAGACAATTAGAGGAAACACTTTCAGTCTCACTCTGGTATTCAGGCATCTGAAAAGGCTTAAATACCTCACATTTTTTCTGTTGTTGTGATGCTGCAGACTGAAGTGTAGCCACTCCCTGCTGCACGCCAGCTGCATCAGGCTGCACGTTTACAAAGACTCTACCAGAAAATAAACACCAGCCGTGTGTTCCTAATGTCTGGGAAGGACAGAACATTCAGATCATCTTGATGCATAAATCCCTGCATTTAAACATTTAGTGCTGCAAAAGTAGGACCGTTTTTGGCCTTGATAACTGCTTTGAATTCTGTAGACATTACCCAACAGGGGTCCGCGTGAGAATGAAGCCTTTGTCCTTACTCTAAAGCACCTGGAGACCCATCCACCTCTAAAGCAAACAGGTTCCTGTGATTCTCTTTTCAGTGGACGGTCAGCTGCTATAATGGACAAGCTTCAGTTGTGCAGATAACCCTTGCATGCATGTGCCACCCACTCACATCTCAGTTTTGGTGAGCTTTTGCTCCCATTGGTAGTCAGAGAAACTCTAGATGTGGCCATTTGTGGTGTCCTCTCTACAAGTCGCTGAATTTGTTTGCTTTTCTTTGGCAGTGAATCATTACTTCTAGTCTCTTCCTGCCTTTAAGCCTTATATGCTCTTTCCGGTTGGCTCCCTCACATAAACCATGCAAAATATTTTAAATATGTATCTGAAGCCGACTGTTTCCTGACGTTTGCTACAAGCTTGAATCCTCTGACAGCTATTGCTGATAGTAGAACCGTTTTGATGAAACATAAATGTTTGGGTTGGATCACGTGATTCTTTTAAGGCACCTTTCTGCTCCTTTCACATCTATCCCTAAGTTTCTCACTTACAGTGAATAAATAGGAAGAAACTCTTAAAGGAGAAAACTGTCCAATGTTGCAAGACTGGACATATTAAAAAGTGCTTAAACTCCACTTTATCTGTTTACTAGTTTAACACGGCTGAGCTGTGAGAGTCCAGACATCATGTCATCATCTCAAAAACGAGCTGAATCTCCTCTCCAGCAAGTCGGCGCATTCACAACCTTCACTGCATTCTGGTAATGATAAACACCTGCGCGCGCGCACACACACACACACACACACACACACACACACACACACACACACACACACACACACACACACACACACACACGTCTGCCCTTTGTGTCTTGTTTTTCACTCCCACCATAGAATTCAAACAATGCAGAGCATGGCCTGCATGACACATACTGTCCACCAACAGGAGCAACCGTTTTGTCTCCTTACATGGAGACACTTGCCAGCACTTCTGAGGTGTTTCTGTGGAGGTCTGACAGCAGACGCAGTTTGAAAATAAAAATAAAACCTGACCGTTTTTAGCTGACGTGGCCCGCAGCCTGTGTTCACGTCATTCTTCCCTCCCTCCCAGCACACTCTGCACTATTTCCAGTTGTTAGAAACAAGCGTCTTTTTTCCTGCAGACTGTTTGGCTGCAGCTCTGAGATTCAAAGGCCTCTGAGATTATTTTTAGCTGCTGCGCCACACAAATGATTGGAATTTCCTGCAGCTGTATGCAGGTGTTGAAGTCCAGAGTACACATAAGAAGATTTACTGAAAGATTAAAGAGGAGTGTGAAAAAAGTCTGAAACAACAGCGCACATGTTGCCTAGTCATTATATTTACGTCATGCAGCTGAGGGAAAAGTCCACATACTGATTTACAGCTTTAAGAAGCTTTGGGCTCATGGTTAAACATTCTCACTCCAACAGGTAAGAAACATGAAAAATCGTTTTAGATAAATTCCATATAATTTACTGAAAGCCTGACAAAGTAAAATGAAGCAAAAAAAAAAATCTTCTGATCTTCTTCTTTGTCAAATAACAGCTTGAGGATTAAAAGTTTATTAAGCAGTATTAATACATGTTTAACATAAGATGTAGACAATGACACCTGTCTAAAGTATTTTTCAGCCCACTAAATAGCCAGTGTGTGGTGTAAAGCCTCCATCTCCAACTATATATGTTTATAACCAGAAGGTCAGACAGCTGCAGTACGAACTTATCAGGTGATGATAGCAACACTCTCAGCGCTTCACCTTCCCTAAAAGTGTCCCATCAATGTTCAGAAATTACATTTTGCTCTTTGTTTCTATGAATGCTCTTTTCTAAGCACTGGTGACACATAGAAATATAATATTTGTTTCTGTTACAGGTTTAAATTTGTACGTTTTGCCCCTCGTAATAGAAGCAACAGAGAACCTCTGGAACAGGCTTCAGCACCCTCATGACTCTGACTTGGAAAAATGGTTAATAAAATGTATGGATTATTTACTTATATTACATTTTAAGTCAGCTGATTGACAGTATTGAGTCCAGAGTCCAATAACTCTTAGTTCACATTTTAATTGTCGCCATGTTGCAGTTTTGTAGCCTGACTTGGACTAATTTCACTTATATTCTGCACATTTAAGTCATTCTGTGATTGTAATAGGCCACACTGTGCTCTTTGCATGAAACCCAGGTATGCATGCATCATAACACACATACGTCGTCTCGTGAAACTGAAGCGGAAATGTTCTTTCCAGCAGGTCAGTCAAGTTCAGTAATTAAGCTGACTAGACACCAGAAACAGTGACAGTTGGTTTTCAATAGGCTCCTGTGGCGCGTGTGTGCTTCATACTTGTCATACTTCACATTCCTGTTTACTCCATGCTCTGTAGTATCGAACCATCAGATGTCTGTGTCTTTGTACAACAAATAGCATCCTGTTGATTCATCAAACCAAGTGTGAGTCACTGCATTTCTTTTTCAGGTAATTTTATTCATCCAGAGGGATCGCTTATAGTTAATAATAAGCAAAGGGTGTATAAAATACTGAAGCAGCTTCTGAGTCTGAAAAATGTGGAAATGCCATAAACCTGCATTCTTTTTTAATACAGCATGTGATTGCAAAAGGACTGTTGGGGAAAACAGCTCTCTGACTTGACCTCAGAAGATACTTTCCAGCTGAGTTTATGGGCTCAGTCACTCAGTTCAGATCATATTCTTTATGAAACAAAACCTATGAAAATATTGGTCATTCTATGTTTTATCGGGGATCACTCACTAACAAATTGTGATTGACATCCTCCTATAAGGTTGCAGTGCATCACTCTCGCCACGTGGTTTCAAAATCTTTCATGTCTTAAAGAGAAAGTAAAGGAAAACATGCTCCGTCATACTTTTAAAGTTTGTACTCCAATCTAATTTTGGCCAGCTGTAACTTCAGAATTTTAGCTACAGAAGTAAATAAATAAAAAGCTCGACTGCACGTCAGCTATTTTAACTATAAACTGTTCTGTAAAAACTTAATTAGGTGCTAAAACTGGAGAGATGAAAATTCAGCATTTGTGCTCCGAGAAACAAATAAAAATTTGAGCATTTAGATCCTTAAATGAAGCTTTAGCCCTGTTGTATCTCCCTCTGGCCAACCTGCTGGTTCAGTTCTCCACCTCATGATTTGCAATAATTCATTAATGTTATTGACAGCTGTACAAATGTGAGCGATTCCGCTCAATAACATGAGTCACAGTTATACCCTGCCTCCTTTTGTACAAACCGCCCAATGCTCACAATGGAACCAGGCAATTAAAGTACAAGATTAAAAACGTGCACATTAGAGGAACATTATATGTTTTCAGTCAGTAAGAACACATCGATCCAGGTTTCCTTCAACAGAAATCAGAGTTCAAAGTGAGCACACACCTGAGCTGCAAGCCGAGCATGTCGGATATAATGACTGGTGTCTCTGCACAGGCTGAATCGAATGTTTTGTAAAATGCTGATGAGCAGCTCTGTCATCTCATTTTACAGATACATTAACATGCTAATGAAAGTCGGCAGTAATCTGAGCTGTTAAGTGCTTCTGCCTCTAATCAGATTCACAATAAAACAAACCACTGAGTCCATCAAGATGCTTCAGGGTGAAGCTTCATGCTGGCCAGGGTTGGTCGAGCTTCACTGCAGCCTGCATGTGCTCAGTTTCCTCTCTGAAGAAACAGAGGATTTCAAACAAGGTGAAAAAAGTCATTAAATGGAAAGGCTGCTCCAAAGTCACGTGCAGCTGCAGCAAAGGCCCCGTCCTTCAATCTGGTTCATGTACATGTCAGGAGCTGCCACGTTCTGGACCCCAGCTGAAAAAAGACCTCATCTAACAACAGCTTTTATTTGTTTAAACCACCATCAGATTTCTTTGACAAAGGGCCCCTTCTGTTTTTTTCTTCATTCAGACTGAGGAAGTTTAACGCCATGCATGATTTTATGTCAGCACGACAATCCAACAAGACTTCCAAACAGGCTGCGGTATTCCTTTTGAGGTTGAGATAGATTTAAGAATCATCTGCATAACAGTGAAATGAAAGTTAATACTTTCTGAGCCCAAAGCCTCTCAGGCCCAAACGACGAGTTTATTAAGGCTGTTGTGTTGTTAACATGTTTTAATACTTTGTTTCTTGTTTATTTAATCTGAACAAGTCCCTAAACACAGTCAGTGATCACTGTCGGCCTCTCTCAGCTTTAATCATCACTGTTCATTTTACAGCTCAGTTTTAAACCCTTCCGATGTAGCTGCAGCCCAGCAGCAGAATATGAATGACTAACCTCGTGTTGTGGACGGATTATCTCAGATGTTCTCCTGACTGAAGTTTGGTCCGTGTGACTTTGGGACCTGAAGCAGAGTTTGGGCCCAGACACGGCTAATGACGTCAGACTTGAATACCGTACACAACCTGGCTAATCAAGCATCATCCAGTCTTTGAGCATGAGTCTGTTTGGAAGAGGGGAAGTCGAGACCGCATGAGTTACAGTTTCAGGTGCGAGCTGCACATTTCAGACAGAAGCTAATTGAACAGATTTATGTTTTTATTCTTGAAACAGTCCACAAGAAGGCAAAAGTGAGGCTTATTTTGAACTTAAAAAATAAAATAGGTTAACAAAGAATAAAACATATTAGTTAAGAAGTTAAACAACCTTCAGAATGGAGAAGAAGGGTGGTTTACGTGACTTTGAACATGGCACGAGTGCTGGTGTCAGACAGGCTGGTACTGCAAACGTATTTCAAAAACTTGTGATCTACTGGGAGAACTATCATCTCTAGGGTCTGGATGAAAAAGAGAAAATATCCAGTGAGCAGCTGCTCTCTGGGTGAAACTGAATTTTTCCCTTCACTTGCCAAAGATGCCAGTGGTTCTAAGTTTCCTCAGTGGAAATGCGTGGATTAGGTGTCACACTTTTTTTCATTCAGAGTCCAATTTCATTTTCATTTGCTGTTTGGTTAAGTTTGGGCAATAAAACTACTTGATTAAGTTGTGCTGCCTTACAAGTTAACTTTAGTTTAGTTTAGTTAACTTTAGTTTTCATTTTCTGTTGGTGAGGTTTAGATAACAAGGTTTAGGATAAAGTGATACAAGGTCAGATTTATGCAATAAAAACTCTGATTTAGGTTTAGAAAAAGATCACGAGTTGATGATGCTTCAGCTCACAGAAAACTTATATGGTGCAGATACAAAATAAAGTCCTATTAAAATTCTTTATTTAAAAATATAGAACAACCTGTGTCCATGTAAACAAACACACAGGCTTGCCATGCGAATTCATGTTTACCAGATATCTAGCTGTGTTGTTCCTTTCTTCATTAGTATCATTATTAGTAGTAATTATAGTAATTATAGTTTTTATGAAACTGTCTTATCTCTTCAGCACCACAATAATCATGATTATCATGTTTACTGCTCCCCTCTTTCCTTATCTATTATCTAATGATGATTCAGCCTGCTGTCACCCTGCAAAGGTCACAGTCATACTGTGTGCGTGTGCTTATTTGTGCGTCTGTAACAGTTTGAATGCTGTATGTGGTAAGACCTCCTGTGTGTGTGTGGCACACACACAGGAGGAGGAGTGTGTGGGAGTTACATCAGTACAGTGAGAGGAGGAGGAGGAGGGAGATCTGAGCACGACCAGCGTGGTGGTGATGGCGTCTCCTGCTGCTGCTGTTAAATGTTGATCATGTGAAGGATCTGATGCTACGAGAAGCCTGAACTCTGGTGATGTTCTGTGTTTATCTTGATCTTCTTGTTCATGTGAAACAACGAGCGAAAGCATGAACACATCACAGAATAACAGCTGTGTAGAAGCAAAAGCACCACACTGACACGACACTCAAAACTGCTGCAAATGACACGAGTGTGTTATTAGGCTGCAGTGGCCGGGCTTCTTTTTGTACTTGTTCTTGTGTCTATTTGCATCTTTGAGGTCATCTTTGCAAATTATTTGCAAATCACTTTGTTTCTATGTGGTCTTTTTGCATCTTTCCTTTACTGTATGCATAACTGCAGTCCTTTTATTGTCACATTGTGCCCGTCTGCCCTGTTCTGGACTTTCCATATTAGTTTTGTGCCTGTTTTAGGATCTTTTCTATAACTTTGAAGTTGTTTTATGTCTCCTTTTGTCCTCTGTACCTTTGTTTATTTCCATAATTTCTTTTTGCATTTCTAAAATTTAGTTTTATTCTCTTTGCAGTCTTTTTTGTGTTGCATTGTGCCTATTTGTTATTCGCTTCTTTGGCTCTTTTTGTGTCTGCTTATGGTTCATTGTGGTCTTTATTTGCATCTTTGAGATTGTTCTGTGTCTTCAATTTCCAAACTGTGTGACGGCCGTCCTGTTAGGCACAAATTTTCCCATCAGCTATTCTCCACAACCGCCTGATGTACCCACACACCTGCTCCCAGTACCCTCATCAGCTCAGCAGTGCAGCTTCCTGCTCTTGGGCCACAGCAGTCATTTGTTCCAGCCTTTTTGCCTCTTTGATTTTGATTGTTTTTGTGATGCAGGGTCTCTGTGTGTTCAGTGACTCAGTAAATGTTGCCTTTACTCCACCTGTTCTTCCTGTGAGTCAGAGAACATGTTGGTTAACTGACCCTGTGGACAGATCAGGACAGCAGGTCCCTGCACACACGCATCTAACAGACCAAGGATGAAAGAGACGTCAAACAGAAAACAATGCTTTGCATTTTTTCAGTCTTTTTGTAAAAGTAAAAACATCTGAGATTGCATGAAAGGGAACAAGATGTGCTGAAAAATTCATAAACTAGTAAAAAGCTGTCAGAGGGACCAGCTTGTTTATAATTACACATTTAAAGATATCTCTAACACCCAGAGATACGCGTACAGACTAAATGAAATGTCAAATGTTGTTTTCTCATTTGTTTGTTTTAAAAGTCAGAATTTAGACGGCTTTGGCTAACATGTTTATTTTAAACGTTTTTAGGAGCCAATATTTATTTGTTTGTTTTTGTATGAGTCTGCATTATGTCAAATATCAGCACACTTTACTTCCATCATGGCAGAAAGTCAGAATTTCTCTACATGAGTCACGTCACCTTCATTTCCCCCAGAGAGCAGCGCCACGGGCGGGCAAAGAGGCGGGGTTTCCCCTGTGAACTTTCTCTCCGCTACGTGATGAGATCCTGTTGCCAGTGGTGCTTTCGGGTTTTCTGGTTTTTAACCTCAGCTCACACACTGAACAGAATGAAAGTCTGGAGTCTCTAGTTTTCAGATGACAGACTTTCCCACCTCTGTTCTGCTTTTCCCACGGTCATTACAGATTGCTCCAGCAGTAAAGGTTTGGCCACCTTTTGGGCCATTTAGCAGGAACTTTCCCTCGTCTCTTGAGTTTCTAACATGCTTCTTGTTGCTGCAGGGGAGAGGGTGGGTATGAAAGTGTCACTTCCCTGAAACGTCCCTGAGGAAAGCAGCCCTGTTGTCACCCCTCTCTGGTTGCAAACATGCCACAAACGAGCCCGATATCAGTTCAGTCAAAAACAGGCACGAGGCGGGTGGAGCTCTGTCAGCTTTCTCCAGAAATGTAGAAAGTTGTTTCAGGGAAATAATCCACCTTTTCTTTGTATGAGTCCTGATGAGCTTGACTTTCTACTTCCCCTCTGGCCTCACCTCCGCTCCCCCTCCCTCCCAGAGGAATGTACGGCAGTGTTCAGGTGATACCAGGTAACATTCCAACTTGGCTCGACCTCATTAAGTCCTTGAGCTGCAGGAAACAGAGCCAATGAATACTGCTGCTGCTGGTAATGAGGATAATGCTGCACACATAGTGACAGCTGTGTTTACCTGTGACTGACTCTGCAGAACGAGACCTGGACTGAGACCAGATCTGAGTCTGCTGTTCGCTTACAGGAAATCGCAACTGTCTCAGCAACGGGAGGTCAAAAATGAAATGAGCATTGCAGCAGCAGCAACACAAGCAAGTGTGTGTGTGGTGGAGACTAAGATCTGAAATTTACTATACTGGTGGAGACCAAACTCCAGGTCCCCACGAGTTTGAAGGCATTTTTCACACTCAAAATGTGGTTTAGTGTCAGGGTTACAATTAGGTTATGTTAGGTTAGGGTAAGGGTCAGGGTAAGCAGCAATGAGATGTCCCCACGAGGATAGCAACACCTAACTAAGTGTGTGTGTGTGTGTGTGTGTGTGTGTGTGTGTGTGTGTGTGTGTGTGTGTGTGTGTGTGTGTGTGTGTGTGTGTGTGTGTGTAGGGGGGTAAACTTTCTAAACTTTTTTATTGTGCCACACCTAGTTGGATAAGTGGATCATCTACAAATCGTCTTCTAATTAGAAGGCGGGTGGTTTGATTCCTGGCTGCCCCCGTTTGCACGCTGAAGTATCAGCCAGATTTGGTTACTTACAGCACAGTGCACCACATGCAGTGACCAAAATGTGCACAAGATCTGGTTCCCTGTCAGCACCCAGACTCAGGATAGACTATTTGAGCTGATTCTGGGCATTCAAGCATGCTGTGTATATGCAGGGGTACACAACGTTTGCACACTAGGCCAAGGTTTGCTGTGCATACATTGTTTGTCTATGTTACTGTTTTGTGTGCACATGTCCTATGAGTTACCATCTGATTTGTGCAGCGGAAGCTGTCGTCTCAGTTGGAGTAATTAACACGTTTGCAGAACAGTTCTGTTATGTGAAGTTTTCTTGTTTGCACAGGTTTTTCCCATAGCTGAACATATTCACAGGGGATATTTTCTCATCCTTGTTCACAATTCCCATGAGGATAATGTCAGATGTTTTAGACACATCATTTGTGTTATTTGTATTGTAAATAGTGATGTGTCTTAAACTGTGATCTCAGGTATGCTGTTGACTGTGACACGCATTTTATTCTTATTCATACTCTCTTGCTCAGCTTCACACAGGCTACGTTCTTCACAAACATCAGTATTTTGTTGGCACGAAGCTTCTATGTTTGCTCTGTCATTAAGGACTTTACTGGATTTCTGCAGAAAGCATCAACAGAACCATCAGAGTTCACTCTGCCGGGCAGCGTGAGTGAATTTCACGTGAAGCTGACAAGTCATTTTTCAGTTGCACGCGCTCGTGCCGAACGCACTGAAGTCATCGTCCTGTCTGCTGCTAACAGGGCAGAAAACACAGATGGTAAAATCATGATCCACCAAAGTGCAGATTGACTGCAGAACAGCAGCAGCAAAACATGCTGAGACAAAGAAACGGGTGAAAAACAGACATGACAAAATCCAGAAAACTGTATGAAAGTGGAAAATGTGATAAAAGCTGATGACTGATTCCAGTAATAAGGACAAGAAGAAGAAGAAGAGGAGAGCAGCTCAACAACATGACTCAACAACATGACTCAGCACACCCAGCCCAGAGCTGGCCTGCTGCCAGTCTGTTTGCTGTGAGCTTCACATGTCTTCATCTGATAATACAAACATGTAGCATTCTGTTTTTATTTGTTTTTAATGCATTTATTGTTTTCTCCAAATGAAATGTTTTTTCTTTGTTCGCCTTGTTGTTGTGTTTTGTTTTTAAACCTCAGCAACAAACTGCCAAAGCTTCCTCTTACAAGCAGAAAATGTTTATGAGCTTCTTTGCAAATATGTTTTGCTGCCGCCTTTTAAAAAACTGAATCAGTAACAGTCAGCAGCAGATCTTAGTCACCTTAAGCGGCTGGAAAACCAGTAAAAGTTTTCACATGCATTTCGAAACACGCAATAATTATGTGACTCTTTGTCTGAAAACAGACTGGGAGTCCCAAAAAAGCTCAGTGTGAGTAAAAACTGTGAGTCACGTTCAACCGTGAAGGAAACACGACACGTTTTGAGCTATTTTTGGGAGAACTGATGTTTCGTTCAACATAAGAGAGGAGACAGAGTCTGATCTTTCCAGACGGTGAGGTGGTCAGTGAAGCAGACATGTGAGTCAGGACAGACTAAACTGTCTGTCCCTCTGTCTGTCTGTGTGTGACTCATGTTGATTTTGGTTTTGTTCATAACAACCTGCAGCTGATAAAGCAGCTGATACCTGGTGTCAGTGCCCCCTCTGCTGGTCAAAACATGAATTAGCAGATTTTGCTAGCTCATTGTAGCGACCAGCTGTCGTTACTGAACCATCAGCGCCATCTGCAGGAAGACCTCAAGTCTTCTGCCACAAGAAATCCTCATGTTTTGCCTCACAGTAATGAAAGTTACAGAGTAGAAAGCATATCTAATGAAGTTATTCAAGCAGTTATTCAAACAAGCACAAATGACCAGTTCACACAGGAGGAGCACTAGCTCGGATAGTGAGTTACATCAATAGTGTGGTTGCATCACTCAGATACAAACATGTGGGAAGTATACACAAACAAAATACTGCAATTTCACTCATAATAACTGAAGAATAGACTTCTGGGATCTGCTGGTGGTACAATTTAAGACATAACAATCATTGGCCTGTTAAACTGCTTCTGAAGACGCTGGCTGTAAAAAAGAAAAATTAACTGAGCTGAAGCCGAGCAGACAACTAGCAGCAAACAACAGCCGATAATAACCTGATTAAAAAAGTAAAATAAAAATCTATTAATGTCGATTCATTTCAGTTTTCTTTATATAGCACAAAATCCCAACAATCAGAGGACCTCTTCACAGGGAGACCAAAAACGTTTTTTCACAAATACTGGGCCTTCTAGCATCGAACGATGCGTGAATTGTCTCACTTCTGTGGTTAGACTGAAGTGGACTTAAGAGGAACTGCAGTTTTTGGCAGTAATAATTTGTGATTTCACAGTTACAGTTCTTTGAATCTTCTTTTTTAGAAAGACATAAAACATTTAATGGAGAATAACTGCTGCTGCTCATTCACATAACCACATAAGATGAGTGGACTGAAGTGTGTGAGTGTATCCAAACTGTCAGTTTCACGTCAACAAAAGACAAGCCTGAGAGACTAACACACTGAGATGCACACACACGTATACACACACACACACACACACACACACACAAGCGTGCATGCTTCCCGGAAACAACCAGAAGGAGGTGATGCTCACATCCTCCAGACTCTTCCCGGTTATCATGCCCCCCTCACGCGATGCAGCGCACCACAGCCCCGGAGAAAACTGATTGGCTGCTGGGGATCCAGCCTCTGGGGGACAAATCAGAGAGCATCTCTGTGATGTGTCCACAAACGAAACACAAGGCAGCGATAAGAGGAAAAAGAGACTTCCCGGCATCAATGTCAGAGGATAGTGTGTGTGTGTGTGTGTG
>NW_024582366.1:1404093-1409119 GCF_018398535.1 Haplochromis burtoni
TGTGTGTGTGTGTGTGTGTGTGTGTGTGTGTGTGTGTGTGTGTGTGTGTGTGTGCGTGTGTGTGTGGTATTAGACAGACCAATATCAACATAACAGATGTGTTTGAATAGAATAGCCCTGTACAATGATAATAAACAGTAAACCATAACAGATGTGTTTGTGTTGAACTGCTGCTGACTGATGAACACTGAGCCCAGGCAGAGGTCTGTCCTTCTACCTTTCTGAGGACCTACATGAAAACATGATGCATTCCCAGGCCCCTGATACTAATCCTAATCTCAATATGGTTCAAATTTGACCCAATAGAATTTTAGTTTCAGTGTATTTTAGTTTCAAATCCAAACAACAACAAAAAAGCTGTCTTTGTGCCCGCTTCATGTAAACTTTCACAGAAGATAAAAATAAGTAGAAGAGGTCATCCTAACCCAAGTCTGCCCTCTGAAATTGGATCTTTTATAAGCATTTCAATCCTTTCCAAGAGGAATATCCCGAGATGTCTGGCACCAGCAAAAGAAAAGCAAGCTCACACTTACCGGCCTCATTATAGTTTTATCAGAGGAAACTCGGACCAGACTCAGGTTTACGGGGCACATCGTGACTCATCTGTGACCACCAGCAGCGTTAATCGCATACAACATCTAGAAATATTGTCACCATCACCATGGAAAAGCCTGTTAAAGCCCAGAATACTGCAGATTTTCCCGTTTTCCCCAGTTTGGGTTTGGGAGCGTTACTAAAATTAAAATAGTAAAGGCGAGTCACTCTGGAGACACTGAAAACCTTAAGACATTCAGGCTCAGTGTTTCCAGCTGTTTCCAGGTAAATAGCTGGAAACAGCACAAAGTGGATAAGACACTACGCAGCGTCATCACAGATGATTTGAGACACCTTTCTTTGGTTGTCTGCTCCAGAGCCAGCATGGTGGATTCTTTGAAAACTTTCTCTTACAGTGTTAAGTAACACATTTTGTATGTGTACTGAGTGGGAAGCACAATACTAGCAGAATACAGTGCAGGGCTGCTAACAGAGGTGATAAATAATAACCATGAAATACCAGCTCCAATGGACGAGGTTATTCTCACTCCGACCGTGTAATAGACCGACGATTTGTCGCGTCCCGAGGCGTTCCTCAGGAATGCGAAAGCTGACCTTCCGCGTTCCTATGATACGCGTCGGGTTGTGGATAGAATCCAGTAGATTGATGCTCCCGGCTGTTCTCATGTTTCCTAATTTTTCCAAACTCGTAATACAGGATGTGTTGGGTGGCCAAAAGCTTAGCATACCAAAGATTTGTCACGTAGCATAAAATGTTACACTTTGGGAGTGAGAATGGGTTGAATGGACATAAAACCAGAGCTGAGATGGTGAAAATGATGCTTACAGAACTGGTGGAAACCAAGAACTGAGCCTAAAATCCTGAAGACACATCAGATTTATTGAAATTCATGTTGTGATGTGCAGCAGGCAGGATTGGACCCAAATGCAGGACTCTCAAAGATGGGACTTAAACTCAAAACACAGCTTTTATTGCTAGAAAAACGCTCGAGGACAATAAACACACAAACAAACCAAAACCTCAAATGTGAAACGAAACACTAGGAAACTAACAGGAGCACGAGACAAACACACAGCATGAAGAGGACATAACACACGGCGTAAATACACACCGGAGCAATCAGGGAATGGGAGACAGGAGGGAAACACAGCTGGGAAAAATCAGACTTAACGGGACATGGGAAGCAAAACTGAGAGGAGTGTCTCATGTCAGTGTTTCAAAGTAAAACAGGAAACACAACAGGCACAGACGTGACACTGAACACTACACTAAACACGAGGGGACAAGAACAAAACCTAAGGACTAAACTCTTAACCAGAATTAAACTGAAACATAGGATAATAATAATTATCAAAACAGCACAACTAGAGAATCAGAACATAAATAATAACACAGAATAATATCAAAACACAAGAACCTGAAAATACTGATCAAAATGATCCGAACCATGGCATTAAAAATACAGCTAATGGAAAGAGCACATTTTTGAACATGCATTTCATTTTAATATCACCCCAACTGAAAACAAATTAGCAAAAAATGTTTTTTTAGTATCTAAAAATGTAAAGATTTAAAATAACCCAAAAACAAAGATGAATGAAGCTTTAAATGTTTCAGCTTGGCAGTGCTGGATTTCTTCTTCTTTCTTTTCAATTTCATTGTGTTGTTGTTGAATTCTTGCAACACAAACTGAATCCTGTATTTGAGCTGCTGACGTTTAGGAGCCCTGGAGTAAAGCTTCTTTTTTAAACCTGCAGCAGAATCTTGTGTAAAACTTGCTCAACCACATTAAGAGTTTCCACAAACTGACATGAAAATCCAGAGGCCAGAACATCTGTACCTGTTCTGCAGGTCACTCAGAGTTTGAGGCTGGTGTTTTCCATTGTTTGAGTTCAGGACAGCAGATCAAACACAAACAGAGGAAACATGAGTCACATCAAACTCTGGAATCTTTATTTATGCATTTAATCCACCTGATTACACCATGTCATTCCTGCCATTTTACTGAATTCTTTAAAGTCTTTGTGTAATGAAGGTAGCTTCAGTTTCACTTTTTCCCAACTCGTCTTCCTAGCTGTTACGTATGCTTGCAGATTTTGATTTCTTGTGTCTCTACAAGAATGAGGCACAAAAAAGCAAGATAACAGCAGTGACACCTTGCACAAAAGTTGCAGGTATCATTCTAGAGACTGTTGCTACAAATGAGACTTTATTTCATAATAAAGCCAAAGGACAAACTGATGACATGTTAGCTGACTTAGAGGCTGCTGACCTTTCCTTGGACAAACATGTTTAAAAACACACTTAAAAAGTTCCAATAGACTAACATTACCTGTGAATGAAGTTAATTCAGAGTTCATGACCAGCTGCTGACATTTTAATGATGCAGTTAATAAACTGACAGATATGAACTGAGTTTAGAACGACTGACTGAATTACTTTATTTTCAAGTAGAACTTTGTAAGGTGAAAAACAAACTTTCTCACAGAAACTTAGGTGAATAAATGTAACAAGCACATTCAGTCTACAGTCAGAGAAGGAAGCAGGAAGGGTGGAGATATGAACTAAAACAACAGGAATCACAGCTTTCACGCTGTAAGATGGGTTTATGCCCCTTGTGTTTTTGTCATTTTATGATCTTAATTTATATTCACTGTGTTTTCAGGTTTAAAAGATGAGAATTTTTGGTGAAGAAAAGCTCTCTGTGTACTTTTAACACAGGCAGTGCCTTGGCTGCCCCATCAGATGTTGTGCTTTTTACTTTTAAACAGACCCTCTCACAGCGTAGCTTAGCCACGACTTAGCTTAGCTATGTTAGCTTAGCCATGACTGTTATCTAACCAACACAAAAGAAACAGAAACAAAACAAACACTAACATGTAATAATGAATAAATAAGAGAAATTAAAGCATTGTGTAAAAAAACTCATATCACAAAACTAAAATAAAGCAAATACATTTTTATTTATAGTTGGCCTATAATAACATTTTGAAGAGGTGAATAAATGCTTCTAGGTTACAGAGACTGTCCATTCGCTTCCGCTTATCCTTCTCAGGGCAGTGTTGCCAACTCCTCAGTAAGGAAAATTGCTATTGGCTGTTCTAAAAGTCATCGCCTAATTTGCATAATTGGTCATGCTAATGTAATTGTAACCTACGTTGTTGAAGAGCGAAATAACAACGTGGAACGAGACATAAAGTGAGCAAAGCACGTCTTAAATGCATTTAGAGTTTATTTAGAACTACAAATTAAATTTCTTTTAGCAATTATTGTTTTTTTTAATGTCACAATTCCAACCCTGCTCCTTTACCCGGGCTTGGACCGGCAAAAGTGACCCGAAATAGGCACTCTGGTGGAGTTACTTTGTGTGTGTGTTTATAAGTAGTTTTAAACCTTGTGATCCACAAAACAGCATAACAAGAATTGACTGCGTTACAGTTAGTGCGGGAGCGGCGGCACAGAAAGTCCCCGGAATCAAACTCAGGACCTTCATGCTGTGCGGTAACAGTGCTAACCACGGTGCCACCGTGCTGTTACAGTGACTGCTTATTCTTAATTTGATTGTCTTGAAGTGCATTTCAGAGGGAAACAAGTTAAAACAGGTAATGCCCCACACTGAAAAAGCTGACTTTACTACTTTATTTATTCAGATTAAAAAAAAATAAAAAGACAAAATTCAGGTACAAACTAGACTGTGTTGTGTGGCTGCAGGGGAAAATCCACCAAGCAGTTTGCACAAACAAATGACCAGTTACTCACACAAACCCACATATCTTGTACCGAACAGTGTGTGCTGACAAACAAATGTTCTCTGAGTCAACTGCTTGCACAGCAGCTTCTGGACAAAAAGTACATAATAATAGTTTATTCAATGGAGTTACGGAGGACGAAGAAGGTCTCTAATATAATCTGACATTCACACTCTCTGGATTTCCGGTTACACAGAAGTCCCTCACAAGATAACCCAGACTCAATGGGTCTCAAGCTGTAGCACATAAAGTCACGCTATAAAGAAAGTTGACCCTTTTCAACTGTTAAATTAGGTTGAGTTTGCTCCTCACGAGTAAGACATCTGATTTATCTCTGTGCTGTCAATGAGACCCTTTGATGTGGCAATTTAAATGTCATTCATTAGTTAATCCCAACGCACGTGCGCTTGCTTTAAGGCAATCTGGAGATGGACGCAGGTATACAGCACTACTTAGCTTTTAAGCGTTTACTGAATAAATATGGTGATATTATGTGTCAACACAATGTCAGGTACGCCTCTGGACTACTGTTTACAATGTGATGGTAGAGGATGTCTTACAAGGAGGCCTCCAAGTACAAACAGTCCAAAAAGTTTTCATTCATTCGTTCATGGCAGAGTCAGTTTATGCAAGTCAACACAAATATAGATGAACTTGTTTATCACACTCCTTGTCTAGTATCAATAACAGCTCTCTTTATCAAATATCTGGACATAGATAG
>NW_024582366.1:1409139-1428998 GCF_018398535.1 Haplochromis burtoni
TAGATAGATAGATAGATAGATAGATAGATAGATAGATAGATAGATAGATAGATAGATAGATAGATAGATAGATAGATAGATAGATAGATAGATAGATAATATATATAGATGCCGACCACCAGATGGCAGCAAATTATTTTGTTGGGGTAAAAGCTTCACTGTTGCTAAACAACTGGTGTTTGCATATAGAGAAGAGAAACAACAAGAAGAGTCCCTGAAGCCTTGAATATTTTTCAGTTTACACAACTTAAATACAAGCATATTGTCCCTGTGTTGCTGTGTGGGCTCTGGGTCAAAATCCATCCTTCACAGGACTTGGCCTACCTGGTCTGCTTAGACTGGGTCCTTGAGAGGCACCGAAGACTGGAAGTAAACAGTTAAATGTGACTGTTTTAAGTATTTCGGCGTACACTTTTCACACTTCTCAGTGATCATAACCAATCAGCAACTAGTTTCTAATCAGTCTTCAATCGTTAGGCCATCATCGGCACTGATGCCAGTGATAGCTTTTTCCCCCTTTATTCTTTTTTTCTAAGGTACTGACATTACATGTATGGGGTACTGTTGTGTTGTTGTCTTTACTGCAGCAAAAAAATTTCATTATAGTTTATTTCCAAAAACTGCACAACACTCTTTAAAATTCATGCAAGTACAAGTGTACAAAGCACTGACTCATTTTTACTGATGGATGCAATTTGAGATATAGCATAGGTAAGAAAATATAACTAATGCTCACATTGTTGGCAAGAAACTAAACATATGGACTGGTTCTCATATTCTGAGCACTCAAAGCGCTTTACACAACTCATTCATTCACCCAATCACAAGTTTTTAGTGCTATCTAACTAACATTCATACACATTCACACTCTGATGGATGCATCGGAGACCAGCCTGGGGTTCGTATCTTGCCCAAGGATATCTGGCATGCAGACTAGAGCAGACTAGGATTGAACTACCAACCTTTAGGTAGTTGACCTGCTCTACCACCTGAGCTACAGCCATCATATGGCATTTGTATTTCCATGTTGTGACTTTAAGAGCTATTTTGTAGGTAGCACATTAACAGAACAATGCTGCAGGATTATAAAGTGGAGCTTAAGCCCAGGTCAGTAAAGTAGATCAATACAGCTGTTTTAGTATATACACGATCTATACCTTCACTATGATAACAATCAGATCCGTGCCACCACACAAACTGCTGTCAATGTCAAATTTGTATCAGATGTTTTCTGTTTCAGCTCTTTTATTGGCTCTGTGGGAGCGGGGGGAGGGACTACTCCCATCTTTACCACTAAAAAATAATCTGTATTCAGGATTCTTTGGAGTGCAATATATATCCTTTTTATTCATTCATAGTTTGTGAGTGTCATTCATGTTGAGAAAATACAAATGAAAGCATCTTGTGTTCAGGTTAAGTCAGTTAACTTGAACATGTACATGCAGTAGTGGAATGATAAGATCGTGAATTTGCTGATAAAAGAATTTATTGGCATCAATAAACTGCTGAGAGTTATTTCTACTGCCCACGTACAAAGTGCAGCCGTTTCTGATATTGCTAAAGCTGAACACAGCTAACAGTGAGGCATGGTGACAGTTCAAGAACACGGCATGATGAAAAGCTTTATACAGTGAAATTAAATACAAAGCTGACGTGTACGTAACATGAGCTCGTCTAACGTGTTCTAGTGTTTGTGCTTCGTAAAGTTTTTAAGCTCACTTATTTTCAGATTATAAATTGTCAAGTAAAATGGAAGGAAAGGCATTTTGAATGTAGCACGGTCAGCTTTCCTGCCAGGTAAAGGAACAGCCCAACATTTAGAAATCCTGTTGGTGTGATGAGAAAATACATATCTGAGGTCTTCAAGAGTATTAAATATAAAGGCTAGCTTAGCACAAGGTACACAAAATTCCAGTTTAGCTCCCACTGTGGATCAGCAAAGTGGGGAAACGAGGATTCCCATAAAATCAGTCCAACACCAGCGTTTTCATGTTCCCTGCCCTGCTCAGTGTTAATAATCCGCACTTTTTGGGAACTAGTATGAACACAGAAATACATGAAAGGAATTAGCATAGCTCCACCGAGCTGTGTCTCTAATGTCCTGCTATAGTTTCATTTGTACACAGCTACACCTGCTTTCACCATGTCAGCCTGGATTTTGTTCAGGCAAAAATAGTGTTTGTTTAAAAGTAGCACGAACAGCACAAATATGTACAAAGAGATGTTGTACTGGTCACTGCTGGTCATTGCAATGATGCGCCAGTATGACTGCCATAATGTTCAGAGAGATGTGATTTTTAAACAGGATGATTTGTTACGGGGCAAAAACTGTAATTATTAGAACGGCTACTTGGATACGTTTAACGTGTGGGTTTTAAAAGTTTTCATCCTAAAATGTTTATTACGAGTAACCATAATAGTTCCAAAGCATAGTGTCTAAAATCAATATTGGAACTATGTTACAATCATGCAGCATAAAACTTCTTTCACAGGTGGATACAAGTATCAAACTTCAAATATTCATTCTTAAATTAATAGTATTTTTATAATAATAAAAGCAATCACTCAAAATCCCACGATGGGGGCTAAACTAGTAAACTACACATGCTTTCTGAATGATGTCAGTGTAAAATTATAAACCATGTGGAAGAAGTCTGAACCCATCGGGTTTTTTATATTCATTTGATAAAAGGGCTGTCAGTATAGTAGTGCCAGTAATACTGTTTCAGTCACACCTCCTGAATTGAATTCTTATACTTCTCACTGGTTACACAAAGCTCCTCTACGACACACTCAAAAATAAGGTTGTTTACGGTGGTTCAGGATTTACTCAGACGACCTGTGGCTCTGTCTCCTGCATCTGTGTGTTGGATTCTGAACCATAAAATAATGTAAAAAGCACCTTGAGTAAGAAACTCAGGTGAAAATGTGAAAATCTGAGTGGCAAAAGGGGTGTGACATGCAAATTTTGGAGTTTGGTACACTCTAACAGGTCCAGTGACATGGCTGATCGAGACACGTCTCACATGTTTCTGGTTATTTTAAATAAAATGTTTGCTTAGTTTGATTCTTTTTCAGGACAGTCAGTTAACATGAAGTCAGCTTAAAAGAAGAATTAGTTACTGTGATATTTTAGCTTTAACACGCTGGTAAATTTTGTAAAACAGATTCTCAGCTTTGGAACAGGACTTCTTATTCCTTAGATGTGACATTACTTTCATGGGAATATCAAAAGGCAGCACAAACATTTGATATTATATATAGGAGTGAGTCAGATCTCATAGTCAGACCCTGGAGCGAAATGACGGCAGAGATGCATCTCACAAGCTCAGGCAGTGCAGCTACGTGCACATATTTATGCGAAGCTCCTGTTTGATGCACTCAGAGATGCACAGACAACTGTTTCACAGTTTCTGCCACATTGAAAATAATATTTGAGTCTTATGGTCTTACTCTCTCAGAATGGGGAACTGTACTGAGAAAAATATCACAAGAAGCCTTTCCTGCAGATGTGGATGTCACCCGGTACTTTTTCAGTTTTGCTACTCAGCCAAGTGACTTTCTCAGTCTAAGCCGACTGCAGGTTTCCTATTTGAATAATGACCAACATTAGCATTACTGACTAACCTGAGCTTTGAGGTCAGTTTCTTTTTATGAATATGTAAACTGTCATGACCACTGATCAGTGGCCGTGAGTACTGTCTAAAAAGACCTGGGAAAATCCTGCACTGTAAGATGGTAAAAGATGTAACCCTGTCCTTGGTAGAGAAATGACTGTTTCCTTTTCATTTTAATAGTAACGTATATTAATTATTTAAAAGCATCCAAAGTCAGGGTCAGCCAATCAGAGGAAAGCTACATTGCAGGGGAAGGAGCTAAAACAGCTTATTTGAGACGGACGATTAACTGAGGAATGGCACCAAGGCCTGTGATCAATAACAATCACTGTGAAACTGAGGCTCACAATAAAAATATAGAGCTAGAAACTAGCAGAGTGGACCTGTTTTAATAACGTTTGCCTCTCTGTCCTGACCCTGGTGTGTGAAAATAACTGATCTTTTAAGAACCACAAAAGTAGTTTTGGAATTAATTAATTAAAAGCATCTAAAAACTATCAACACTAACAGATAGTGAGTTAGCATTGCATAAGCATAAGACAGCACAGTTCATTATCTTAGGTTTGCTGGAAGTTTCCCCTGCTGCTTCCAGTCCTTGTGCTAAGCTAGACTAAACACGTCCTGGCTCCATCTCTGTGTTGGACACGCAGAGATGAACCACTACAAAAGGTGCTTCCAGATATTTTGGATTGTTCCTTTAAATCACTTGTACAGTAGCTGCATGCTTCCCTGCACCTCCCTGCTAATGCTAACAATGTTTTGTTTTCTGTGTGTTTGATGAAAATGAAAACAGTGCAAAAGGCCAGTTGGAAAATCACTGAAGCCGTTTTGTAGTTTCCTGCTGAGTTAAGGTGAAATCTGATGTTTCCACTGCAGTCCGTCAGCTGAGAGTTCAGAGGCTAAACACTGTTAGCTTGCATGTTGAAGATCTAATCACAGCAGAAAGCTGAGCTCCAAGATAAAAAACAGCCACGACCACCAAGGAGGGAATCACAATAGAAAAGCAGTTAGACTTCTTAGATAAAGGAGTATTTAATTATTTTTCTGCCCTATCTGCAGGACGGAGAATAAATGTCTGGTATATATGTGATGAATAGTCCTGAGGCAGCCAATCAAGAGTGCCACAGGATTTCGAAAACGTAAACCATGCTCCCCTCTGCCACTAGGGGGCAGCAAGCAGCCACAAATGTTCTTTTTGGGAGTGCCTAATATATTAGCATGCTAGCATGTTTTAGCAAACCTGACAGCCCCAAATACTAGTGTTGAGCATGTCATACAGATGACTAAAGTAAATGTAGTATCACTGAGTTCATATTCCGCAACATCAGATTTAGCATGCTAACATGTTCCATCCAGTTCCTGGGTTTCTTGCTCATCATTGCATGTTGCTAGAATGTCAACGGGGGACAAGTGAAAGCAGGCCAAAAGAGTTTCATCATTCTTGTGAGCTAATGGTTAATAGTTAATAACTGTTAGATTTTAAAAACTAGTGCTTTCTGGTTGTGTACTTAAACTTAGCTTAAGTGTGAAGCCTGCTGCGCTGGTTTTATTCCCACTATTTTAAGCAGCATGCCGAAAAATAAAATCTTACACAGGAACTACTCTGCTTTTTCTTACTTTGTTACATAAACATTTGAACATGTATTTATTGGGATAAACTCCTTGAGATGTACCATCTTGTGTTGTAGGAGGTCATGTTAAATTAATTGATATCCAGGGTACCACTATAGCTCACCTGGCTGCACAGGTGACCCTGTGAAGGCTATAGTCCTTTAAGTCCACCCTAGGTTGTTGTTTGTGTGTGTGTTTGGGTTTTAACTGTTTTCTTTTTGTTTACACAGTCATCTGCACACAAGCATTGCATGCTGCCCCTCGGCAGGCTTCCAACAGTGGGCCAATTCACACAAAGGACTCGGAGAGAAAGGGACCTTTACAAACCATGGATGAGAGAGCTGGTTTTAGACAGAACTGAGGGGCTCTTTAAAGGGCCAGTATACAATGAGTTTCTGTGAACTAAGAATCATGCAAGTCTAATGTTGTCGAGTCCCAGAAACATAATGAGCTGAAAATAAGCTCATCTCTAAAATAAAGCTGTCAGGACCAGTTGGGTTGGTCCTGTAGGAACTGCTGGAACAAACTCGAGCTTAACCATAATCTGATTTTTGGCTCAACATTTACAATGACATTAGTGAAGTACTCCTTACTCTTTCATGTAATTGTTAATAGTGTCAGGAGTTAGTTGAGTGTGTAAAAAGTTTTTTGTTTGCTTTTTTTACAAATAGTTTAGACCATATACACAATCCATGTCAGGTGTAGCAGGAGCCCGAGGTCTTGATATAAATATTCAAATATTCCAGATTCCATTTTAAGTTATTAGTCATTTTGTTCATTTGGGCTCTAGCATTCAGACAGACTCTAAAGTCTGTGAGTCCTTTGCAGTGAGTCCTCTGCAGCTGCCAGCTGCTCTACATGACACTGCACTTTCCCTTCAGCTTGTCAGCTCGTTTCTGTTTTCCCGACCGTTTCCCGTCGATGCTCAGGCTCATGTCCCGCTTCTTCTCTAGGGCCAGCAACTCCTGGAACAGTTCCTTGACGTTGGTGTTCGTCTTGGCCGACGTCTCCATGAAGGCACACTTCCAGGCAGCCGCCTGAGCCTCACCTTCCTTCATCTCCACCTCACGCTGAGCCGTTTCATCGCTTTTGTTGCCCACAAGCATGATGGGAATGGATTCCACGCTGCCTTTAATGGCCAAAACCTAAATGGGCATGAGATAACATCAGTTAGGACTAAACATTAGGTCATCAAAGATGAAGCTGTCAGTCCTGAGCATGACTTCTGCAGTGAACTGCATACCACTGAGGCATTTTTCACTTTGTTTCTGCACCACCAGACTGAGTTGTGTGTTTGGTGTGTGCTTCAACATCCGTGATAACAATGGCGTTGGAAAACCAAAGTCTCTGAAAGATTTTTGTGAGTTTAATGTGCAGTGGTGCAATTAATCTGCAGAGTGTGACCTGTTGATAGATGGGTTTGAGCTCCTCCAGTGACTGGCGGCTGGTGATGGAGTACACTAGGATGAAGGCATGGCCTCTGGAGATAGACAGACGCTGCATGGCGGGAAACTGGTGACTTCCTGTTGTGTCAGTAATCTCCAGCGTGCAGACGCTCTTATCACAGCTGATCACCTGCAGGGATGACAGGCACTGATGTCAGGTATTAACAGTGACAGCAGATTTGATAGGAGGGTTTCGTTTACACATTTCTGTTACTGCAGTGTGGAAGGAAACATTATCCAGACGCAAGTGTCAGTTTCTTTTTAACTGCTTCAGCCAACCAGCTTTTTCTACTTCTTATCTGAGATGCCCCAGATAGCAATGAATCAGTGCTGATGGCCTTGTGATAATTCATAAAATGGTTCTAAGCCAAATACAGCAAAAATATTCTACATCAAACTTGAGCCGATTTTGGTCAAGATCTGGTGCACTTAATAGTTTGCTGTGAAGACTGAATAGAGCCCAAATAACACTAAACGATGTGGGTGATGTTTGGCAAAGCTATGGCATGGTTGGGGCTCATTTACTCACTCTGTGTTATTAATTGCAGAAACCTTAAATGTATGCACATTTCATTCATGGTATTAGAAACTTTTACAGCCAAACTTTCTGATCATGCGTGAAGATGCTCAAGAGCCCCACCTGTCTGTAGGTGTCCTCGACTGTGGGGATGTAGGTGTCTCTGAAGGTGCCTTTCACGAACCGAAGCACCAGCGAGCTCTTCCCCACCCCGCCGGCACCGAACACCACCACCCGGTAGTCATTACTCTGCTCTGGCATTCTGGGAACTACAGTTCACCTGCTTCTCTGGCTCTACGATCTGTAAGCTAAAGAAGACAGGACAAGAACATAAGCTGGATTATTTAATACGACTGGATCAAAATGAAAGGGTCAAAACGATGTCCTGCACATTATATCACCTTAAACATTGCATTCATTTGAAGTGTGGGGCTAAAAGTGAAGTGTGGACAACTACTCTGTTTTCCTAGGTGTCCATGAAGGTAGCAGAGCACCTTCCAGGTCCACCTAAGGTACAAGATAGTAAAAAGCCCAGCTTTGCTTGCGCCTCGTGTAGCTCATCTCACCTTTATAAGAACACTTTATTTAGTTTTGTTAAAGCTTTACACCTTACAGCTCACCCACACCGAGTTTTACACCGAGTTTTACATCAAATAACTGCCTGTCGACAGTTATTTGATGGCCAGTGAATTAAATTTAGATTCATCACTCTATACAACTTGTTTTCAGTCCAGTCTTGTGTAATTTGGTATACCTCGGCCTTTTCTTCCTGTTTCACCTCTTTAACGATGTCTCGTTGACAGCCAGACTTCCACAGAGACCATATCTGATGAATCTTTGGCGAACAGTCGATGGATCGAGGGTCAGATGCGTCTGTCATGTCCTGTGTCAGGTCTTAGCTGCTTTTTTCCTATTTCTTAAGGACAGGACTTTCGGATGCTGTTCATCGGATGTAGATAGTTTTTCAGGCCAATTTTGTTCAATTTTCAACTATTTTTGTTCACAACACAAGACTGACAAAAAATGCCAAGACATGGCAAGTTTTAGCTAAAAGCCCTCGGAATCACTTTGCTGGTGCAAAACTACTATCTTACATCTATTTGTGTTACCTTTTGCATTTAGAGATTCAACACTTTCGTTGTATATATGCAGTGACAATAAAGGGCTATTCTACTCTATTGTATTCCTTTCTAACTGAAGAATTTGAAACAAATGATGTGTTTTTGTGACATGCTGGTAATAACCAAGTGCCTAAAAAGACAATTAAAACTGGTCCTTTGCTAAGTTGTCATCCCTTAAGTTAGGTCCCTTTTTGTGTCTAAATAATTCAAAGGTAACTGTTACACGAGTTCACAAAGAAAAAACACTCCTCTAAAAATGATCAGGTACAATGACCAGACTTTAAATTATTGAAAAATCATTGAAATGACTGAAAAATGTAGCATTTTTCTTTTTGGTTTTTCTTTAGTACTTACTTTCATTATTGGTTTAATCACTTGAAACAGTACAAATACATACAGGCAAATTTAAGTAATTTCAGGATTTCCAGGCTGTGAGCCTCCCTCCACCCCTTCAGAATGACTAACGTGCACAAATGACACTTTTCCATGTCGTTAATGAGGAGAGCTGAAAACAAACCCCAGAGAAGGAAAGACAACAGCGATTCTAAAGGGAGCTCCTTCTCCTCCTCACCAACGTCACCACCTCCTTATCTCTGCCACAGATTCAGACCACCAGCCAATCACCACCTCGTTAATCCATCAGCATGACGAGCATCACACATACACCTGCCTCATGATAGCTTCCATTGTGCTTCTGGATATAACCATGGCAGCATCTCAATGTACTGTGTGTGTGTGTGTGTGTGTGTGTGTGTGTGTGTGTGTGTGTGTGAGATAAAGAGAGAGAGAGTGTTTCCAGTCGCCGTGGTGACGGCACTGAGAGAGGGGAGCAAACATGTCATCGGCACCAGCAGGGCTGTTGTCAAGGTAACCTGCCTGCCCACATCACTTGATGTCACTTCCTGCGCGGAGGCAGGCAGCAGGGAAAACACCTCCAACTAAAGCAGCAGCATCAGAGCTGCAGACACAGAATCTAAAAAAAACAGACCAATGTGAGACCAGGATATGAATTTCATTATTCTAATTATTACTGTCATTGCTACTGACAGTGCAGGCCTGCTTTAAATGGAGACGAAGCAAGAACGATAAAAATTATTTTTATCATATAAGTTGTGCTTAAAAAGATGATTCCACTCTGCTCAGCTCACCAATCCATCGGACTGATAAAGAAAAATCTTCTATAACAGGCAAAAGTCAAGTTATTTGGTGGATTACGCCCTCTGATGGGCCAACACAATGAACACAAAACTCTATCCACAGCCTCGTTCATAATCCGTCATCCTGTTTTATCATAGTCATGGAGAGGATCTCAGGGCGAAGTTGAGGTGCGTCCGTTTTTGCAGATGAACACAAATGACAGCATGCACTGATGAAAGTCAGCTCTTTCAGTCTAAGGCCATTGTTCTCCAGCAGAAAAAGTTGATTCTTTCTCACTCCAAGCTCCAGCTGCTGAGGTAACTCTCTAAGGTATGAGGAAAAAAACACTCTTTACTCAAAATGATAGAGATTTTCATTGAACTGCCTTTGAGCTAAGTTTAGACTGGGACTTGCCCACTTCATGCTCCTAACTGTTATTTTGCTCAGCCTAGAGCCACTAAAAAGGAAGTCGCTGAGGTGGTTGATCAGGATGCCCTCGGGTGCACTGAGGAGCTTATATCCAGCCAGCATATCATCCAGCTAGGAAGTTTCTACAGATGCCTCAGGATTTCTGAAATATTACTTTGCTGCTTTAGTGGCCTGCCTCTTTAAGAATTTAACTCAATAAATATTTAACTTTCAAAATGTAAGAGTTGAAAAAAGACTCAAGGTGGAGCCTCCGTCTTTTTGTTGTGTCGAGCTAGAGTTGAGTTTGTATCCGACCGTATAAAAAATGCAGTTTTATCAAAGCCACCTGCATCGCTCAGTCAGGCACAATGTGAACACAGTGTGACATCGGTCTGTTAGTTTCACTCCATAAATTTTAAACAAGCTGAGTTACTGGTTTGAAAGGGTGAATTTTAACGTAAACCACAACCTTACCCAGTAACTTTAACTTTTTACAGAAATTTTAATGAAGTGATTAATATTAACATTACATCAACATTTTAGAATAGTATTAATGCTATTTTTTGTAGTATTGTTAGCAGCATTGTTTAGCCTGTTCATGCTGTTGGCTGCTATAGGGTGTCACCTTTCATGAATTCAAGCCTGTTGCTAGATGGTTGCTAGGCAACATGACAATATTATAATATATCATGTATTATTTAGATATTGCAGAGTTATATGAATGTTAGTGTTGTGAAATTAAAATGATAGCATTCTTTTTTTTTTAGCTATTATAGGTGTGTAAATGCTAAAAACAGTCCATTTTAGCCTATTGCTAGTTGGTTGCTAAGATGACACGATAGCAGCATAATAACTGATATAGATGAGAACCTACAGGGGGCGTGCGCAGACTCTGTGCCAAGTTTGGTTTCTCACCTCCTGACTGTTTAGAATGAGTTGGCAAACATAGAGAGATTAAATGTGTATATTAAGATTCTTGTGACACATTGTGTCCTTTTTCTTTCTTTTCTCTGTATTTGTTTATTTTTCCCCATCCTTAAATCCATCCATTTTTCTTATCCAATTCAGGATCGGGTGGGTGGTGGCCTGGCAAGAGACAGGGTACACCTAGGACAGCTCGCCAGTTCGTCACAGGGCTGTTCACACTCACATCCACACTAACAGCATGTTTAGAATCATGGGTTAACTGAACAACCATGTCTGACTGTGGGAGGAAGCTGTGGGTCCTTTCTTATTGTTTTTCCATTTTTTCTTACCACATTCAAACCTTCCCCTTTGTGCCTTACTGTGTGTTAATATAAGACATTCTATTAATAGTTTTTGTCTATTTCTTCTATAGCTTTGGTGATTTAAATGAAACTTCACAGGATTTAATGAAGGATTACAATGAACCCGAAACATGAAATTATTAACACGTTATGTAATTTCCCTCCTGTCTAAAATAAGAAGGTGTGACCTGAAAAAAATAGCACAAAGTTCACACACGCATTTTATCGCAGTAACACTCAGTCACTTCCTGAAGAGTTAACAGAACCTTGAAGTCTTCATTCTAAAATGTAACAACTGGCGGTATAGAAATGTTATTTTTTCTCTAAAAAGAGAAGCGTCACCACAATGTGACTGTGTGAACTCATTCATGTCCCCACATCGTGAGAAATCCAAGTACTCACACTTACACTGAGGTTGCTGCAGTTTCACACCTCCAGCTGAACTCCTCACATCATTCACACTCTGTTGAAAATCTCAGTGTTTAATATCCTGCAGCAAAGAGCTGAATGTGATTCAGAAAGCCACTTCTTCCTGGAGATGAGTTGGAGTTGCTGTTAACTCTCTGAGATGTTTGTGGAGAATAACATCTGAATGAATCGTAAACTGAAAGCTTTTCAGATAAAATCTGATTTTGAGGCGTGAACATGTGAGAAGCGAGTATACCGGTCCAACAGGAAGCTTGCAGCAGACTGAGGAGTACAAAAATGCAAATAACTCATATTTCAGTACTGTACTTTTTCCTTCTACTTGTGTCACTAAATACTTGTGCCTGTCTGCTTGCCAGATCAAAATTTTAGGATTTGATTAAGAATTGGATTTTAAAAAACACACATTCTCCTCTAAAAGCATCCAAATGCTCCTGCTTCTCAGATGTGAGTTTGCTTCTTTTCTGTTTCCAGCCTTTAATCGATCCATTTTCTATTCTTTATCCAGCTGGAGGTTGCAGCAGTCTAAGTAGAGATCTTCCTCCCTCTGCCATCTCCTCCAGGTCTTCCAGGGATACTGAGGCAATCCCAAGACAGCCAGAGGGCATAATCACTTCAGCGTATCCTGGGTCTGTCCCCGAGGTCTCTGAGCAGGCACACAAGAGGCATCCCATTCAGAGCCACCTCAGCTGGCTCATTTCTTAAGGAGGCTCCTCGCTGCATTTCCACTTACTTATTTTTTAATTTTAATTTGTTTTTGGCTTTTAAATATGAGGATAAGTAAGAGGATGATCAATGTTATAACTGGACTATTAATACAAAAATACAAAAAGAGTAAGATACATTCCAGAGTAAGATCCATCATATTGACTAAATAAAGCCAAAAGTTTCAAACACTACAGTCGGTGTATCGCTGTGTTTTTGCCATGGACCACAACCATCGCCCACTGGTGGCCATTAAGAAGAACACATCTGCACATCTGTGTTGGCTTCATTTTTCAGACCCGGAAGCTACATTTGTCCTTTTATATTGATATGGATACTCATACACTCATCTCAGGCACACAGCGCTGACACTTCACTTACTTCTAAAGCTTTTTATATGCACTGTTAATGGCAGCACGCAGCATCCTGAACGCCAAACAATCGAACACTTCAGAGAAGAATCAGTCTCAGGCCAACTAAGATTTCCTATGCTTTGCTTTAATCTTTGGTGTTCCTCGTGTTTAATGTGGTCTATGCCGCCACAATCATCACAGCACGAGTAACTAATTATCACAGAGCACGTTAGCCAAGCTTTGATCAGCAGTTAGCATTATCCCAGCTAGTTGCTGTAACTGTTTGTAAACGACAGACTGAAAATCAGCTTCTTCAACTGCACAGGTGAGCCTGTCATTGGCTAACAGCCACATGGAGCAGAAACACGTGACGTCAACTCATTCAAAGTGAATGAGAAGTGAGAGCAATGAGGTCTGAAGTGTATCTTTGTGACTCCTGCCAAACTGCAAACTGCAAACTATATTTTTCACTGCGAATATCCAAACCATGCAGCAACATAGTAATAACTAACCTCCAGCTGTGCATGGGCTCATCCCAAATGTTCTTCTGGCTAAAGTTTTCGATGCCATATGATGGCATTGATGATGATGGCATTCCTCTCTCCAGATCAGGAATGATGAGAAGAACCGAACGCTTATCTTACCTGTGTTAATGTGTTTGCATTCGTTTGGCAATGGTTCTATATGTGACTGGTTCAACCCTCTAAGCCACCAGATGTGCATGCTGTTCTCTTCTTTTTCCTGTCTGTGCTCACATCCAAAGTTATAGGGTAGATGTAGTATTTAGTGTAGTGTCATCCAGACACCAGATAGTTATCTAAACTCCACTAAACCTCATAAATCCTTTTCCGTGGACACTTGAACACCTTTATGAACAGCCACGCTGACCATTTTATGTCAGACTTTGGACCTTTTCTAACTCTCAGAGGCGCCTCTGCCTCTGTTTGCTTTTGGGAACTTGAAGAAGCATCTGACCCGGAAATGGCTAATGACGTCACATGTGCGTCACAGCGCCGACACTAAAGGAAAACTTGAGTTTAACCCTAAGACAGCAGCGGCTTTGACTAAAGAGCAGTAAATCGCTCTGGGACTCAGTGAGTTTGGTAATCGTTTAACTAACATGTAATAAAAATGTTGTAAATATCATCTCAGTGCAACTGTTGACTTCTCGTGTTAGCTATGACATCACACATAATGCAACATATAGTTCACAAAGTCATTTTTCTTGCACAAACTAATGACACAAAAAGGTTACATCAATCATTGGTAAACAGTATTGATTATGATTTCATTAGCTGTTAAGACACTAAAACAAGCTACTGTATTTACTGCCTGCTCCCTGCCTACATATGCACTCTGAGTATGAACCCAATCTGGATGTGTTCTCCAAACCAGTTATTATCTAAATACTGATCATTACTAAATGCAGTTCACTATTTCTTAACTATAAAGGTGGCTAACTAAAGTATACTTGACTATCAAATACCATTTATCAATGATGAGGCTGGGCTGCTGATCAATCTGTTCTGAGACTTGCACCACATTTCGGTCACCGTGTGACTGTTCTTTAAGTTAAAACTCAAAAAGCATCTTCACTACAGCAGCTTTTTTGTGCTCGTGATGGCATTTCACGACTATAAAACACTGTCACGACACACACAGACACACACACACACACACTGACCTGCAGCTTTGTTCTCGGTCTCAATCAGCTGCAGCTCCTCGGTGTCATTACCTCCTCACATCATGTTAATCAGTGTGACTGCACTCAATAGTAAACGACTGCTCCTCGGGCGTGCGCGTAGTCGGGCACGCGCGTCCATAACCATTATATGAACGTGCACACCTATGCGCGCGCGCACACAGATTGTTGGAATACAGTCAAATCAGCACCGAGCCGGGTGGTGAAATCAGACCGGCCGTGGAGCTCTGCTCCTCGGCTGCTGCCCGACATCCTCCCCGGCTGACGGTGCGTTTGTTTTTTTTCCGGTGTGAGTGTCAGCGCAGTGGGTGTGGGTGTGATGCCTGCGGACTCACCTTATCTCCGCGGATCCTCTCCGTCGTTCCCTGTGAGTGTGTGTGTGTTTGCGGGGTTTGTCTACTCCGGAGCGGCTGTGAGCAGCCTGAACCCTCGGCTGTCTGACTCACACCATCATCATCACCATCATCATCACCATCATCAGACCTGCTGCTGCTGCTCAGCGCACACCAGACCTCCTCTTCCTCCTCCTCCTCCTCCTTCTCCTCCCTCCTCCATCACCTCCTTCCGCGACTCCGCTGGCAGGACAAGACTTCCGTTCGAATGGATTTTCAGAATAAAGGGCTCTTGCGGATGATCTTACTGAAGTTACAGACTGCATACAATATTATTTAAAGCTTCAAATCCGCTACACCAAATCTGTATTCTCACGGATAAATGGGTAGCACTAAAACATGCTAAAGATTTCAATTGTTACCTTCAGTAGTTGGCTGTGTAACCCTTTTAAGGCACATTCGTCAGATTTTAGATGTTCTGCTGTGAAAAAAGAGACAGTAAATAAATTAAGGCTTCTTTTCCTCCTCGCCCAAATTTGAACATTTTTAGCATTTTTAATCCCCGCACTCCCCCCGTTACACTCACCCGTACACATCACCGATAATAAATACGATAATAAAACTTTCTGTGAATAAATAACTTTCATTGTGTTTTTTTCTATTTTCAAAGCATTACGCGCTTTTAGGTTGAAGGCTGAGAATAACCGGAAGTCTTCTTTTCATCCTCCTCCTCTAAAATAAAAATAAATTTTTCTTCACCTTCACCTCCTTTAGCGTCAGTCAGACACGTCATCGACAGGAAAAAAATGCAATGAGCAGAATAAATAGAATACAGTAGAAGTAAAAATCACGCTTGAATCCTATCAGGTTACATTAGAAATACGCAGTATTGGCTGTTCATGCTGCCTGTAATATAAGCTGTGTACCTGTTAGTGATCAAATGTCCCTGTTTAGGGTTGTGTGAGTCCTGATCGTCTGATCAAATGTACCAAAGTCATTTTGTGTTTTGGTTTTACTTCAAAACAATTATCTCGATCCTTCTTTCATCAAAAGGAAAACAATAGATGCAAATCAGACTAATGTAATGTTATGTAATGTTACAGTGAGGCTTCAGTAGTGAGTGATCGATATCGCATTGATTATTGTCCCGTGGTGCATGAGGACAAAGAGCTGCTGATATAACAGATGAAGCATGTGTTGCTTGCAGGTTTGGGGATTGCATCTTGGTGTTTACATTGATATGGTTATGTGTAAGTGTTTGGAGTTATCACAGGTTACAATCTAAATTTAGCGTCATGGAAAAGTGAAGAGGCTGGAAGCGCTTTCCTGATGACTTCATGCTCTTAATTGTTAGTTTGAAGTCTTACTGAACACAGCATGATGATACTCTGTAAGTTATGGTCCCACTTAGACTCTTAAAGGACCATCAAGAAGTGTAACAAAGCTTTTGTGACTAACAAGTCCACTGTTCCCCACAAATAGACTATATTTGGGAAGAGCAATATTATATTTTGTGACTTACTTTAATTTTATTATCTACCTGCGACAACAATGTGACTGATTTCCTAATGTTTCCGTTTTTTCCCTCAAAGTTGTAGTAACCAGCTTGGCTCCGGTCCTCCTCGTCTTGTGTTTCCCTGACTGCAGGCTAAACTGTTGTGGCATTTCTAAAGATCACTCATGTGTCTCAAGCCTCTTTTACAAACTCCATCTCCAGTGTCTTGAACTGCAGCTGCTGATGACAGTTTGAAATCTGCTCCAGATCTGACTAATAAGACCCTCCAGCAGGTGGAGAACTGCTGCCGCTACAAGGCTGCAGAGAACAAAAGACTGCAGCTGCAGTCCAAGATGGTGGAGCTGGAGTAAAGGGATCGGTACTCCTGATAGCCTTTTTCTGTTGTAACTGAGCACTCAAAGCACGTTGTACTGTAAGCCACATTTATTAGTTTCTAACTTACTCACAATCACATGCTGATGCAACCCCCCCCCACCCCACACACACACACACACACACACCCCGCCTCCTGATCATCCATAAATGAGATGATAAAGCATTGGAGAGCCAGCTGATTATTCATCTATCATATATTGTCAAAGAATACATAGTATTATTTAATCATTAATTTAAGTATATGTGCACCTTTTTTAAATTGGTTGCTTCTGAAGGATGTCTGCGCTCACCATTAGACATGGGGTGAGGGGCTTGGTGGTTTGCAAGGAGCCCAGTAGACATCTGGGCATCTCCTAGGTGAGGTGTTTCAGGCATCTCTCCCTGGGAGGAGACGCCGGGGAAAACTCAGGTATCCTGGAGAGATTTTGTCGCTCAGCTTGCTGGGAATCCCTCAGTGTTTGCCAGGAGAGCTGGAGGGTTGGGTGGGGAAATCCAGATAAGTTGCATATGTATAAGTGGTGGATGGGTGGATGAGTGTGCAGTATCAATCAGTTTGTAAGTCAGAGTCAGCTGATTTATATTGTCTGTATTACTGAGATTTATATTGTCTGTATTACTGATTTATATTGCAGCCAGGGGATGCTACTGTGTTGCCTTTTAAAATGCTAAAATCGCTTTTTACTGATAATGACTGCTAAAAAAATGTGTGGTCTTAGCCTTCTGCTTTTCTTTTCCTTTTTTGCGGATGTAAGGATGGATTTAAAAAAAAATGCTGGATGTGTTGGAAAGACCCGGATAAAGTAAAATAGAAACACGGTCACTTATCTCCCTCTAGCGGGGAAGATGAAGCACTGCAAAGCTAACGTTTATGTGATGGTAATGAGTCAATGTCTACTATACTGAAACAAAGGAAATTAGGCTGTCAAACATTCTGTTAACAGTTTAATAATTATTCTAAACTTAGCCTGGTGAATTTCAATATTCATCAGTTTTTTGACTGTTGTTGTTCATAATCGGAAATTAATGTTTTTCTGGATAAACTGGTTTGATGCATTTGAGGTTTTGCCCAGTTTGATCAGATATTTCCTGAATGCAGCTAAATTTAGGTTTTGTGTTTAGACAGAGAGGCAGGTTTCAAGAATACTATAGTCTTAGCGATGTTTCTAAAGAAAATCAGCTCTTTACAATTACACATGTAAACTGATAAAATGATTTATTCAATAATGTCTACAATCAAAGCAAATGTGAACATTTCTCTGAACAAGAAGGAAAAGGATGCAGGAGGAAGTGGCAGAGATTCAGTTCCTGACTGTAAAGTGAACTAAACACAACAAACTAATTAATTCTAATTTAAAGAAACAGAATAAATCACAAGTACTGCATTAAAATATGCTGTGCACAGCACATAGCCTCCATAATGAATGTGAGGAATATTATTTTGTTATGAATAAATTATTATTATAATAAACAGTGTGACATTCTCATATAACATTCTTGTTATTTTGGTGCACCTCCCGTTCCTCACATTCTCAAATCACGCTGTTGTGATTTCACAGCTCTGCAGCTGTGAAGGAAAAGACTGCAGCAGGAGCTGCTTGTCTTCAGGCGTTTCTGACAGAAACACTTTAAAGCCGCTTTCAGAAGTCGGCTGAGGTGATGTGCGAGGAGCAGGTTGTGGTAGATCACTGGGTTCATTCCACCTGGGAGGCTGTGGTCCTGTGTTAAAACAAAAGTCAGCATTGATTTATTATTTCTAGGTATAGTTGATTTTTTTTCTCAGTGTTATTTGTGTCTTTACTTGCTGCTTAGTTACCGTTAGAAACTAATATTTTAAGAGCCATAAGTTAGGTTAAATACCATTTGAGTAAATTATTGAATTATACAGTTATATCTACAGTTTTAAGATTTTGGTTTAGGTTAAATGTTTAATGTTTTTCCAGTCCTGATATCCCAACAACACGACTGGTCAATAACACTGATAGCTGTGGAGTAATGATGCAGAAACAACACCAACAATCATATCAAGAAAAAACGACCAAAGAACATGTGTAATGTTTGAAACAATAAAGTAAGCCGAGTAAGCTTTTCCTGACCAGCTGGATTCTCAAAGTTTAAGATATATTAAGTTTTATTGTCATTATTAGCAACAACATACATGCATCAAAATTAGAAGCACTGCTGTATTTGGTGCATGCAAAGATAAACATTTATACAATAAGAATAAAATACAATTCCTAGAAATATATATCTTGTATTTTCTTCTATCATACATAAAACAATAAATGAGATTAAAAATCTAATGATACCAGCTCAAATGATGCACAGGTGGGCAGTGGAATAAATGGACATAACAGAGGTGTTTTAGGTTTGGGGCTATTGCACATAAGGTGAATATTCCACAGTGGTGAGCATGTAATTGGCCTGTTGTAAGTACTGAACAGCCTGATGCTGCACTGAAAAAAGTTGTTTTTCAGTCTGCTGGTCCTGAAACTGTGAAGTTTGGCTTGTTGGGCTGATTAATTCTGCAGTCTTACGTGTACTTTTTTCCCCCAACAGCTGTTGGATTGATTTCCCTAAACTGCCATCGTTAGTTGTGTGTGGAGTGCAATAACTGTAGACACAGGAGGCAGGAGCCATGAAACACAAAGCCAATTGATTAGAGTCCAAAAAACACAATGAACAGGCAAACAGGGAGCACAGGAAATGCAAACCTACAGCTATGAATGACAGGACTACGTATACAGTGAGGACTGACTGGGAATGGGAGACACAAGGGGAACAAAAAATAGGTGAGGACACCTGAGACAACAAGCTACCAAAGTACAACAGGAACTAACCTAAAGATAAGCTATAAAGAACAGAGACAAACTACACTGAAGAACAAGAACACAGGAGGACGCAAACACAACAAATAATCAACTAAACAACTAAAACCTCTCAGCAATCAAACTAAATCTTTAAAGCACAAAAACTTTACACAGTGGAAACTTATATAGAAACCAGCTGTGACATTTTAACAAAGGGATTCAAACAGTGAATGAAAAGATATTCCTTTTTTATGTAATGTGTTTGTCTTCACCTTAAGGATCCCGTCTCACTGCTTTGACTTTATATTTTTTATTCCACATGCATTTGAATATCATCTGAGCTTTCTCTGTTTTTAACCACATTTAATGAGGTGGGATTTATGTGACCCTCTCAGACTGATGCGTCTGTTAATTTGTGCGTAAACAGTGAGGATAACTTTAAAAGGATGATTTGCTTTTGTACTGAATTCAGCGGTCTTTAACAAAACCTTTTTTTATTTCCATATAACTCCCCCCCCC
>NW_024582366.1:1429018-1441796 GCF_018398535.1 Haplochromis burtoni
TTCTCTCTGTGATCTTCAGCTCTGCTCGGAGTCATGAGGTAAGGACCGACCGCTCCTCGGTTTGTCGCTTCCATCTCACCCCTCATTCCCTTATAGTCTGGCTTTTTCCGACCGTACCGACCCTCCTGTCCGGTCCGGTTCGGTCCGACTAGATGTGGTTCTCTTCCTAAACGCAGCGGATAAAGACATAAAGAGACTCGCCGATGAGCGCAGGTCAGACGGGAGGAGGCTGATGTGTCCGGATTTTAAAAGCTGCGGCGCAGATTTCAGGTTTGAGTCGGATTTTTAACGTTCTTGTTTTCCTCCACCCTGTTTTCATTTCATCCATCATTCATGCGGGGTATTAGGTGATGGGGTTGGGAAGGGAAGGGAGGGCTGTATTTTCTCCTTCATGCATGCAGATGGATGGAGGAGGATGGAGGAGCTGATGAATCATAGATGTCGTCAGAGAAGCAGCAGCTAAAAAGGAGGTCAGATTCAAGAATAACAAGAAAGCGTCCTGTAGAAAAAATATCTGTTTTATCGTAAAAACAAAAAATCAAATCGAAAATCCTCTATGGATATTCATTCAGCTGAAAGTCACATGGAAATTTACTGTGAGGTGTTTTTTTTAAGTTGGGTGATCATTTTGGGCCTTGAAGGTCTCCTGCAGTCTCCCCCAGTATGCGCTGGTTTCACTGGGTTCACTGGTTAAGGATGCATCACCCCACTCTGTTAAATATTCATTTATTCTGCTGGAGCTGTCGCAGCTTTCTTCAGCGTTTCTCTGTTTATTGTTTGTCTTCATCGTGATTGAAATGTGCTGATTTTAAGAAAATACGTGGTGGTGATTGTTCCTCTGGAGCTGCTCTGCTTCTGCTTTTATGTCTGTCAGATCGAAATTTTATGTTGGTTGTTTTTCATATATGCTCCTTTTAATGCACATGCATAATCTGTGAATTGGTGAAGAAAAGCAGGTCATGCTCCTGAATGATTTATTGCATTGATTAGGCCTGCAGAAGGTGAACATGAAGGGTGCAGCTGCTGTAGGTTTGTATTTTCTGTTGTGTGGTGTAGGGGAGGGTCCAGGATTACTGAACAAGCTGGATTGGGCAAAGGGGAGCATCAATAGGCCCAGGCTCTGATAAATAAAGCACCTAAACTTTCCTTAGAAAGAAGAGTGAAAGCAGAGCTATTTTTCTTAATAAAACTGAATGAAAGTTTTGCATTTCAGGGAAAATATTTCACAGGAAATATACAGGAAAGAATTCTGAAAGGGATGAAAAAAGGTGCAAAAAAAGGTACTTTCATGGCACCTTAATGCTGTCGTGTGAATTTAGGCGGACATTTAATCAGAGTTGTATTTACGACCTTTAACATTTATTAAAATTACACATAGCAAATTATATAAAATCAGTATAAAAACATAAGAAACATCAAATGTAATGAAAGTTCAAACATCAGAAGAAGTAATTGTTCCACATTCTTTGCAGCTTTATGTACACATAGAAAGACTAAGGTACCGTTAGGGACAATACTGTTTTGGCAGATGTAGGTCAGTAAGTAAGAGGAGACCGATCGAGATAGTGAATAGTATATATCTGTGTCCCTGGAAGGACAAAGGAGATCACGGTTTATCACGAGCCTGAACACAAACCTGCCACAGGCCCACCTGCCTACTCTGTAAACAGGGTGTCTGGTATTTGTACCAAGCAAAGAGTTGTAGAGGAAAATGTGAGGTAGCTCACAATTACAACATGTAATACTTACATTTTGTCCTGTTAAATTATTGTTACGTCCTTTATTCACCATGTACAGTACAATACTCATTAAGCAGTCTCACCTGTATGTGTTAGCAAAATATAATCCACAGTTAAGAATTGTTTTCCTCCACGTACGTCAGAGGATGCAGCTCACTTTCCTTGTCTCGGGTAGTCCTTGAATGCTCCACGACTATCACCGTAACAGTTAATATTACACCTCTGTCGTAATCCTTAGATTGTTCAATTTAGAAAACATTCAAACAAAAATCCCTTTATGCAAATATTTGAAATACAACAACAGTCAAGGGCTTCCATTGGCTGCAGGGTGCTGGGTATGTGGCCATTTGCCCATGTGGTAATCAGTCCAAGCGTACAAAGTGCAGTAGTGGGTCAGAGCTTAAGAGGGTCTATAACTTTTGGATGAATAATGAGGAATAACAACAACCAAATAAAAAATTAAGAAACGTATTGTGTGAGTATTAAACTGCTGGCGGGATTTATTCTACATTTACAGATAAATCTCTGCTGTCAGTGCTGTGATCCTTCTACAGCGATGATTGCAGGAGCTGCTCTGCTTCTCCAGTGTCCAGCCTCATCATCAGAGAGAGCTGGATTACATGATGAGAGCTATTGTAAAAAGCTCATCCTCAGTAGCTGCTTTGACTGTATGAATAATTTCAAATCCTTCATCATAAAAACATTTCCTTTGATTAAATCACAGCAAAACTCAAGTTGTTTTTTAAGCCAGCCCACGGTTCTGTTGAGACCCTAACAAAGGCGCATGGCTGCTCTCAGTTAAACCCCAAGCTTAATAAGATTTCTGTGCTGTGCTCTCCAGGATTTTGAATCATTTTCTTCTCTCTTAACGTCTTCAAAGAAACTTAAAGAAGTCCAGACGCTTTTCTTTCCAAGTTCCTTAGACTACAGCGACCATGATGACTGCGAACCTTCACAGACATTATTGAGAATAATGTGAGAGAAACTGTGGGGCTATTGCACTTTAGTGGTTTGACTGATCACATGAGAAGCAGAGACAGTACCTTCAGTTTTCTGGGATTTGCTCTGTATGTAGACGTCTTTTCCTGGTGATCTGAAGCTTTGTTATAGTGAGTGTGATGGAGGCTGCTGGCACAGATGGAGGGTGTGGCTCCCAGCAGCTCCTCTGCTGTCTCACATCTCTGTTTGCTCAGAAACACCCTTCACAGTAAAAAATGAATACATAAAGAAAATAAAGAAAACTTTGAAGTTGCTCAAATACAGAAAATAACAAAATAAAGCTGTCAGTTTGCATTTAAAGGACCATTCTGAAGATTTTTTTAATAAGCATAGAAGGATTAGTGAAGAAGCCTCAGGGGTCAATGAGGCCCCCGGTTTGAGAGTCAGAGTCAGACAGAAAATACAAGCAGAAATAGATAATAGATCAGATGTCAATAGATAAACAAATATATGAAAAACACTGAAAACTAAGAAAGACAGAAGGACCACTGCAGACAGAGGCAACAGTCCAAAATACACGAGTGTTGATGCAGTCGGTCTTATTCAGTCTTCTGTAGACGCAGTCTGATGTCTCACAATCTGTCACAGCTTCATATGTGTGAACCTTTTCTTTTTTTAATGTTCTTAATTCTGATTTGTTTCCAAATATTTTCCTCCAATTGTACGTAAGACAACAGAACGCAGAGATTATCATAAAGTCCTCATCATAATATCCGAGCTCATGGGCCCCAACAAAAAAGTGGAAACAAACATCGAGCTTTCATTTACAGGAAATAAACAGAGGCTTTAAAAGACACAAAAACAGAGCTATAGTGTCATGATCCTGGGTCTGCTGACCCAGCGTTTTGTGTTTAGTTTATGTAGCCTTCAGGTTTCCTAAGTTCATCGTTTTCATGCCTAGGTGTTTCTAGTTATTTTCCCCTCGTGTTTCCACCATGTTAAGTCTCCCCTGCTTTTCATGTATTTCATGTCTGTGGCTTATGTTGTCAAGTTCAGGTTGTCATGTCTATGTCTCACTCTGTTTCCTGTTTTATTGTGAAGAGGTCTGGCGTTTCTGTGTTCATCGTGTTCAGTTTTACTCTCCCACTGTGACGTCATTATGTTCATGTGTGCCAGCTGTTTCCCCAGGTGTTGCCACTTCCCTCATTATCTTCCTGTGTCCATTTAGTCTGTGTGTTCTCAGTCATTCTTTGTCAGGTCGTCCGTTGTTTCCTATGTCTCCGCTCCAGGTATCCCTGTCAGTTTGTTATGTTTAGAGTTTTCTATGTTTTGTTTTAGTTCACCCAGTTTAGGTCATTGTTTAGTTTTCATCGATTCCCTATTATTTTGTACCCTCGTTTCTTTCCTTAATAAACGGCTTGTTTTGTTATTCACATCTCATTTTGGTCTGCGCTTGAGTCCTTCCCTGCAACATACGGTCTGCCCTAACCAGACCGTGACATATAGTGCATGAAACCCCTGTTATGCTACCCAAGTGTTGCACCAGTGGCTCCTCATGTGTTGTGGGTATGACAGTGTTTGTATGCAGTCACTGCTTTTTAGGTAACACACCGATAAACCAGGAGAAAACGTACTGGAAGCCTCTGCTGCACATCAAGTTACAGTGAAATGCTGAACACTGTTTTCACGGTTTTACAAATCCCAGGATGCACAAAATGAGGGGTTTTATTTTATTTTAGTGAACTAGTTTAAAAGACAATGAACCAACTAAAGACCAAAGTGTTATGGAAGGCTGAACACTCTTATTAAACAATCTATTAAGATTAAGATAATAAAAAAGATCCATTTCACATCTATAACTGTCAGACAAGAAAGAGACAGAGGTGGCAAAAAGGGGCTGAAGATCTTATAAGGAATCAGATTTCATATCCAGAATTTGAGCTGAGCTCTAATTTGACTTTTGACTTCAAATGATTAATTATAATGATTACAGTAATGCTTTTTCGTCCCTGCCTGAAAGCTCAAAGTCGCTCACAGTCCAGTTCAGCTCAAGCCACGATGACCTATGGACGGAGTATTACTCGTTGTTTTTGACTCTGCATCGTGGTCTCTTCCCGCTGCGCTCTCTGTAGTACACAACAGTTGGATGTCAGCTCCAGCTCTTTGTCACTCGCCGCGTGGCTGCCTGAGGCCTGAGAGTCTGCTGCGACCTTCATCTGGACTCCCCTCCTGCACTCGCTGACTTCCTGCAGTCGTCCCTGTGAGACGGGCTGTGTGGTCAAAAACACTGCTGGTCCAGGCCGGGTGAGCCTGTGTCCTCCACCAAAGTCATCTATTTTTCATCTTTACATGTGAATAGCAAAATAACTGCATATTGCTGTTTTTGAATAATCATGTTTGATCATTCTGAACGGCCTTTAGCCTGAAACGCCTTTCAGAGTCATTATGCTTGTAACCCTGTTGTAGTAGGTCACATGACAGGGTTATTCCCACTTCTGGTTGGCCGCCTGCCACTTCAAATCAAAAGAAAAGTCTCTTAATGAAACGGCAGCATCCCTGCATAATAATGGGACAAAATAATTTTCAGTGGGAAACCAGCATCACAGGAAGGAAGTCGGTGAGCTGATCAGCTGGTTTGCTCAAAGTGAAGAGCTGATTTTATCTGTTTACTTTAAATATGCTCTCAGACAGTCACTCAAAACTGTTATTGATGAGCACAGTGCACATGCGCTGACGTCCAGTCTGTTTCTGCTTCGTTCTGTCATATTTCTGTTGATTTTCCTCCTTGAATCAGAGGAAAAGGTCATCTGACCTCTGGCAACGTTGGTTCTCGGACTCAGCGAGACTCGCAGACAGATCTCTGAGCTGGAAAGTTGGAGGAGGAGCTTATGCTATGTAGGGGTTAGTGTTTTCTGTCAGACTGGGCATCAGTTTAGTCTGTCACCTCTGACCTTTGACCTTCATTCCATCATCTGTTTGGGATTGAAGCTGTTGCTGCTATTTGCTCTCAACGAGGGAACTTTTTGTGATTGAGCGTTGGATTCATGACATTCCAGATGTTCTTGCAGTTTGAGAAAAAGGACGAAAAGCCAAAAGAAGAATTTTATCAAAATGCTCAAATAAATTGAGCTCAGATGAAAGTAGATTCATAAAAATGTGATTAATCAACAGTGCTGCAGATTTATTTGCTGCATCATTCAGCTGGTTTTGCGTTGCTGTATTTGCTTCACCTGCATGAGAATGTAGGTCATTTGTAGGAGGTCGACTTCTGCAGCATAAAACAAAGATGGAGGAACGTGTTTCTGCGTTATTGCTCGCTGACACGTCCTCTCGTCCTGTCGCTGAGTCTGCTCATCACAACAGGAGCAGCTGTTTGTACTGACTGCTTCACTGTTATGTCATCAAATCAATCACCTCTTCGATCAGCATCTGCTTCCATGCTTTTCACTCTCACGCTTATTCTTCCGTAGCAGCCTCCACCGTTCAGTCTCACATTTCATCAACAACAGCAGCAGCAGAGCTGTTTGGTGTTGCTGACAGGAAGTGTCTGATTGTTGTGGTTAATAAAGAGGCGCTCGCTTTGCTGGAGCCAAATTTTCATCCATCATCCATCCATCTGTTCCTCCTCCAGGCCTCACGTGACAAACCTGAAGCTGATCAACCGGCCAGAGCAGCATTTTATTAACAGTTAGTAGCTGTTAGGACTTGATAAACATCCTTCCCTTCATGGTAGAGACATAAAAAATAAATGTTTTTTCTTCTTATCTATTAAACTTTCTCTGTGCCTCGCCTGGTGAACTTTTGATAACAGTGATTCCTTCAGTGTCAAAATAACTTTCTAATATTCATAACTCTCACCTAATGGTACATTTTTAAATTGAGATCCAGTTGAGTCATTAATTAATTAATGATAAAAATATATCAAACTATATCAAGCGATCAGTAGGACTAAATCATATGATAGCGCACTAGCATAACACATAAGTAACATAACATGAAGGTATTTAAGAGCTAGCTGTAGCTCATTGTTGTCATTAAACAGGTGCACAGTATGTACACTAACATCATGCACTGCATACACGGCCTCCAGTACCTGCATCAGTGCAGCTCAGTCATTGTTTTGACTGATATTGAGCTGCGTACACAACGATCACTGCAGTCATCTGCTGCGGGTGGTATTAATTCAGCTCATTTGAATGTTATTTACCAAATCACAACAAGCACTACTGCAAGGCTTATTATTATTAGTGTTTTTATGAGTTTATGTAGAACTCTTTTTATAATATATTTAAAACAAAGAACCAACAGTTTCTTGCATCAAGTATCTACAGTTAATCAAAAAGACATAATCAGGGTTGAAGAGGCCTGAACAGCACTCGTTTTCAGTGTTTCACAGTAAAATATATTTCAAGTAAATATATAACAATGAGACTCTCTGTGCAGAAATCTCCGCTCTGTGAGTTTGACCCACTTGGATGTAAAATGTGTTTTTATTCATGAAGTCCCAGTTCAAGGTTTGTAACCTGCTTTATTTTTATATTCGTGAACAAAGTGAGAGTCGATCAATCCTGCCACCTGCTCCACCCCCATATCCTCCCATCCTCCATCTCCCTACATCTCTGTCTCCTCTGGGACTGTCTGGTTACTGTGGCAACCGCATCCTCCAGGCATGAAAGAAAGGGTGAAAGAAAGAGGAGGAAAATGGTGCCAGCATCCTGTCAGTGTTTTTCTGTGGGTTTAAAACTACTTTATGTTGCATATTCAATCAGCACCAGATTGTATTATTAAACCAACATGATTTATTTTGTTTCAGCTGTTTAGACTGAAACAAGCTAACAAACGCGCTTCCTCTGTAGAAAATGGGACAGCTGGTGTTCGTAATGTTGCACTCTCCTACGTGCAGCATAAAAAATCAGTAACATTTTGTCACATTCAGTCACCTCCAGGTGTTGTGAAGACAGAAGTGGCTCAGTTTGGAAATCTTTAAATGCTGAAGATTTATGACGTACATCTGAATTCATTCATGTGTTTTTGAGCTGCAGCTTCTACCATGTCAGCAGGTTTCAGCGTTTGTTTGTTATTTGATCGTTTTTATTTTTTATTCTTTTTCCTTTATCCTTCCATTCTTTCTTACTCTGTGTTTTTTTCTTTCTGCCTTTTGTCTTTCTAGTAATTTTTTTCACTGTGTATTTCTTTCTTTCTGTTTTGCTTAATTTTAAGCTTTTTGTTTCTCATTTCCCATCATTCGGTGTTTGCTTTTAAACTACGTGGTTGGTTGACTTTGACTTTTAGATTTTCCCGTTGTCTTTCATTCGTCATTGATCTTTCCTTTCTTTACTCTGTGTCTTTCTCACTGGTCTTTCTTAAACGTCCTTTCTTTCTTCCTGCTTTCCTTCTGTTTCCTCTCTTGCGGTCTAAATGCTGACACAGGATTTTCTTTTAGCATCTCTCTCTCTCCGAGTCAATCATCAGTCCTGTCAGGCCTCTGTGAAGGTTAATGACTTTCAGCCTTCTCCTCGAATCCAGCTAGACTGGATTAGTGTGTGTGTGTGTGTGTGTGTGTGCGTTGGCATTGCAGTGATGGTTTAAGGTTTACTGGCGGAGGTGTTTGTTTAGTTTTTTGTTGGTTTAGTTGTATTTTTAATAAAGGTTTGTCTACTCACTGTGATTATTTCATCCTTTCTCATCTCATGCAGTCGACTCATATTGGGGTCACATGCATCGAATCAGTTGTTTCCATAGCAACAGTACCTTTAACAGGGGGTCCGTTAGCGCTCGTTAACTCTCTGTATGATTGGCCTGCCTCTCCAGAGCAGCTCTTTCTGCAGTCAGTGCTTTGCACTGACTGCGGCAGTGTGTGTCTGTGTGTGTGTGTGTGAGATGAAAAGGGAGGCAGAAAGAGCCATCGCTCCATGCAAATCTGTCACCATGGTAATGAGGGGGGTGAAGATGAGCATGTTACCCTGTTAAAGGGAATAACCATATATGCGAGGACTTTGATGGGGAAACACACTCACACACACACACACACACACACACTCACACACACACACACACACTCACACACACACACATACTCACACACACACACACACACGCACACACACACACACACACACACACACACACACACACACACACACACACACACACACACACTAGCTGAGGTCTGTACTGTCTGGGGACCTTCACACACATTTAGACTGCTATACTTACGACCTGTATTGGTTTGTTTTTGTGGGCAAACTCTGTGTGTGTGACAAATTGAATATTAGTGATACTGTAGTTACAATAATTTGAATGTCTCCACTCAAAGAAACCAAAGTAATCAAGGAACAGCACAAAGTGTGACGTCTTGGATTCAAAATAGCCTCCTTTCAAACAGATTTGTTTTGTTTGTTTGTACCATGTTACTGAAGTTATTACTATGTGCAGTGGTTTCAGTATCCAAATAGGTAACACACCCCAAAGAGTGATCCGGACCTGGGCTTTGCTTGTTGTGATGATGGACATTAATGGAGTTCATCAGAGTGATATCAACTTATGGCAGCACCGATTGTCAGCATAGGTCAGTATAAGTGCCAAAAACTGTAGTTCATCTAATGGCCACTTGAGGCTGTGTCCAACAGCGAGTAAATTCCCAGAGACTCGCAAAATGTCCAAATTTAAAGAAAAAAAATGTTTATAGCCTAGTGCTAAATTTCCTTCTTTGTGACCATTATACCAACTTTACAGTGGGTATAATTTTTAACCCATTGAAATTTTTTATGGCGTAACGTTAACATTATTAGTGAGGTTTGATGGAAAGCTGGGTGGTGACACTGGTGGGTGTGGCCAGCTGACTGCTGTGCTTCACCTCGGCTGCAGTACTTTGAACAGGACCTCTGGATTATCTTTAATTCCCTTAATGGAAATGTCAGACAAATAATATGTGGGTAGGTTTAGGTCACTCGCTAAAATTCACCTTTTTAGTGACTGAACTTCTATCATATTATTTGTATGTTACTTAGTAATGATTTGTAGATGTCTTTGTGGCCTCCTACAGCAGAAAGTTGTTAGTAAAAACTAAATGAAGGACCAGAATGATGGTTTTTGCTGCTTCTGCTACTCTTCAAGAGTTCAGCTCTCAGATGGATTTAGAGAGATTTATTGGATTAGGATGCTGAGTCATTCATCACTGTCAGAGACAATGAGCATTTCTGTGCTCCATGGGTGAAGCTAATGTACTGCCCTGCCGACTAAACTGACTGAAACTATCTTTTCTTGGAGACAAATGATTATTAACAGATTTGAGGTGTCTCTCTTTTGAGGAGCCCGTTGTCTGTTATTCCATCCACTAATAAAACCGGCAGAGTGAAAGCTGCCATTCGCCAAATGTACAGTTATTACTTTGTGAATAAATTGATAAAAAAGCAAAGCGCAGCACATGCGGTCCATGATCAAATCAAAGGGTGGTACAGAGCCTCAGTCCTCTGCAATCTTCCTGTAACACGAGATCACATCCAATAAAATCTGGATCATGCCGCCTCTCTCAGACCTGCAGCTCTTACCCACAATCCCCTGAGAGGCAGAGGAGGGAGAGTAGAGGAGAAGAGGAGGTCAGCCTCTCATAATGAATGCAGCAGTGACATTTGGTGCACTGACTCCACATTTGCTGAGCTGGACAGAAACCTGACGAAAGAAAATCCTTGAAAACATCTGAATAGGAACCAGACGCAGGACAGTAGCGTCAGTTTATTCACAACGCAACACAAACAAACAGCAGTGTGCGTCTCTGTTTGCCACTTCTCTGCAGTGAAGGTCACACCCTGGTTTGGACTAAAAACCACACTGAGCATGTGCAGCTCTGACCCTAACTGTCACAGAGCCTCAGTGTGACATTCATGCATTCATCTGGTTTTAACATTTGTTTCTTCGTCATTTTAACTATGCGTTGTGCACAAATGTGTTCATGATGCACAACTCTCATAATTGTCTTTCCCAAACCCCTGACATTTTAAACAGTGGTCTCCCATGGGAAATTTTGAGTATCAGAAGCTTGATTTCCTGAATTTTGATGAATATTTATGCACCAATTTGTCGCTGAAATGGTTATTTTTATGAAGCAGATCACAAAACTCAGGCTTGGGCTCAGCTCAAAGCACTCAGGCATCTGTGCCTTTCAAATATGATTTATTTTTATTCAATTTATTTGTTATCTGTGTTGCGTCACCAAACACTCCTCTGTTCTTCTTTGTGTGTTCCTGCTGTTGGAGCTGATATCAGGCTACCTTTAAGACCTTTGTTAACCTAATATTCAAACTTAGATGTTTCAGTGATGTGTGCGCACACTTACATGTCACACATCTCAATGTTTTTATGAATGTAGCTTCTTGAAATACTGGCATTAATGTTTAATACCAGTTCCTACCCATACTTAAAGTGTAGGTACAGTAAAAGAAAACACAGAGCCCTTTTACTGTTTTTCTGTATCTAACTTTTTAATATATATTTTATTACTAAATTAACCTTTTTCATTAAAATGTAAATATATAAATCTATTTCATCAGACTACTCTATGTTATTTCAGCAATTTGTTCAAAGGTTATGTTTATTTTTTGGCCTTTACTGCAGCAATGTATATTATCTTTTCTTGTCTTATAAATAATTCAGTTCTGACACTTTATAATAACAGAAGTGTGAGAATGGGAAATATAGTTTTTTCTTTACCTCTAAAGTCACTACGTTAAATTGGTACTTTAAAAAAAGGTATTCTTAAATGAAATTTGCATTTTAAGTAAAAGAACCAGTAATTATTTCTAGGTACTGAAAATTACACCCTTAAGTCAAACAAACGCATTTTGCTTTATTTGTACCGCTTGAAAATCATTATTGTTGAAGAGAAAGATTTAAATCTTTTAACTCAAAAGTGCTAAACATCATTTTTTTAAAAATCAAAAAGAAACTGTAAAAAAATGATGTTTCCTTAATGAGATATTTGTAGCTGCACATAATTGAGTTTGAGGCCGTTTTTAGGAGACGTGGTTGTTTTATGTGCGACACGGTTGTGAAGAGTACTGCGGAAGTCTAATGCAGAAATATGAGACGTGACTGAGTGGAAAATTTGAAGCTCGGGCTGTTTCAGGATCAGCTGACTGGAAAGTGGAAAAAGCCAGAGGAGAACTTAGATAATATGTTATCTAACAAGAGTGTCCTGCCCGGAGGAGGCGAGGAAGCAAAGTTACCCATCACTCATACTTTCACACACTCCTCCCGTTCAGCTTCAGGTAGTTGCTGCCTGTGTGATGTCATCAGACCTGCCTCCAGCTTTTAACCATCCTCTTATGTGTGTGTGTTCCTGCAGGAGGCGCTGCAGAGTGTGAAGATGGCCAACACCGTGGCTTCCTACGACCAGCTGGCCCACCAGGTGGAGGCTCTCCGAAAGGAGAACTCCCACCTGAGGAGGGAGCTGGAGGATAATTCAAACCACCTGTCCAAGCTTGAGACCGAGACATTCGGCATGAAGGTCAGTGACGATCAAAGCACTTCGAGCCTCTCTGCAGCCGCTGGTTCCACCAGGAAATTGCATATAAATGATGGGCGTAGTTAAAGTCAAGGAAGTGTCTGAAACTTTTCTCGTTTTAATGGCCAGCAGGGGGCGACTCCTCTGGCTGTAAAAGAAGTCTGATTGTGCTGAAGAACTACGGGAAACAAACATACTACTGAAATAATGTGTGACTTACCAGCTGAGTTTATGGTTTCAAAAATTTTAACATAAAATGAATTATGCTAGAGTAAACAAAGACCATAAAGCAGGAGATGATGTAGGGTGTTTTTGGATCGACAGGGTGCTGCCATGTCAAATATTCCCGTTGCTCTTCATGTCTATTTCCAAACAGGCAACATGGTGATTGTTATAATGCCCAAGTAGAGATTTATAAAAATAAGACTTCCCTCACCAGCTGGTGACTTCAAGGTGCTTTTGTCTTTTATCTTTTATCTGTGGTTCCACCTAATTTCATATTCCTCCGTTTAATGCTACAATAATAGATACAGAGAAAAACCCAACAGTCATATGACCCCCTATGAGCAAGCACTTTGGCGACAGTGGGAAGGAAAAA
>NW_024582366.1:1449663-1482372 GCF_018398535.1 Haplochromis burtoni
TGGAGATGGGTTTTTGGGGGGGTAGCAGGAGGAGAGAAGCTGCAGAGAGGCGTGTAAGACTGCAACTCTGCTTCCTGGTCCCAACTCTGGATAGTCATATTTTGGGGGGTTTAATAAATTTATCCATATTTCTAGAAATGAGAACTGCTCCATCCAAAGTGGGATGGATGCCGTCTCTCCTAACAAGACCAGGTTTCCTCCAGAAGGTTTGCCAATTATCTATGAAGCCCACATCGTTTCTGGGACACCACTCGGACAGCCAGCAATTTAAGGAGAACATGCGGCTAAACATGTCACTACAGAGTCCCACATTGTTTTGGCAAAGTTGCACACCGAAACAGAATAAAAAAAATCTGACATGTCAGTAACCAGCTGGGCTGAACATAAAATGTCCATAACATGGTTCCAGGGTCACGTGTACTCTTCTTAAGCTTGTTGATTTCATATTAAGATTATTGTAGGATTATTTGTTCAAACTGCTAATCCTGATGTTAAAAAAATAAACCTTTAAATTCAGATTCTCTTTCATATTTTTGAATTTTATAGCCCGTAATCAGACATCTTAATCAAATCAGCTATTTCTATGTCAGAATAATGAATAAATTCACACTGAGAGCGAGAAGGCTGTGAATCAGGCCAAGACTCAAAGGCTGCTGGATGTAAATCCCATCAGCTGCAGGCACACAGACACACATGTTCATGTACACATGTACGCACTGACTCACGTGTCCAGATGCTGAGAGCAGCGAGATTATGAGGCAGAGATCAGCAGGTTTCAGTCAGAACCAGGACAGAGAACGGAGAGAGCAGACATACACACAGAGTTCACTGCTGCACCAAGTTCACCTGTAGCAGGTGAGTCGACTGATAAAAACACCTTTAATATCCAAACTGATAGATTACAACTAGCTGATGAGGAGGAAGGACTGCTTTTTATTCTGCTTTTTATCTCTATCAGTGATGAGGTGACGTTTTATCTGCTGCTTTTAGGGATTATTATCTTTTTATGTTTATTAATCTCATCAGTCAGGATAAAAATGGAGATAAATCAAAAAAATCATTTTGTCTGGTTAGTTTGAAAAAAATCACTAACAGTCATCAGATATTTCTGTGTCATGTAGCAACTAATGTTTATACTGCAGTCATTTTAATATATTCAGTTTAATACCTGTAAGTAGTAACTTCATGGTGGTTTAACCACAGATCTCATGAGATTCAATAGCTGAGTTTTATTTATTTTGGTGGGAAACCAAGTCTTTGTCAACTGCAGAAGAAAAACAGAGCTTTCACTGAGACTAATTGCTCCTGCTTGTACACGGAGGATAATCTTTCTAAACTGTAAGAGAAAATGTTTTTAATACCACAAAAATCCCTGCACTGCTCGCACTGTGCGGATTTCATTCATTTGTCTCTGCGTTCCTGGAATATGCAAAAAAAACATCCATGTAAGTGGGATTTGATCTATATGAATACCAAAATGACACAAAAACGTTTAAAATACAAGTTTGTAATGAAAGTGTGTTTTAATGTATACTTCAACAACAAAAACACAAGAAAGGGTTAGTCAGTTCTTTCAGTTTCCAGAAGCAATACAAAGTAGGTCACAGAATAAAGCGGGAATAAAACTGGACTTTAAAAATGAGGGAAAATGACTTCTCCGTGATGTTTGAAGCTTCTTTGTTGTTATCAAGTCCGCTTTAAATCAAATATACCTTACAGGCTACAAGACCAACAATAATACGCCTCACAGAAGGACCCCAAAAGGCTTATGTTATTATATATAAGATACTTTACTGCTTAATTCGTTTTAAATTTTGATAAAATAGAGGCAGTATAATGTCCTCGTAAGTGGATATCAGGCCCTTGTAGAGCAAAATTTCCACATATGTGGACGCCAGGTCCTAGGAGGTTAAATGGGCAATTTGATTGATTGATTGATTGAATCTTTATTTTGAACATGCTGAAAAAGTACAACAAAATAGAATTAAAAGAGACAAATGAACAAAGCAAAACAAAAGGAAGACGAGCAACCACAACTCCAAATAACGTTCATGTTCAAAAAGGAGCAGGAAGAAGCATAAGCTTCTTTAATCCCACCCCTTTTCCACTATCTAGTATTAATAGACTACAGAAATACCTCATTGCAATTACATTATATGTTATGTGTAATTAATTTTTTTTCTTTTTTTTTATATTTATATTTCACTATGGAAGTTTTATATTGACCTTAAATACAAATCCAGCATAGGAATTATTACATCTAACACTCATTTAAAAACACTCACCACTCAACGTTACAATGAATCACTTTACTGTAGCGAGTGTATTTTTGTAGTAGATGAGACCAAGAAGAACGAGATCAGGAGGGAAGTGTTTGTGAAGCTGACCCAAAAGCACTCGCGGGGAGAGGAAACTAAGTATAATAAAAAGCAAGACGTTTATTTAGGCTGATGAAAAAATAGCCAAACAAGGCGAGACAAAACAAAGAGAACTAAACTAAAACCTAAACTGGAAAAATAAAACTAACCATGAAAATGAGGACAAGAGACAACATGAAACTGAACAGGAACATCCAAAAACATGACTGTGAAATAATCCAAACACAAGTACGACAGCAGAAAACAACACTCTGTGAGCATGACTTGACATGAAGACAACAGACAACCTGACATGAAGAGAAGGAGACAGAGGACTTAAATACACACAAGGGTTTATAATGAGGGAAGTGGAAACACCTGGGGAGACACAGCTGGGGCTAATCTGACATAACAAGACAAAGGAAGCAAAGCAGAAACCAGACTTTCAAAGTAAAACCGGAAACACACAAACACAGAGGCAAGGATGACAAGAGAACAGAGACCTGAAACGTGGGACAGGAAGGCACAGAGTAGAAACACCGAACACAGGGGAGGCACAGAAACACAACCTAAAGACTAGAAATCAAGAAATACTAGTTAGAAATACAAAAAGGAAACCAAAACACTAGCAGAGATAAACCACGATGAAATCAAAGATGAATGATAACACAAAACACTGGGTCTCAGACCCAGCCCCTGACAAGGAAGTGACCTTTTGACCTGGAAATGTCTTTTGTGGAGTTTCACCTGGATACATTCATGTTGTTTTCTTTTCTTCTTAGGAGGTGCTGAAACAACTGCAGAGTAAGCTGGAACAGGAGGCAGGGACCCTGGCATCGTCTGGAAGGAGCGACGTGCTGCACCAGCTTAAAGGTCGAAATCTGGCTTGACATTTTTTCTTTTTTGTAATTTGAGGATTGTTTCTGCCTGAGGACCATTTTCTAGGAACCATTTAAGGAACTTGGGATGTTCACCCCCAGAAAGTTCCCCTCATACTCAACAACATTACGACTTGAGAACCAGGTTCAGATTTGCTCGTCTCTTTTTTCTGGATTTAGAAAAAATGGTTTATGTTGACAATAATTTGCTTTAAAATCACAGTGAGAGAATGTTATAACTGTCTGTTTAGTCACTGTACATCTGGAGACTACATTTCCCCCTTAATTGTTGTAATTTTCCTTCTAATTTCTGTACCGGTTGCACCTACCTGACTCTGCTGGTGTGTGGAGCTCAGAGCCTCCAGTGGGACTAATCATCACTTACAGAGAAAGCAGATTGACTCATTCAGCTAATCTGATTGGCTCCAGCAAGCCAGGCCTCATTCAGTTAAATAGCCAGTTATTGTCAATTACTTTGTCTGGACAGGAATTTGTTCATTTCCAGCTGACAGATGTGTTTATAGACTTCAGCTGTCTGTCAACTCAGCTACACAACTGAAATTAAATCAGTCTAATTAATAAACATAAAACCAACAGTTTAGCTGCATTAACGCTGAATTTAGACAACTTTACTTCAAATGTAACCATACAAACTTAAAAGTGGTGGTCCAGTTAAAAAATAGAGTGTTTTAGTATTATTTATGGTACTGGTAACCAGTGAAAGCCAGCCGGGGTTAGACAGATGACAGATTTTATGACAGAGCATTTAAATAGAAAATAGATTGTTGCTAATGACAGAATATTTTTGTTTACACGTTTTATGAGTCACACAAATTTAGCATTTAAACACCAAAACATCCAAAGAAAAAACAGATTTGCTGTTAAAGTCTGAAAAAAGTGGAGACGTTTGTTGTTTTTTTTCCTTAAATATAATTTTAGATCACAATAAGCAAAATGAAGACAAGCCTATCACCTGCATAGAAATGACCAGATGTAAATGGCCTGTATTTATGTAGCGCTTTACTTAATCCCTAAGGACCCCAAAGCGCTTTACACATCCAGTCATCCACCCATTCACACACTGGTGATGGCAGCTACGTTGTAGCCACAGCTGCCCTGAGCCTGGCCTCTGTCAGTGCGGACACTTAATGGATTAAACACAGTATAAGTCCTTTAACAAAATAATTTTATGCAGAAATATTGCAAAAAATGTGAGTATAAATATGCTGAAGAGTATTATTGACGAATAAAAGATAGTGACTGTAATTCTAAAATCAAACGCTGAATATCCCGGGGCTGCTGTTACATCATAGGCAGAAATTCCAATTTTAAATAAACCAGATTTAAAAGTAGAGCCTGAGTTGTTGATCTGATGGCTCTTGACCCTCCTTCACCTCCTCCTCCTCCTCCCTCAGAACTCCACATGGACCTCACCAATTACTACGAACTCAAACATCAACCTCATAACCTGAGGCTGCTGACAGGCAGCCTAGGAGGGGCGGGGCCAGGTGTTGGCGGAGGTGCAGAACTAGATGATCACCTAGCTCTGGCCCCGTCCTCGTGCTCCTCCTCCTCCTCGATGGCCGCAGTAAGCAGAGGTAGGAGTCCTCACCGATCGGCATCCTGTCAAAGCACAGTGTCTGCCGGGAAGACTGCCGCTGTCATCCTGCCGCATCACTTCCTGGATGGAGCCCCGCCCAAAATAGCTATGATCACTGGAGCAGACGGACGAGTGATTGACCATCACCTGGACGAGCTGTGCAAGGAGAGGTAAGCTGATTTACATAAATATTAACTGAAGCACCTCAGGGTGGGAGGTCACATGGGACTGGTACAGTCAAGTTCACCCAGAGCCTTCATCTGAGTTTACAGATGACACAACGTGTGAGAGAGCTGATCAATCAGCAATTTTTTAAGATTTTAAATAGTGAAATGTATAATAACACAATATAAGTAGTGTTTAACTGTGAAATGTCCAAAAAAAACCTTTTTCTAAAGTGAAATTAGACCTGCAGGCTAATGTAACTTGTTCCATGGTAGTTAAGATGAAGAGCTTTTCATCTGATGTAGCCACCAAACGAATGGCAATAAGCTCCGCCTTACTTTGCGATTGTGGCTCAAGAGTTGGGAGTTCGCCTTGTAATTGGAAGGTTGCCGGTTCGAGCCCTGGCTTGGACAGTCTCGGTCGTTGTGTCCTTGGGCGAGACACTTCACCCGTTGCCTGCTGGTGGTGGTCAGAGGGCCCGGTGGCGCCAGTGTTCGGCAGCCTCGCCTCTGTCAGTGCGCCCCAGGGTGGCTGTGGCTACGATGTAGCTGCCATCACCAGTGTGTGAATGTGTGTGTGAATGGGTGGATGACTGGATATGTAAAGCGCTTTGGGGTCCTTAGGGATTAAGTAAAGCGCTATATAAATACAGGCCATTTACCATTTACCATTTACTTGATGCTAATCAGGTTTTAGCCTGTCAGTGTTATGATGTATGGTTATAATATAATAATAACGGTTACAACTATCTACAGGGACCTCCTGCTGGGGGAAATTGACCGAGAAGAGAGGGAGCGCTGCTGGTTCTTCAGCCAGCTTGAGGAGCTGTCACAGAAACTGGCCCAGCTGCCACGCATTGACACGGTGAGAGTTTATTGATATAATAAAGGATATAACCACAGAAATGCAAGCTTTGGGTGTTTTTACTCATACATGGACTTGTTATTTTGTCCAGTAATCAGAGAAACCTTTGACCTCTGACCTCGGTGTGTTTCTCCTGCTACAGTTTTCACTACAGATAGACATGATCCGGCAGAAGCTGGAGTTCGATGCTCAGAAGATCCGGTCTGTGATGGAGGAACGCTTCGGCACCAGTGATGAGGTGGTTCACAGGACGCAGGTGAGCTTGATCAACTCAGTTTCCTTAATAACAACTGAAAGAAGCCAAACACTGGACATTGACATTTCCATAGTTTTATGAAGTCCGTTTCTGAAGTTTTGCCACCGCTGTAGGTCATGTTTGGATAAACTGTTACCAGCTAGTGCTGTCTGAGTTTGGCCCAAACGTGTAGGTTCATCACACAAACACACACCTGCCAGTCAGTAACCACCAGAATTTCTCACACATCTTTATAATTAGTATGATTAACCTCACAGTATGTCCGATTATCTGTCACATAACTGCACTGAAATGTGTCATCAACAGTACGAATACGGCAAACAGGTCAACTTCAGTAACTGCCAGCAAGTGGATGTGAGGCCTAGTAGGCAGTCAGCTGCTTTACCCACCTGTGTTAGCGTCCACATCACAAAGAGTTCATATGTGTAATGAAGCAAAGTCAAAGCCTCCATGAATTTAAACAGCTGCTGTGAACAGGTATATTATAGTAGGCAAATCTCTCAGAAACCCCATATCAAATATAACTCTTGATGAGACATGCGATAGCCAACGTTGTTACTTTCTTTTTTAACCCTGGATATCACAGTAATATAACTGAAGTGAATTATCGTGAGAACCCTAATCCACGCAGAGGGTTCGTCGTGGGAACAAAATGGCCGTGAATAAAGTGCAAATCCACAGCTTGAGTCATCAGTCCCGGTATTCATGATGACATGTCAGAATAATTAGATTAGAAACTACAGCGACCAGAGATTTCTGCCAATGAGATGTGTCAGCGACAACTGCTGGTGGAAAAAACACATCTGGATGCATCTGAAATGTGTGTGTCTGTGTGTGTGTGTTGCAGAAGCGTGTTGCTCGTCTAGAGCAGCTGGAGAAAGAGCTGCAGGAGGCCCGAGGGAGTCAGGAGAGCCAGCTGCAGGTCAGATATACTGTACACTCTAACACACACACAGCAGTGTGTGAATCCACAGGATATTTGTGCATTAAATGTGTTAGTGATGAATTCTGTAGACGCTTTAATTGGATGCAGAGATGTCACATGGCGAGTATAAGAGCTGTGATTGGTCAGCTGAGGCTTCTGGTGTCTGATGCTGGTGGATTTTTTTTCTTGTGGGTGACCAACAGCAGAAATGTGTAAAAATCTGTTGCTAGAAAAAAGGAGGAAAGGTTAGTATTCATGATTGCTGTGATCCAGTGTTGTGATATCAGCATGAATTCAGACAGAATAAGGAAGTCGTGTTTATATCAATGTAGTTTGATGTTTCATCACATAACCTGTTATTTGCAAAGCTGTGGGTATAGTTTTTGCATCTCTGCTCTCACTGCATTGTCCAACTTCTGAAACCCCGCCCCCAATCTACCTCTGAAAAACTTCTCCTACAGCATGGAGGGAGACTGCATTGCTCCAACAATGAGTAACACTGATGAATAACTCCACATGATGCTCTCAGCCAGGAGAAAAGTCTCATTTGGGTATCCTGGGGTCGTCCTGTTGTCACTTTAGTGCATGTTCCCACTCCAACTCTACATGACAGAGAGACACTGAGCCGTTGTATGCCCACACCCAGAACCCCGGGTACAGTGGCTCAGTAAAGGCGCAGCTGAAAGTGTGGAGGTGGACCATCATGTCCTGAGAGACGCAGTAGAAGGACAGAGCGCCAGCAGGCCAGTTTAGATAGATACCAATTCTGTGGGTGAAGTTCTCGGGTGAGAGCGACTTTAACCTCTTTCTGTTGTGACACGGAGTGTAGCTTCCCTCTGCGCACTCCACAGTCCAGGAACGCTCGTTGTGTCCCAGCAGGCAGTTCACCGTGTCTCCATCTCTAGAGATGTTGTTGTAGGTGACACCGATGTCAGCACCACCTCTCCACTCCACCTCCCAGTACACCTTGTCGAGCAGTCCCTCCCTGCACAGGACCTGAGGACAGAACTCAAACCGCTCTGGATGTTCTGAGTATTGATGTTCTGACCAGACACGAGTTGCCTTCCTGTTACTGTCAGTTAGAAGGATCTCAGAGTTGGCAGTGTTGGGGTCAAGGGTCAGGTAGTGGGCAACTGAAGGTGAAACAGGAGAAGCTGATTAGCCCGGGACTGAGCTTGGGACATGACCACCTCATGAACAGCCATTCTCAGAATGAGTAATTACATTTAATGGTCTTTACTTTAAAAAGTGTTTTTTCTTGAAGGAAATTAGAGTCAGTACTTAATGATTATAGGCTGCGATACCACCCTGTCAAATATCCCAAAATTTCACAGCTAGATTGGAACTATTATTCAGGGAGAACATTACCAGGAGATTTTGTAGAAAAATTAAGGTATTGGAAATCAAAGGGTTTTAAAGTGGCCTTTAAAGACACAGAGACATTAAAGAAGCAGAGGTACAGTTACAGTTTTTCAGTGCCCACAGGTGTCCTCCTGGCAACTCCCTAAAAGACCAGAAACAGTCACAGCATAAAAAACATGTAACATCTGATCAGCGTTACAATTACATCTATTTGGAAATCGAATGTTTGAAATGGTTTGGCTCACTTGAGGTCTGCTTTGTCGGTGTTTCCCACAGCGATCAAAGTGAGCCTAGACATCAAAGGACACTGAACTGTTTCTGAAGGTTCATCTTCTTCCTCTTCCTCGCCTGACGCCGCTGACGAGTCATGTCCCCCCTTCCCGTTCTCACTTAACTGATCAACTGAAGAAAATAAATGAATACACAAGACGAGTTTTAAAATAGAAAATTAATCAAATGAAGATTTCGATCCATCTGTTTGATCTAATTGTTTAAACAACTTCAGCAGATTTGATTCATTTGAAGCTGAATGAAGAAAAAAAAATATTTAATTTACCTTCAATTTTCATCAGACGCACAAACACACATATGAATATGACAAAATAATAAAAACCAGAAGCTGTGGTAGAGTTTGACTGTAAACATGTGTGGGTTTTTTAAAGCAGGACGCACCTTTCTCCGATGCATGCATCGCCTCCTGGATCTGTTGTGTTTCAGAGGAAGCCTTCCTCCTCTCAGTTACCTCCTGGGAAATATTTGCATCCAGCTTGCTGTCGTCTGAGTCGTTCAGCCTCTCCGTCGTATTGTTATTAGTTTCCTCGGTGCTAATTGAGTTTTTGTTCATAAATCCATTATCCGTTTGTTCCTCTGCCTTTACTGGGAGTGTCTTCCTAACTTCCTGACTATCGTTTGTTTTGGGGGTAATCTTTGAAAGACTACCTCTCTTGAACAGATTCAGGAGGGACTCGTCACTTCTTTCAGCTTTAGTGGCTTTTATCTTGGCAGCGTTGGAGGAATCTAGCTTTGCAGCACCATCTTTGTCTTCATGCTCCTTTGAAAGGCCGATTCTGAAGATGCTGGAGATGTCTTCTTTCAAATGATTCAAGTCCTCTTTGAGCAGAGTCAGAGTGCTGGTCGTCTTTTCTGGTGGCTGTGTTGTTTTAGGATTTGTGTCTTTGTCCTTGAACACTTTCAACAGTCCTTCCTTGAACTGGCTCAAGTCCTCTTTGAAAAGAGTGAGCGGTCTGACCGACCTTTTCTCCGTCTGACTCGTCTTGAGTAAATCTCTCACCTGATCATCTTTACCGTTACAGTCCTCTAGGTGAAGTTTGTCGTCCTCGTGTATGTCAGTCTCTGTCTCATCCTGTTGCTCTGAAGGTTTTTCACTGTGGCTCATTTTGTTGTTCTGTGAAACTCTTTAATCCTTGTGACGTGTTCACAGCAATCTTTAAGATATTGATATTTAGGCTGTGGGGATCACCTGTACGAACAGATATGTGTGGAAATGATACATTTGATTTCTGACTGTAGCACTGCTAATAAAAGGATTTTAAGGAGACAGCTGGGCTCTTCAAGTGTCTGACCAGGATGCCATCTGGATGCCTGCAAAGGGAGATTTTCCAGGTCAAAGCAAGGATTCTAAATCCCTTCTGGTCTGGTGAAAGGGGAACCCGGGGTAGTTTGCTCAGACTACTTCCTCTCTAACCCAATTCTAGCTAAACAATGACAAATAACAAAATACATGTTCTCTAAAAATGTTTCAGGAACTAAAATGTTTCTTCTGGACAGAAAAAAAGTAACCGGTAATTTTCTCCTGAGCTCTGAATGACAGATATTAATATTCAGTCTGCTACATTTAAAAATACGACCATTTCCTGTCTAAACAGCTGATTCGGTCCTTTTAAAGAAATACTTGAATCATATGATTTTCTGAATCCAGATTTCACAGAAACAGAAAGCGCGTTCATACGTAGTTGGTAAATCTCAGGTCATGTTTAGGCTTGTTAGGAGTTAATCCAATAATCTACTCTTAACAACAGCGTCTCATTGAAATACTCACATCTGCTTCACGTTTCTTCTTTTTTCATTTGCGAACCACGAAAAGATTTGAAAACAAAACACCAAGGCCTCACACACACACACACACACACACACTCTCTGTCTCTGCTGTAAATCTGTGTCTCCCTCTGGTTTTCTTGCATTTCTGAACTGGTTTCTGGTTCAACCAGTTTGTCTCCATGTTTTCACCTTACTGCAGAGCAGACGATTGGTTGGCTGTGGGGAGTGCTTCCACTTTGCTTCTGCTGTGACGAAATATGAAGTCAAGTTCAGTTGCATGGCTGTAGTCACATGGTCCGGTGCCCTGAAGCAGAAACTACATGTTGGACTACCACTGACCATCAATGTACACAGCAGTCCAGTAACATGGCCTGAAATTTAAAATATTATTATTATTATTTTACCTGCACAACTGGTCGGCATTCTTATGCACAACAAATGTTTGACAGCAGACCATTGGGTGCAATACAAAAAGCAATAACAATGTTTCTTCCCAGACTTTCTTTCTTCACACATAAACAGTCTTTGATGTGGAACCAAGTGCTCCATAAGAAAATCCCAGAAATTAGATATTCAGTTCAATAACTGAGCAAAAACTGTTTGTATCTCAAAGGTGTTTAAACTCATTTCTGATAAAGGTCAGTCAGTGCAGCTTTACAGCTAAACCGAAACAAAAAGGATTTATCAGTCAAGTGTTAGTATTTGGTCAGATGTGCAGTGAGATGTAGCAGTTATATTTTTCCCAATAAAACGAAATCCTGGCATCTTATATTTATGATGCTAAGCATTTTGCATGTTAATTTTCATTACTTACTTTTGCATTTTTTAAAAATGGGATAGCTCATGTTTACTGAGCATTAGCCTCCAGACCGGGAAAAAGAAGCCACAGATTAAGAGTGGAAGGCTGCAGTTCCTCTAATGGCTGCATGTGGCGGCTTTGAAAAGGAAGTTAATCCTCAAAAACACTTTACAGCAGAAATAAACACATTTACAGCCAGTTTTGGTCTCTGCAGCTAAACTTTCCATCAAGCAACTGTACCAGGGATGTTTTTTTTTAAAAATAAGTCACCTGTTTAAATGAGACTAAGGCTTAAACTTGATTCGAGGTGTTGCCTCTTATTCACACCTGGATGCTGACACAAGCAGCTGTAGATGCTAGCTGTCCACTATGGCTGGCATCAGCTAATCGAAGGCGCTGCCTGGACCTCAAAGTGTGTCCAATGTGCAAAATTATTAAAAATAAGTGCATTTAAGTGTAACATGTTAATTAAAAGTTCTTTCCAACTGCAGATGGAAAGAAACTGTTTTTGTGAGGTATTGGTCCAGATGGACTGAGCCTTCTGCCAAATGAGTGACTCAAAAAGCTGATCCTATGTCCTGCCTGCTGGGTTCTGCAAGCTCACGCTGGTGATTTTAACTGATTTTTCAGCCCAGCAGATACTGCTTATATCTATCTGAAGTGTAAATACTTGTTCGTTTAATGGTTCTTTATAGCAACAAACTCGGGACCTTTAGATTTGGTTTTACTTTTTTCTGACACTAGAAAAATGTATAAAAAATTATATAAGAAATTCAGCTTTATAAACAAGGATTGTTGGTGATTGCAGCAAACCTGAACTTATTTGAAAAACTCTGTAGACCCATCAGTTTATCAGTGATCTGCCAGCTATGTGTCAATTAGGTGAAAACCTTTCATTTGTGGCTCCTATAAGAAAGTGCTATTTCTTAAAATGCATCAGAGAGTGAAGAAAAAATAAAAACAGACAGAACAGATTTTAAGCAGCTCCGCTCTCCTGCTCTTCAGCTTCCACTCGTTGCTGTGCAGAGAAACCTGTTTTTTTATGTAGCTCAGAGCTGCGTTACGATTGGCTGTTGCCAAGCTGCAGGGTTGGCACTGAGCAAGTGTGTCTGAGATAAAGAGAGCGAATCGGTGCTTCTTTTCTCTGCTCTGCCTCCCTCTGAGAATAATGAGACCACAGAAATGGATACGTGGATGCCAGACAGTACTAACAAATATCACCTCATTAAAAGGGTCAATTCACCCAAATTACAACAGCTCCAGCCCTTCTCCTGCTTTGGGATTCAGGACCTGTCCTGGTTTTATTTATCCAGGTTTAAAGATATCTGTCTCCATGACAACAGTAGAGACAGAAGGAATTTATTTTGTGTTGCTGACAAATTTGAAACATGAATGTCTTTTTAAAAGGATTTATAACTTTACAGGGGATAAAAACAGATGATAAAAAGATTACAGAAAGAGCAGTCCATAAAAATGTTCTGAGAGGCGTCTTTAATAAGATTCTTGTGGCAAAAGCTCAGCGTGACCTGATGGTGGCAGTAGCCTATCTCACAGTCTCTGACTCTGTGGATGATTGTGCAGCACCTGGATGGCCGGTCTAAGGCTGAAAGGTTTCAAAATAGTGTTTGAGTGTTTATGTGTTTTAGTCTTGCTAGAGGTGGTCGTCCTCCCTCATAGTGAATGAAAGTGATCATGTTTTATCTCCGCCGCATGCTGTCGGCCATTTTCTCGTCACGTTGCAGCTGCTCGTGTTGGAGGATGTTTGGATCCGAGCCAAAGATTCAGTCTGTCCAACTGGAGGACGGAAAAATATTCAGGAGGAAAATAGAGGAAAATAGAGATTAACACACACACACACACACACACACACACACACACACACACACACACACACACACACACACCTCTTTGTCTGTAGACAGTCTTTGGCTCACACATCACACCCCTAGGCGTAACCATGGTGATGGGATGAAAGGGGGGGTCTTTGATGGGAGTCTCTGAAGGTTTCAGTCTGTGAATCCAAATGAAGCTGTGTGTTTGTCAGTGGATGTCTATCTGTGTGAGGACCAGTGTGAGTTTTAGACCTGGTGAGGAGGGTCTGGTTTTCACTGCTGGACAGACCTTCAGCGGACTCAGGTGTGAAGGGTCAGACCTGGTTTTAGGGTTCATGCTCTGGTTTAGGGGAAGCTCTTAGGAAATAAAGGTCCTCACAAAGAAATTAGAACAAATGGATGCAAGAAGATTGTGATACGGGCTCTTAAATGAACATTTCACAGTAAAGACATCAAAGATCCTACATCATCCACATGTCCTCTGTCTAGTGTTTCCTAAGAAATCTCAATATAAATTCTGCAGATGTGTAGAATATTTTAATCGGTTCGTAGAGCATTAATAATAGAGCTTGACATTGACATTAGCTGATATTCAGCCCATTCTGCTCATCTCTGTCTTGCAAATCTTTTAATTCTTGGACTCTACTAGAGTAGCTTTGCATGATTCAAGGTTCAAAATAATCCTTATTTAGCTCTACTGAGCTTACTGCAGCCCTTCAGTTCATTCCCTGTCTGAAACCAGCTGTTTTAGCTCCTCCTCCTTTAAGGCCAACCTCCATGTCATACAGCTTTGGCTGGTTTGAATAGCAGGGTCTTACACAAATGGCTTTTCTTATTATAACATTCATGTTAGCCTGATGACTAATCCTGAACACACCAGCATGTGTCAGCAGCTTATTTAAACCACATATTAACATTTACAGCCCACCGTGTGCCTGTAATTGGTAAATGTATTTTTCCAAGTAGAGGGGTGACGAGTTGCTCTATTTATTTAGAAGACACACTCGCTTTATTTGGGAAAACGCAGGAAAACAGATAAAGCCCAGATGTCTCAGTTTTACAGAAGCTTTCACTTGTGGACCTGTTGACAGCGTGAACTTTGTCTCAAAACCCCACATGGGGATGTGATGTGATTTGTGCATATCAGGCGATTCGTGCACACGTTGTTAAGGTTCTGTAAGTGAGCAAGAGGGATTTTACCTTTTTAGACATTTGTATGCACAGAAAACATTTTGAAAGAGAAAATTATCCGACTTGTGAAGATGAATTTATAAATTATAAGTGATCAGCATTTATTCAGGTTTGGGTATATGCATTTGTAAAATAGTTTTACATGTGTTCATATTGCTTTATATTTTTGTGTGAATTGAAACACGCACTTATGAATCTTTGTGTACATTTGTGGATCATACCAAACGCATTTGTAACATTTTTGAGACAAATTTTTCTTCATATGAAACAACGATCAATGTGTCCACACCAAGATGATTATTATAAATAACTTAAATTAAAATTAAATGTATACAAATATTTACTGTACATGAATAAAAATGTGAAATTATCACCTGCAGATTTATCACCTGCTTCCATGTTTATCGTAGTACCTGTTCTGAACAGGTTTGTTTGAGGTAAACATCTCCCATAATGTTAATGATAAAAATAAAACTGAACTGAAAATATAATTTATTTTTTCCAAATAATGATAAAGGAAATTAATTTAAAAAATCAAAAAGTATAGCTGTATATGCGAAAGGTGGAGATCAGACTAGAAGTAGGTCAAAGATACCATCTTTATGCATTTTTCTTCTTCTGTCTTTCTGTGTGCAGCTCTCTGGTGCCGAGAAGCCCCCTGCTGGAGAACCAGAGAACAGCAGCTCATCATCAGCCACAGCAGCAGGAACAGAAGCTGCAGACGGTGGTAGCAAGGTAGCAACACACCAAAAACTCAATTAATGTCTACAACATTGTACTTATAGAGTGAAACTTACAAAAGCGTACCCTGTCATTGTATAGTTTGTAACTATGGCTGGTGGAAGTGGATAAGATCGTTACTGATGTTTCCTCCGCAGGTGGAGATGGTCTTCTGGTTGCTCTCCATGCTGGCTAACAGAGATAAGGAGGAGATGTCCCGGACTCTACTGGCTCTCTCCAGCTCTCAGGACAGCTGCATTGCCATGAGAAAGTCTGGCTGCGTCCCCCTTCTGGTCCAGATTCTGCATGAAGGCCCGGACGGAGGCAGCGGTCCTGGTGAGACAGCAGCGGGTGGTACCACAACAGGCTGCAGCCGTGAGGCCAAGTCCAGAGCAAGCGCTGCCCTCCACAACATCATTTACTCACAGCAGGATGAGGGCCAAGCCCGCCGGGAGATGAGGGTCCTGCACATGCTGGAGCAGATCCGGACCTACTGCGACAGTGGCTGGGACTGGATCGAGAGCCACGCCGGGACACCTTCACCAGGGGGAACCAGAACCACAGGTGAGCCATGTTTAAAAAAAAAAACAAAACCTGAACATCAGAACCCGAGCAAAAAAACATAACGGGGTTCACTAACTGGTGGGTGACATCACAACACCTACATCCATCTTTTGTACAGTTAAAGATAAACAAACTTACATGTTACATTAGTTGTATCCTACAGTAGAGGACAAAAATCTATAGATACAGACAAAACCACCAGTGATCCAAGTTCCAGTAAATCTGATGAAACCAAAACGACATGTTCAAAATAACGCAAACTTATGTGGATTAAGTTAAACATCTTGTTTTTCTCCACAGATATCCCTGAACCCGTGGACCCTCAAATCTGTCAGGCCATGTGCGCCATCATGAAGCTCTCCTTCGAAGAGGAGTTTCGACGAGCCATGAACGAATTAGGTTTGTTTGACACCAAAGGACCCGTTTGCAGTTTCTTTGGCGCTTTCGTTTTTATGCCCGATTGCACTTATACAGTGAAAGTATCAGTTATTTCCTGTAATGCATAGATTTGATATTTGATCTGTTTTATTTTTAATGTGTTTTTCAGCTATTTCAATTCAGTTTAATTCAATTTTATTTATACAGCACCAAATCACAACAACAGTCACCTCAGGGCGCTTTATATTGTAAGGTAGACCCTACAATTATACATACAGAGAGAAACTCAACATATGACCCCCTATGATTTTTTTTATTATTCAATGTTGGAATTTATTTTGCAATTACCACAAAATATTTATATTTTAAATAGCAAACATATTTAATAAAGCCATGGAATATAAATTCTGTCTCATCATTGGGGGAGTCACAGTAGAGCAGTGGTGCGTGGCAAAAGTAATAAAAGACGTTAAGACAAAGTAAAGGTTAGAAGGAGTTTTGGAAGAATTTAAGATTTGAATTTGGGCCAAAGTTTGGGAATGACTCCAGTAAAGTATCAAGTTTAAAAATACTTTGGTTTATCTTTGCTACAGCAGAGCTTTGATTTGTAGTATGTGTTTCGGTATTTTCACATGAGTTTGTTTTTTATTTCTTTCAGGCGGTCTGCAGGTGGTGGCAGATCTGATCCACCTTGACCAGGAAATGTACGGCATGCAGAACGACCCCATCAACATGGCTTTGCGTCGCTATGCAGGGATGGCTTTGACCAATCTCACCTTCGGGGATGTCGTCAACAAGGTACAGAAAGGCACTGTGAGGAGGTTAACTGACAGCAGTGCAACAATAGCAGCACCCCACTCACACCTGCACTCCCTTAATCTGCCTTTTTCAAAATGATCACTTTAATCTAAAAGTCCCAACAGAAGTCTGATCAGGACAGATAGTTTTGCTGTCAACACAATTAATAAATAAATCTTAAATTTTCTTTTTAATTTATTATTTTCTCTGATCATTTTTACTTGCTTTACTTTGACAGTAGCATCATTTAAATCTGGCTCAGCCCTTTTTACTGATCCATTACAGTAATACATTCATTTTACTCCTGCAGGCCACTCTGTGTTCGAAGAAGAGCTGTCTCCAGGCTTTGGTGGCCCAGCTGGCCTCCGACAGTGAGGAGCTCCATCAGGTGGTCTCCAGTATCCTGAGGAACTTGTCCTGGAGGGCTGACATCAGCAGTAAGAAAGTCCTCCGAGACATCGGCTGTGTGTCTGCGCTGATGACCTGCGCGCTGCAGGCCACCAAGGTAATGAAAACAAATCTCCCCCCAGAGAAGGAGAAGCTTTTATTTTGGAAGATCATAGAGAATAATCTGGAGGAACGGAATGAAACAGAATTTATTACAACATTTAAAGTTTAAGCTTTTTTCTTTTTGTTTTTTACCATTTTTCCTTGTCATACCTAAGAAACCTGTTTTTGTGTTTTTTGGTTCTGCAGGAGTCAACGTTGAAGAGTCTTCTGAGCGCTCTGTGGAACCTGTCCGCTCACAGTATCGACAACAAGGTAGCAATCTGTTCGGTGGATGGCGCTTTGGGCTTCCTGGTCAGCACACTGACGTATCGCTGTCAGACCAACTCACTTGCCATCATCGAGAGCGGCGGAGGAATCCTTCGAAATGTGTCCAGTCTGGTTGCCACACGAGAAGACTATAGGTGTGCTCATGAGACTCAGAGGTTTCACCCTCATCTAACGTTCCCAGACAACAATTATTTCCATCCATGTTCATGATAAACGTTTCATGTAAAAACTTTAAACATGAGCATATGTACAGGTAATCCCAGTGAGCTAATTGCTTAGACTTCAGACTGCTCTCAGTGCTCAGGTTAACACTTTTTTTATTCATGGATCTGTATGATGTCACAGAGGAGCTGGCACAGAAGCCGCAGCAACAGGATATTAATAAATTATGCAGATTTTCCCCTAAAAACGGGGCTCTATTGTAATTAGATTTCTATTCACTGTTTTTTTTAGATCCCTTCCTCCTATTCCTGTATTATATTAAAATAAATTTGGAGACATTTGTAGAAAAAAGTATCAGATTTTATTCAGACATTGTCGTATTACATTACGATGATGCATTAGACAGGAGATACAATGTGATGTTCACCAGATATATGATCAGAAACCATACAGTAGTATAAAATAACATAATCTGAACTAAACATAAAAACCTACAACTACAAAAGAGGGATTTTTCAGTTGTATATAGCAAAGTTATTAAAGTGCCTTCTACATTCTTTCTTTCTTCGCAGGCAAATCCTCAGGGACCACAACTGCCTCCAGACTCTGCTGCAGCACCTGCGCTCCCACAGCCTGACCATAGTAAGCAACGCCTGCGGGACTCTTTGGAACCTTTCGGCCAGAAGCCCAAAAGACCAGGAGCTGCTGTGGGACCTCGGGGCAGTTAGCATGCTGCGCAATCTTATCCACTCCAAGCACAAGATGATAGCCATGGGCAGCGCTGCAGCTTTAAGGAACCTCCTAACCAATCGACCGCTTAAATATAAGGACACTGCGGTTGTATCCCCCGGGTCTTGCATGCCCTCACTCTACATGAGGAAGCAGAAAGCTCTGGAGGCAGAGTTGGATGCCAAACATCTCGCAGAGACCTTTGATACCCTTGAGAAACAGAGCCCCAAACCCCTGACCCTCAACAAGCCACTACGTTACATCGAGAGTTTGGCAAAGGATTACGCATCTGATTCCGGTTGTTTTGATGATGATGAGGCTCCAAACATCTCAAGTAGCCTGGACACTGGGAGTTTCTCCATGCTGTCCATGTTTCTCACCAACTCTAACCTCCTGCAAAACCAGCTTCGCAAGAGGGATAGTGAGCCTGAGCGAGATGTAGACCCGCCTCAGACTGTCGAGAAGAAACATGCTTCTCCTGATGATGTGGTCTCTGCTGCTGCAGAGAAGCTAGCAGAAAAGATCACCAACACAGTTGCCAAGATTGACAGGTTAGTGGAGGACATCACCATGCACACATCCTCAGAGGACAGTTTAAGCCTAAGCTCTGAGGACCACCTGGCAGACTGGCCTTATGGACTGGATGAACTCAATGAAGCCCGGGCAAAGTCCTGTTCCCCCTGCCGTCTCTCTGATACAAGCAGCTTAGCCCACAGGGAGCGGCTCAGCAGAGCCCATGCCCTCTTGCGCCTCAAAACTGCCCATACTAGTGTATCAACAGATAGTCTGAACAGCGGCAGCACCAGTGATGGATACTGCGGAAGCAAAGACCAGATGCGCCCTTCACCAAAAGCTCTAATGATGCAACAGCAACGACCCAATCAGCTCGACCTGAAAGTGGCCCATCAAGAGTATATTAATGTAGGACCTGCTGCCCTGATTGAGAGTAGCCAGCAAGAAATTCCAGAGAGAGATTCTGCTGAAAACAAAAATGTAAAAGTTCTAGAGCTCAGCAATGCAAACACAGAAAAGAACCAAGATCCACCTGTACAAACACCAGTTAGTGCATCCACTAAAGTGTCCTCTGATGTCAGCATGACTTCAATAAAACTTTCTCCTACTTATCAACAGGTCCCTCTCATTCAGAGTGTAGCCAAATTTGGTGTAGCAAAGACTGCTATCAATGTCCAGGCTGCCCAAGCAATGAGGCGGCAAGCATGGGTACCTACTGTGATGACAGGAGGGAGTATTGCAAAATTTTCTCCAATCACTTCAACCCGAAGCCCAACCATCGGAACGATGGAGACAGTCCAGAAATATTCTGTGGAAAATACGCCAATCTGCTTCTCTCGCTGTAGCTCGCTGTCCTCCCTCTCCTCAGGCGATGGAGCTCTGGATGGGCAAAGTGAAAATGAACTGGAAAGTGACTCATCATTAGAAATAATTGAAGTGGAAGATGGAGAAATGGTGAAGAGAGTTGAAGAGGATGAAACCTTGGAGGATCTGAGTGACAGTCAACTGCTAATGACTGATTCAAAAACCTTCCCAAGCAAAGAGACAAATCCCATTGAGATCCCCTGTCCAGCCAAAAGGGAAAAAGTGTTCCTAAGAGGAGCTTCACCTGCCATACTTGAAGACCGATCACCTTCTAGTTCATCTGAGAACTACATCCATGAGACACCCCTGGTAATGAGTCGCTGTAGCTCGGTCAGTTCACTGGGTAGCTTTGAGTCTCCTTCCATTGCCAGCTCAATTCAGAGTGATCCATGCAGTGAAATGATTGATGGAACAATAAGCCCAAGTGATCTTCCTGATAGCCCAGGGCAAACCATGCCTCCCAGTCGAAGTAAAACTCCATGTTGTGTTGAGCCCAATGGGCCAGAAACACAGATGACAGGAATAGCAGGGCAATGGGAAAGCAGTCTGCGGAAGTTCATGGAGATTGCAGACTCTAAGGAGAGGTTTAACCTTCCTCCTGATTTGGACACAATGATCTACTTTACTGTGGAAAAACCCACCGAGAACTTCTCTTGTGCTTCCAGTTTAAGTGCTCTACCTCTACACGAGCACTACATACAGAAAGATGTAGAGCTTAAATTAACTCCCCTGCTCCAGCAAAACGACAACCCTGAGGAGGATGAGCAAGGACATGACAATGGGGAGCGATACAGTGAGGGCAATTCAGATGATGACATAGAAATCTTAAAGGAATGCATCAACTCAGCAATGCCATCAAAGTTGAGAAAAGTAAAACCTTGCCTGATGACCACGATCCCTCCTCATATTCTGAACTCCCAGGCCCGAAAACCAATTCATCTTCCAGTTTACATGATGCTCCCAAATGGCAAAACCCAAATGTGTCCCGGGAGAAGAATTGTCATCCCTCAAAAAGACTTAAAATTTGATGATTCATCTTTTACTGATTCAGCAGAAGGAACGCCTGTCAACTTCTCAAGCACGACATCTTTGAGTGATGAAACACTGCAATATCCAGTGAGGGAGAGGGGGGCTAAAGACTGCACAGCTAAAGGGATGAACAAACAGAACGATGAGGCAAAGAGGATTGAAGACTTGCGAATATTCTCACATTTCCACAAACCCAACCGGATGAACTACTCACCTGAGATACAAATGAGCAGAACAACCAGACATGTCGTTCCCACTCAGAAGGTGCTGATGCAGAGCAAAGAGGTAGCTGATAGAGTGGCAAACCAAAAAAATCGTGAACATTCTCCTAAACAACAAAGAAGGAGACAAGATCAAGGCCCCATCAGAAAACTGGAACTGCCTGTCATTAAGCAAAACACAGAAAGTAACATCAATATGGGTTCACAAAAAGGAAATAAAATGTACCGACAACCAACATTGTCTTCAGAGGACAGCAACAGCTTCTATGACAATGACAATGAGGTCATGAATCGAAAACATTTCAGAGAACCATGCAAAAGCAATCTTTCCCGAAGCATGACAAATATTGGCCGGTCAGATAATTCCCAAGCAAAGTCCAGAGGGTTTCACAGGATAAAACAGAATCTGATAAAAGATGAATCAATGGCTTGTTACTCACTCAGCTCCTCTCTCAGTTCACTGAGTGATGCTGAATATGATGATCATAAATCAAAAGCCCAACAAATATGGTACAAGAACAGACACAATAAAGCAGTGAACATAGTACAGCAAACAAAGCCAGTGAACATTCACTGCCAATACGAAGAGCAAAGCTCGCCAAGTTCTGTCAGCATGGATTCAGAGGACGATCTCCTTCAAAAGTGCATAACATCTGCCATGCCCAAACAGAGAAGGAAGTTGGCTGCCAGGAAAAAGAAAGCAGAAAATACTCAAAAACAAAAACACAAGGTTTCTGGTGGGTGGGACGTGGATGAGGAAATAGATAGTGATGACATGGCATGGGATAAAGAGTCAGACCTCAATAGTGTTGAATGGAGAGCCATACAAGAAGGTGCTAACTGTGTGGTCACTGGACTACAAGCTTCAAAGTCTCAAGACCCGTCCTCTGAAGAGACTGAGTCGGTCCTGTCATTCATGTCAACATCCAGCTTTACACCCAAAGAAAGAAAGTTTGCTAAGGACAAAAAGGCAAATAAACCTTTAGACTTTGCACAGCGCAAGCCAGTTCCAAACTTACCAGTGGTTTTCAGAGGCAGGACAGTGATTTATACACCGAAAAAAGAGACGGCTCCATCACAAAGACCACCTCCCAGAAAAGTACCAACCAAAACAGATGCTCCAAAGAATCCAAACCTAGCGCAGCACAGATCAAAGAGCCTTCACCGGCTAGGCCACCCCCAGGATATGGAACTGTCTTTGCCAAAGAGGAGCTCTACCCCACCTCCAAGAATACCAAAAAGTTCATCTTCTGGATCATCGCAGAGCTCAACACCATCCAAACAGTCACAGAAGAAGATAACTTCTCCAGCTCAGACTAACAAATCCATCCAGAAAAAGAATGCTACACCAGCTAGTAGCCCACCAGCTACTAGTCCTCCTGAAAGAAAAGGACGCTCTCCTGTTGTGAATCAAAATGAGAAATCCCCACCACCTAAAACTCAAAAGTCTCCTGTCCGAATTCCTTTCATGCAAAATTCTGTCAGGCAACCCAGACCATTGTCCCCACTGGTAACAAACCAAACAACTGGTAGACAAACAAACCAGGTCAATGGGAAAAGGGTGGTACCAGCCAATCGGTTTGATCTCGTTAGGATGACTTCTGTCCATTCAAGTGGCAGTGAGTCTGATCGCAATGGATTCTTGAGACAGCTAACTTTCATTAAGGAATCAAAGACCATGTTGAGACGTGACAGCTCTGCTCGCAATACACCAGGATCTCAGAATGGATCACCTCGCAGAGCAGTTCCTGGAGCTTCAGCTGTCTTCTTGTGCTCATCCCGATGTCAGGAACTTAAGGCTGCTGTGCAACCCCCAAGAAGGGTGCAAGTAAAAGATCCAGATCAAAAACAACAAATCCAGAGGCCAAACACCGGCCTTCACAAGCAGACAGCAACTCTATCAAGAGCAACATCCAGTGAAAGGGACCTATCTTCAAGACGCTCAGCTAGGAGAACAAGCTCTGAAAGCCCCTGCAGGGTGGCTCAGCGAAATGGACCTGGAAGACTTTCTGGACTCAGGCAGCAGCAAGACAAGGACACCTTTAAACGTCATGCCTCATCACCAAGCATAAACATACTGAGCCGAGTGACCAGTCGTTCTTCCCTCCGCTCCTCTTCATCTGATTCAAGTGGAAGAGCGAAGAGTGAGGATGATACCAAGAAGAAAGGGCAGAGGTCCGCATCTCGTCTAAAAGATGGAGTTACCTGGAGGAGGATCAGGGATGAAGATGTACCTCAAATCTTGAAGAGTACTCTGCCAGCAAATGCATTACCTCTGGTGCCTTCTCCTGATGGAGAAAAGCCAAAGCCACCAGCTCTTCCAGGAAAACTGCCAACCATTCTACTTGCATCCCGCAAGACAAGTGATGCAACCGTCCAGACAGAAGATTTATCAAATAACAAGACCAACTCAAGTACCTCACCTACAGTCGAAACAGCTCCAGTGATCTCTGAGGAAGTAGCAAGACTGGCCCTCCTCAGAAAGATTAGTGCCACCTCTGGGAGTAACCTCCAGGAAGGAGATTCCGAAGGCTCTCTGAGGAGCACCATCTCCACTGGAACAGCAGATAGCCACATGGGTGGAGTTGTGACTTTCCGACAGGGATCCCCAAGCAAGGCTGCACGAGTCACTCCATTTAATTACATCCCCAGCCCCATGACATGCTGTCTACAAGACAGCCAGAACCAAGTAGGGACAATAATTGAGAAGTCAGGGGGGAAAAAGTGAGCCATGGGGTATTTGGTGGATTATTGGTTGATACAGATGACTCAGCACTCAGATGGACAGATGAGGAGTGTGCTGGTCCCCATACCTCGGGTATTGACCCTTATTTAAACCATTCACTGGAATCAAAGTTTTTCTCTGAGCAATTGATTATGGCTTCCTTCTACCATTCATACAAAGTTGGATGTATGCATTGAGGCAAGTCTGACCTGAACAAACCACCAATAACTGTCAGTTATTGCACTTCTAAGGAAAATCTCACATGAAGAGAACGTGCATTTTTGTACTCCTTTTTTTTGTATTTGTAGAATAATCATTGCCTAGTAGAAATTAGAAATTTCAGCACGTATATCATCAGTCTCTTGGACACAATCGATTAAAAAGACCAATATTATGCAAACTTTTGAATGATCACTTGGTTGGACTTCTACATAAAAAGGTTCAAACTGTGGCAGACTGTTGACAGACTCTTACTGACATAAATACACTAACATGTAAAGTATTTTTTACATAAATACATCATCGCTTGGAGTCCTCCTTCCATGCTCAGCTGAATATGATGTTAGCCTTTCCTGTTACATACAGAGCCCAGTAGGTTTTCCACATTTCCGAGGAAACCAGTTGCTCAAATGCACTTTTTTCCCCCAAATCGCTGTTCTCGATCAATATTACACTTGTATTTCTGTGAATTTTCCTATTTTATTAATTTCCTGATGTGTGTATACACTTTGTGGATGTTTTTTGAAAACTCAACGCATTGTTGTCTTTTCAAAGGCATCCTTTGTAATGCGTTAAATGATAAAAATGTAACTAGTACAAAACTGAAAAATCTGGATACCAAAATGAAAGTGAAAATGAATATGTTGAGGTTTTGGGCGTGCTTACTCGACAACATGAATATACAAGGTGTGATCAAAAAGTTATTTTTAAAAAGGTCCAAAAAGAATTCACAAACCTTTCCTGATTTACAATTGGTCAGTCTCACTTTCATGGTCATCATTTTTAGATCTCTCTAAAAGTCCTGCTTTTTGATGCACAACATTTCAAGTCATTTCCACTGAATGTTCTCACCAAGTGCACGAGGACAGGACTTCCACATAATCATTCAAATAAAGCCACATTAGACGCTATCTGGACATGCCCAAAAAGATGAGCTTGGACAGAAAGTCAGAAGTGTAAATCGAAATGATTTTCTTGGTCCTATTCTCAGAACTTCTTGTTCACACTTTAAAAATCCACCAAACATAATTTTGGTCCAGTCTTGCACAAGAGCTATACCACACATTTTCGGATTTTTTTTACATGAACACAAAGGTGATAATTATGTTTATTTCAAGTGAAATGTTGGTTAATCTTCCTAACATTTTGTCCATTCGCTTAGAGGGGCAAAATATAAGAACTATCCATTATGACCTTGACAGTGAACAATACCATTAACACCTTTCTGACAATCTATTAGCATCATAAAAGCAGACATCATGTCGCAGCTGTCGAGTCAGATTGCACATGTGTTTAGTGAATGTCTGAATGTATATTGCTATACAAAACTTTTACTCTACAGCAATGAATTATAGCAGTTTAAATTGAGCATTTCCATAAAACAGTTCTACTCTGTCATTTGAAAATTGCAATGACCCAAACATGCAGAAATATTACAGCATCTTCCACAGAAAGCATCAGCAGATTCTGAACGATTTCACTCTTTCCAGTTCTCTTAATGTGTCTTAATCAGTATTGTAAATATGCAGATATACTACAGCTCCATGGTGGGTAGAAGAGCCTTGGTGTCGCTCCCTGACAGCATGCTAATATATTCACTGACTGTATACACACACCTGTTAACATTGTGGACACTGAATAATATTCAGTGTTAATATACTCTCCAAAGCCCGACAACAGCGTTACCTGCCATCTGTATTGTTGTGCTGCAAAAACCTATAAAGATATAAGCTGTCAGCATAGATGAGCAAAGCGACTCCATGCCTCTGACGTTGTGTTTGCTACTAGATTCAGGTACTGTTTGCTACTTCACTGATGGTCGGGCTTTGAGTGGACAGACGTGCGTTCTCACAGAAGTCATCTTCTGGAAGTCTTTATAATGTGTTAATATCCGCTTAACTGTATTGCTGTAAAAGTAGTGATAGGTGGAAAGTACAAAGACGATGAATATTCTCTGTAATTGTACCATCACTCTTTCATGTGTGCCCGCTGAGCTGAATGGGATGAAAGTTGGTCTACGTTAAGGGGCCGGTAATTTAAAAAAACATAATTCCTTACTGTGTTCTCAAAGCATGTTTCAATAAAACCCAAGAAGCTTCCGAATGCAATCCTTTCAAGTCCCAACACCCATTTAAAGTTTTAAAAGTGATTCACTACAGAAATCTATCTCTTGAGTGTCAAACACGATTGGATTTTGTGCAAAGCTCTGGAAGAAGTAACTGAAAACATCTGCAGAACACTGCGCACATGATTACAGTAGTGTGGTTCAACAAAGCTGAGAAAGTCACAGTGTTTTAGTCTTTTAAACTGTTAGGAGAGCAGTTAAGAGGTGCAGCTGTTTGCTACTTTATCACTTAGCAAACCAGAAAAATCAAATAACCTGTTAAATCCTTAGCTTGACATATTCCCCATGAAAAAGCAAAGGAAGAAAAGTCACATCAATAAGATGTAAAAAAATTACCTGTTCTGACATAACATTTAATCTTCATTTGATATTTTTCACTCTTTTATGATGTAGACCTAACAAGTAATTGAGTAAATAAGTAGAATATTAATCAATAATAAATCGGTTAAAAAAAGAAATCTGATCTGAGCTTTCCTAACCAGGGAAAATATTCAAACATAATGATTAAAATATTTCTGAACAGCCAGTGAAAACCTTTTGAGCTTGTAACTGTAGACCTGAGAGGAAACTAGCTGAGTGTTTGACACTCAAAAGACAGATTTAGGGTGCAGAATCACATTAGCAGCCCCATCCAGACTGAATGAGGTGTGAACAAGATGAGCAGGGAGACAAATACCATCCGAGTCTCTGCTGGTGCCTTGTTTATGCGTGACTGGAGACAAGTTTAATGCAGGTCAGAACCTAACTGTGAACTTGGTCGAAGCATGGTGAGCATGAACAAGGCTCCAGAGGTATCATGGTAACATGCAAAACAGACGTATGTCATTTTAAATGTCTTCATTCAATAAAAAGTGATGTGTTTCCTTAAACAGCTGTGTCGACGTTCTGTCCAGTCAGGGGTGTCCACACCGCCGGAGTCGTAACAAGTAATAATTTGCTTTGAGCAAATGTCAGGTTTCACTGGTTAGTGTGTCTTTATAGCCGGTAGGAGCTTTCTTATACGGATTTCACTTTATTTGGACACAACACTAAAATGTTCTGGTGAAGTGCTGCCCTCTTCTGATGGCAGTTTTATTGCATACAAAATGTAACTTGTAAACAAAATCTCCCAAACTATGTATTAAAAAAGTCTGGTTACACTGTGAAAAGCAGCAATTTTCCAAAGATGCTTAAAAGCTTAATGCGTTTCATAAAAAATAACTGAGCAAATGATATTCAAACAACAGCTTCTTCATAAAAAACGACTTTCAAAGTCAAATGTCAAACATACATCATCTCTAAATACAACCATTAATTTTTTTTTTAATTTTATTTGGGGGGGGAGGGGGGGTTATACAGCCTTCTTTTTCTTGATTTTGAATTAAAGCCTTAATGACCTACAGGAACCCGTAGAACCAACAAACTGGCAGTAAATGTAATTTGGGCAACAATTCTTAAGACAAGGTGCTTTCTTGCTTTCTTTAAGATACCGATTAACCAAACAACTCTGATCATTTTATTTTCCCCTTTACAATATGTAATCAGGCACTTTTGCTTGATCCATTACATCAACATTTATTTCAATCTGAGTTAACATACACCTGGAAAAATGTGAAATATTAAACTGCTACATGACAGACATTAACTATACTAATTATAATTTAGTAATGATTGACATCAAACTCTTCATGTTGCTTCACATTTAAAGCTTTGCTCAGCATCAGACTTATTGTGAAGTAGTCTTGATCTCCAACAATCCTTAGGTATACAAAATCATGTACTTCTGCTCTAGGGTTAGAGGTCAGCTAGTGCTGTGCGCCTGACGCAGTGGCACCAGCGCAGGTTTGTGCCGAGTCAGTGGGTTTGAGAAGACTTCAGTGAAACCGAGCCAGACCACGAATGACAAGGAGAGTCTGTCCAACAGGGAAGGTCAAATCAGAGTTGTTGACGTTTGATTTCTTCCACCTCTCTGTCTGCCTGCTCTCCTGCTGCTTTCAGCTCTACCCTCTGCTGCACCAGCCGGTCCCGAGCCTCCTGCAGCTCCTTGTTCAGCTCCAGATATCGACGACACTTCTGGAACCGTAGCTCCACCTCGCTGTCTGCGGCACGGGGCACGTCTGAGGAGGAAACAGAGTAAACCATGAGATTACGACCAGTTTATATATCTGCTATAAAGCAGCAGCGTCGGATAAAGTTTGAAGCAAGAAATCTACAGTGTCCCTGAGAGGCCAAATACACGGCACCTTAGAAAAACACTACAAAAACACACTAACAGACCTTGAACACTGGGGGAGAGAGTAACATGACTAAACTAACAGTAAATGTGTTTCTACATTATTATGAGTCATGCAATTAGCTGTACCTTTTTCTGCCTCACAGATGAACTTCCTTTAAGCACGTTTCAGTCCAACCCTGTGCATGTACTGCTTTCTGTCACTTTTGCAGCCATTGCATCACGTTATTGTCTCCCCAAAATCACTCCCATTGTGTTTTGTTGTCAAACCCAGCAAGTGCATGTGGCTGCCTGCTCGCCCACTGAGCCAAAGTGGCACCCCGTCAAACCACGTTGCTTGACTTGGAGATTATAGTTTAAATCACTAAAATTGATTCAAACACAAAAGAGTAGATGACAACATCACACCACCCTACTTCAAATATGCTGAACTATTCAAAAATAATATAAAATGGTTTACTTTGTGGGTTTTTTCCTGACCAAGAAGCTACTTACAATGGCCAGTGAAATGACAATTTCTGCCCCTTATATTCATCATCAGTCGTGACAAAAGTGACTGTGGCTTCTGATGTGCTGCTTTAATGAAAGATACCAAACTTGCTCTTTCTCTGTCTCTCATTCCCAGTGCTCCCAGTTTTAAAAGTTGCCACCCCCACCCTATACACGTCTTTGTGGAGTCACCTTGTCCAGTCTTTTCTAGGATGCTGAAGATCGGGTCATCAGGAGCAGCTCTGTCGAGGTCTTCCAGGATCTGGTCCACGGTCGGGGGCTCAGGACGGCTGGGCAGCACCATCCGCTTCTTACTTTTAGAGCCAATATTCATTCTCCTAAAGTTTGAACTCCAGCTGCTTGCATGCAACACAAACCTGACCCCGGGTAACAGAGTTTATTTAATGAGGTCCAAATCTGCTTCTCGTGTTCAACAGCAATTTTATCACCAAACTATTACTGTTTGTCTTTAAGCTCCATTTAGAAAAAAGTGGAGGATCTTTCGCAAAATAAAAAGCATTTTAAATATATTTCCAAACTGCTGCGTTCTTCTTCGTCAAGTCGGCTTAAAGTAAGTCATTCAAGAATTATCTAAATCATAAGAGTGTACTTTATGAACTTCATCCATTCCTTTCTCTTTATAGAGCCGAACACAGCAATGCTAGCGGCTAGCCTAATCACTGTAAAAACGATTTGCAGCTAAATGTAGGAAAAAAAATAAAACTGTAATTAACCGGTGGAATATTTTGAAGCCGAATTTTGGAAAACATTCTGAAAATTGCTGAGAAGTATTTTTAACTACGACACATGCCTTTATTTTAGCTGGATAGAGGTTCTACATTATTTCTGAATCTATGAAATAAGGGTTCGGCTGCATTAGGCGTAGCTGATGCACAGCACTTACCAGAGTTTGTCCTGGCTGGTGAAACCTTGCAGTGCGTCTCGACAGTCGTTCCCCGTCTTCACTGTTCGTTAACCCGGACTAAGGAGCACAAAAAAACAAGCTAATTCTGCTGATAATATGGCTAACATTAGCAAACAAACTTAAATCTACGGCACGTCAGTACGCCGCCTGCCACGTCAGCACGTCGGACGCGTCACATGACAAGTCAGAAGATAAAAACTCTTCTTCTGAATTTTGATGCCGGATTCACCATAAATTGTATGTAAAATTAATTCTATGTCACAAACATTTTCCAGCAAGTCATTAAAGCCATTGAAATTGTCCTTTTAAGAATGAATTTGAAAATAACGTAACAATACACGATTCAAACAGACTTGAACTGAAGAGAAGATCAGATCAAGAGTCAGAGCTTGAATAATAAAATCACTTCAGTTCAGGTGTAGCATTTCCCATTTGGCTTTGCTCACAGTTTGCTTTAAAAAATGCCGGTAACATGTATTCTCTTATGACTGGAACAGTACCTCCTGACATGCAACCTCCTAAATGAGGAATCCAACCATGATGGGATGGACATATTTTAGCTTCACTGGGAAGGAGTTCTCATGTTGTTCACCTTCATACATGTGCTATAATTATATATGAATATTAACCAAACCAGCAGTTGTTCAGTACATTTGCTGAAAAATGTCAGAAACTGTTTAAATTGTTGCACATTCATTTTCTTTTGATAGAAGACGAATCAGTAAATCTGCTAGTTTGCAAAGAGTTTTTATAGTTTTTCCTGCATGCTTGGTAGGAGCTGGTGAGGAGAGTTGTGTTAAGAAAACGATGATCTTACTGTCATCATTAGCAGGGATGGGCAAGATTTTCAGATATTTGTAAAGACTTTCATAGGAAACCCTGAATGTTTGTTTGTTTTTTTTTATCTTAAAGTACTGTATGTAATTTGTCTTTGTTTCCAGGATGTAATGTACCAGAAGGTGGCAGTAATGCACATAGAAACAATATGTGGGCAATATTTCAAAAATAAAAACAGAAGGTGCAATAAACTAAAGCATGTGTGACACAGTGAGGTTAGATTTTACTGTACGAACAGGAGAAACATGCAAAGCCAAGTACAGAGCCAACTGCTGCTGTTACAAAGTCAAGTGTGCAACTACTTACATAACAAATGATAAAAAAAGGTCAAGTGCAAACTCCATCAGGTAAGCATGTCACAGTCTAACACAACAATGTGCAAACATTAAAGAAGCAGTTTAGCTGAAGAGTGAAAATTGAATTATTCTGCACAGTTCTCATGTAAAGTGGATCTCATTTCCAGCTCCATGACTCTGCTTAGCTCACAATAGCACAAAAGCATTCATTTATCTCATTCATCTCAAATAGGAACAGGTCTACTACTCTAGTACACCTGTTTACTGTGATTATACAGTATTATCCAGGAACACATGACGTATTTCTTTGCACCCAAAGAATGTGACTATGACCTTCTGATTACTAGAGTACTGTCCATTTTTGCCTTGTTATGCTCATGATACACCTAATAACAGATCTCCCTGGCAACACAAAAATTTTGTCATTTATTCTATGAGAAGAATAAAGAAGCTACTCATCTAAAGTCAAACTAGTCAGAGGGCAGAGCGAGTCACGAAGAGAAATAATTGGAATCCTTGGGCACCAAAAAAAGCAGTGCGGCAAGCGTTGTGCTAAACAGTAGATCCTGCAAATAAGACAAAACAGAAATCATTTCTGCTGAAGCCAGTTCATTCAAGTATTTGGAAAAAATTTAAGTGCAGATGATGGAAAAAGTCTTTAGCTGCCCGGGTCTGAAAATAAATGATCACATCTGCAAAGACTTTGACAGACTGAGCTAAAGAGTCCAGCCAGCTAACAGTCCCATAGTTATGCTGCAAAAGTAGAATCCCCACAAACTTAGGTCAGACCAGCCTATAACAAAACCAACACTTAATTTTATTTCATAAAGAATCTTTAAATGTAATGTGAACTTTTGACTTATTCTTATGAAGTGTGGATGTGAGCTTGATTTACTTTAGCAGACATTTAGATTCTGGGTCTTCTATCTGAATCAGGACAATAGAAACAAGTAAAATCCAGGGCAACAATACAGCTTCTGTGAGTTATTTATAATCCAGATTCAGGAGGTTTGCATAGAAAAGATTTAATAACTTAAAAAAAGAAGAAGAAAAGAAGAAAAGAATTGTTCCCAGAAATCTTGAAACAAAGAAGTAAAAAGATCTTTTCACAATGTCCTGCTGCACAACTACAACATGATTTTTAAAAAAAGGAAATCAGTCTCTTTGACAGAGGTAACAATCCTGTTGAAATCTGTCAGGATGATGAGGAAAAACCCTCTTTCCCTCCTTTTCTTCCTCACCAAGGCTCCTCCTCTTCCTCTGCTGCTATCTAAAGAACTGAATAAACAGCAAAGAAACACAGTGTCATTTATTATTTTACCGGTTTGTGATTTCCTGCTTCTTTTTTTAATTTGTCAAGTAAAATCCTACCATAATTATTACGTTAATAAGAAGCATAGACATAGAATGTATTTATTATGGGGTGTTTTCAACACACAAACTAAATCCTGTTACTTGGTTATTTAAAGTAACTGAGTGTTTGTTTGCTTCCTTTTCATGTTCATCTCCTTTAATAGTTAAAAAAAACTGATTGAATAAGTTCAATTACAGGACGTATTTAATCCCCCACCTCCCCTCAAGCTAACTTTTTACTCTCCAGCTCAGTTGTAGAAACTGTTTGAACAGAACACAAATATCTGGATGTGAAGTTTGACTTTCAGAAAATATTTTAGAAAGAAAGTTATTTATCACCTCTGTATTACTTTGATTTGTTATTGTGAGTAACTTACCATCAGTCTACACTGAGTTCATCCTGATGAGCAGACATATAACAGACACAACCAAAGGTTAGAAACGAAAAACATTAAAATGGGAAGTGAAAAGTGAATTATTTGGGGG
>NW_024582366.1:1482392-1515777 GCF_018398535.1 Haplochromis burtoni
TCCTAAAACAACCTCATGGATTAATTTGAATACTTAAATTAATCTCTGGATGTACAGTTGTGGTCAGAAGTTTACGCACACTCATCATGGGCATGAATGTCATGGGTACTTGGTTTGGGACGTTTTAATGTTTTTCACTAATCCACAGGTGGTCAGAAGAATACAAACATGAACACAACTGAAACACAAATAAACTCTAACAATTCTGCCAAGAAGAGTGGTTAAATATCTGCTCAAAGCTTGCTGATGGATACCAGAAGTGTCTGGTCCAGGTGCAATAATGGACATTTAACCAAACATTAGTGGGGGTATGTGACTGTGTGGACTAGAGAAAATCCAAAATCAGTTCAAAGTGCATCCAGTTCTTGTTTTGTTTTTTTTAAACATGCAAGGTGTACAGTTATTCCACCGTGGGAAGAGGAACAATTCAAAGAAATCTTGAAAAGCCCAAAATACCATGAGAGTCATGCAGACGATGCCAATGATGAGTGTGCGGAAAGTTTCTGCCACCATGGTATGTTGATACACATCCAACCCACATGTTCTGCTTTGGTGTAGGTAGTGTGGGAGGAGAGCTGCAGTAAGACTGTAATTCTGGACTTACTCACTTTCAGATAAAAATAAATAAATAAATAATAATCATTTAGATTTTCTAAACATATTTATCTCATACTGGGCCTTTAGTTCACCCTCTGGTCCTGATCTTTACTCTGACCCAATGTTGAAAACTACTAAGCAGATCATTTTCTAGTGCTTCTGTTTCTTCTGGACCACTAAGAGCTGCCGGTAAAGTTGAGGAGGGAATATTAGAAGGTCAGTTCAGGTCTTCACACCTAGGATAAAGTATCCTGTCTGTTTTAGCTTCAGACCATTAAAAGCACTGCTGGTCTACATGCTTCACACCACATTCACTGTCTGTACAACACTGTGCTACTTTTTTAACACTTAACCAGCTGACTTACCAAACTGGTTAACCCAGGAAAGGCTGGAACAGGTAACAAGATAGCTGTATTAGCAACAGGTCAGAGTTTTTTCCTCACCTCCTATATGAACACATAAACACTTGATGTAGATGAAGGACAGGTCTGTTCCAGCATCAACTGTGAGTCCACTTTAGCCAAACACAAGCAACAAAATCATGACTGGAGTCCATTTAACAGCCACGGGTGTCATTAATAACCGTGGATTTCTGTAAGTTATGTGGACAAATCTAAACAATGCTTGAACTCCAAGTACTGATCCGCTACATAAACAGTGTTAGTGGGATTCTATATTGAAGGGACTGCTGGTCAGTTTTCCCAGCTGGGTTACTGACGGTAAAGAGAGATGCTACAAGGCTTTCTGCGTGAGAACGCATCACTCAGCAGCTTGTAGAGAGGACATAAACCAGCAGACTGCAGGTTTCCTGAGCTGCTTTCACTGATATAATTCAAGGTGAACAGACTGAGTAAAGGGTGAAAACGTGTATTTTACATACTCTTCTTTCTTCGTTCATCTCTGATGGACCAACTTTAGCTGTGGATGTTTCTCCTGATGTACTTGGTAAACTTTTAGCTTCAGACTGAGCAACAGGTGGCGATGGTATGATCACGGCTTTATTCTTCACCAGAGTGGTCAGGACTAAGGAGGGAGAAGAGCGAGAGAGGAAGTATGTACATATTTAAATCTTCTGTAAAAGACCCTAGCGGTGGTCCTGTGCCAGTTTTACCTTCTCTGGTGAGGTTCTCGGCAGCACTCATGGCCTTCCCACCGAGGTCGCTGACCATGTTGTCCACTGTGGCCTCATGGCGAAGGAAGACAGGCCGAACCACTTTGTTGTAGATAATCTGTGAGCCATTCCAGGACATTGGTGCCATGCACCATAGTAAGAAGAGACACTGGAACCACATAAGAAGGAGATTACTGGAGTCACTGAAACCTTTTACCTGATCTCAATTCTAGTATGACGGTCATAGCCCTTCAAAAAAGGTAGTAGTGGATATAAATGCAATATTGTTTCTATATTTCGTCCTAAAAGAAGCATTTTGTTCTTTAGGGTATGCTCCAAAAAGGGGTCTAGCATGTATCATTGCTTGCTACATGTCATCTCACCTTAAAAGCGTAGTAAAATGGGAACCAGTAGAGGAAAATATCAGAGAAGAACTCGCCCAGACTGAAGACACCGTACACCACCCAGTAGGTCAACCATTTTGTGTCATCTTCTTTGCACGGGCTTTCGATGGCTTTGACTCTGCACAAAGTTGGAGTATTGTAAAAGAGCTGAGAAACATGTTGATCCTTCAAATATGATAAAGATTTCTGTGCCTCTGCACCAGTAACACGACTATTTGCTTTAGTCACTGAACCGTATTACAGATATAAATATCATAAACTTTAACAGTGAAATCAGTCACAATTTCAATGATGTCAAAATTATCCAGACAAAGTCATCTTTATCAGTTGTGCTTCTTCAAGGGCAAAACCAGAATACACACCAGACAACATCCTTAAGCTTAATGACATTAATGTCTGAACATCTCTAATAAAATTATTTTTTGAAATGTCTCCAAATGTAGTAAAATGTCTTTATATAAATGCATAAAATGTCCAAATATCATTAAATATATACTGTGGAAAAGATCGTTATATGCCAAAAATGTCACAAAAAGAATATAATAATACCAAGAAAACTCAGTGTATTGTAGGCACAGTTGTTATACTGAGACTGCCACATGGATCCACTGAGTATGACAATGACTTCCTACCACAACGAGGAAAAGAAAAAAGAAAAAATTAAAAATAAAAACTTACGAATAATAAGCTGGATAAACAAAACCAATCAGGTTGCAGAGGAGGGAGGCACCATATCCGTACACCAGGTAGAGTCCGGTCAGCGAGACGGCACCTGGATGAAGACACAGATGTTTTGTTTTCTATGTACTGCTGCTATTTATTAATATAGTCTATTTCATTAGACTGCGTTGCAGAAACAGCCAGTTTAGCACAGACTCGACCAATTTGGAACCAAAATCATGCAGAAGAAAGTGTTTCCTGCAAAAGACTGACCAGCAATGTAGACGTGGGCAAAAGAACAGGGCCGTAGCATTACAAGATTTGATTTCATATCCAATGAACATGTGTTTGGACTATGAGAGGAAGCTGGAGTGTCCAGAGAGAACTCGTGTAAACACAGGTGAAACATGCTCCCCACAGAAAGGCACCAGACTGGATTCAAACTCAGGACTTCTTCTTGCTAAGAGGCAGCATTGCGATCTGTGGTTCCACCTAAATGTACATTTCCATATATTTCATAGCCTTCCATAACTTACAATGAAGAAAGGTGATGTCCATCATGAACAGGAAGTAAAACCTGTTTCGTTATCCATGTAAGACAGGAATAACAAGGTATATTCTCTGCACAGAGTGCAGAGCTCACAGGCCAACAGTGTGGGCGATTCAGCCAAATATCAAAACAAATCTGAACAACAAGCAAAATTTCACTGATTGGCTGACAGCCAGACAGACAGGAAGTACTGTAAAAAAGTGTCCTACCTCTGATCAGCTTATGTTGCTGTTCACACATGGAGGCGGCGCTGCTCTGCTGCCTGTCTCTGTGGATAATCAGCTTTAACGTCAAGGCTCAGAGCGGGAGACAGCGGGCACCAGGCACCACGCTGACATCATGTCCTGCTTAATGTGCTCCAAATCCACTGCACCAGCATCAACGTGCTCTCAATACACTGCTGTTCCCTGCTCACTGGATCACTGTGTTCACACGGACCTGAGAGCCCTTTTAACACTACCAACAAAATATGCTGTTTGATCTGTATCTATTTTTAGAAAACAACAAAACTTTCTTGTAAAAATGTCGACATATTTATAAAACAATATAATGGGCAACAGCTTCAGAAATTCAGCAGGAAAGGCAGAAGTAGAGCAACGTGGTTGTTCTCTTCCCATTTTCTGTTAACACTGAACACACTGCTGTGATGTTTGAATAACCTTTACTGAACTGACCGTAGATAAATCAAGTATGGACACACTGAGGTTTTGCCTTTAAGATTTTATGGCAGAAACGTTTTTTATTTCGAGCCAAACAATGAACTCCTGAAGCCACAGAGGTTTTCTTTGTCAAAGCTGGATGGAAATATATCAATCAGCAGCGGTTTGGGAGGGAAAAGCCATTTTTATGGTGAATGGACTGGTTCTTATACTGTATAGCACTTTTCTACTCTATTTGAGCACTCAGAGTGCTTTACACAACTTATACATTCACACATTCACACAAGCACTTTGTTCATAGCTGTTTCTAAGCGCTTACTGTCTAACATTCACACACATTCATACTCCGATCCATGCATCGGAGAGCAACACGGGGTTAATATCTTGCCCAAGGATATTTGGCATGCAGACTGGAGCAGACTGGGATTGAAACACCTTCCAGTTAGTAGGTGACCTGCTCTACCACCTGAGCTCCAGTCAGCCCATTTTTAGTTTGCTAATTTGGATGATTTGCCCTTTAGAAATGAAGATGAAGTAACATGGTGCAAACTAATTAAAATTCCTGAAACCAGAAACCCAACAAGACAATAAATCCCAAAATAATTAAATATGAAGAACAGTCTGAGAGTCTGTGTAACTCTTCCAAGGCCGGAAGTTTCAACCTTCCACCAAAGGAATTGGGTCCCAGGATCAAGAAGGATATTTGGATCTGTATTAGTTTGTGATGTCCACACAGGACTAAAAATAATTAATAGGCCTCCCTCTAAATGGCTAACATGTTGTGACCATGTTAGGGACCACATGGTCTAGGAAACAACTGACAGTAAAGATGTATAATAAAGTCAAAAGAAAGAATCCTGTTAACAACCTCAGCTTCTGTTACCCTCTTGATACCCAAAAGATTACCAAAAATCTGTCGATGGGGAGAAGGTTAGGATTTGTTTTTGGGGGATTATTTGGTTTTTTTGGAGTTTTTTGTTGTTTAGCTTTGTTTTGCTAAATTGGTGAAAACATTTTAAAATCTATAAAATCTGACGTTGCAAATGAAGTCTTGTGTATTTTGCTGTAACAGAGTTTCTTTTAAAAGATTCTCCATTTGTTGCTGCAAACGTGTGAAACTGGATGAGCTGCCAGTGTGGGTACGATTATTCTTTTGATTGTTTCTAAGCAGTTATAATTCTCTTATATCACCTGTCATTGTTTCAAGTGCCCTTTATGCTTATGAAATAATGTATCATTATACACAATGACTGGCTGTGATCATTAGCCAGTTATCATGGTACCTCAAACATCTGGTGTCCTATCAGAATTTGTTTGGGTTTTTTGTCTAAACCAAACTGTGACAGAGAATTTAATTAAAGGTGTTAAAATACAGCTTTAGTTCCACACAAGATACTAGTCCCAGTTTCAGTTTTTCCAATTTCATTGTACTATTGAGCCACGTATGACTGTGCAATAACAATAAAGAGTTATCTTGTCTTCCCCAAGAGAGAGAGAGTTATTCAAGGTTACAGCTGCAGAAAGCTTTGAGACTCCCGCAGGTTTCACTGAACCACATTAGTGTTTGTAGATATTTACCCATTCAGAGTGAAGGACTCCTGGTATGAAGCCTACACAGATATTTTATGGCTTGTCCAGCATCAAACTGGGGTAAAACCAGTCCTTTAAAGCTGCTAACATAGTTGATCCAGGAACTAAAACATAAGATATAAGGAGACTTCTGCCCATCACTGCTTAGTCAGAGAAAGTACTAAACAGAAGACTTTCAGCTTTCAGCTCAGGGTGATACATGTCCTATCAAAGAACTGGACACAGTGAAGCAGGCACTGCCACAAAAGCAGGAGCTTAACGATGCTAAAACCCCCGAGGGCCGCAGAGCCAGTTTATCTGAGTTCAGTATGACAAAATATTTATCAGTGCAGAGGATTAACTGCAGAATAAACGAAGCAGAAAACCTCCTGAACATTCCCAGCTTCCTGTTGTGGACGGTAGCTGATCACAGGAGGATTAACTGAATCCTCTTCAGGTTTCCACTGGCCTGCAACAAGCTTTATACAAATCAACTACATCTAGAACGAGAGCAGAATGATCCAGAAGTAGCCATGTGCTACTACACAAAGCAGCAAGTTGGTAAAAAAATAATTCTAGAAGATTAAATCACACGTACCAAGAGCAATGACCTTCTTCTTGATCCCAGTTTTCTCCTCCATTTTCCCCAGAATATCCGTCACCACATTTTTCTCATTTAGAAACTTTTCAGCTCGGTCTTTGATAGAGCTGATAATATTCAGCAGGCCCATTGTCCTCAATCTGGTCCTCAGACAGCAGAGAAGTCGGAGGACAACAGCCTGCGGTGAGTCCGGGGCCAAGTTTAATCCTCTGACAACCACAATCTGCTATAATGAGGAGGAGGAGCACGCAAGGAGGTGTTGAGAAGTTCTTTTTATAAATATTTTCATTTATTAAAGACAGAGTAAAAAGTGAAGAAGCTATATACAGGATTATCAGCTAGGCTTTACACAGCTACACAACACTTTTGTGCAGTTTAGAGCTATTCAAAATACTTCAGAGAGGAGTGACAAAAGTCTATTGTAAAAAGAATAAAGCCCAAAGCACACATAACAACTATTTAAGTGTAATAAAAAGCATAATAAACATGATAACATAATAATAAACATGGGTTTCTGTATATATGATCCATGACAAAGGTTTGAAGGGAATTTAATACTCTTACCTGATGTTTTTCAAGAAAACTAACCTTTCCTGGTAAAAATGTGGCATTATTCCTTTATGCATGTCAGTTTTCCATATATCAAAAATAAAAACAAATGAAATAGTTACCTGATTTAAAATTGACTCTTCTCACTTTGAGGGACATTTTGTTCTTGCATATTTGGAGTACCTCCATTTCTATTCCTTTAAAAAAAAATGCAGTTCTAAAAAAGTTTGAAAGTGACTGTCATGTGAAAATGGCCAGCTTTATATCAATAATAATAATAAAGAAGAATGAAACAAAGAAAAAGGATGCCTCACCAGTTGGAGGCATCACTTCTTGAAAAATGAGCGAGTCTACTGGATAAAATTCTTTACTTTCTCTCTTTTGGGGGGATTTTTTTTTTTTTTTTTGTCAAGTGACCTATATTTGATAACAGCATAATAAAAGGAGAAATTCTATTTTTTGCGTGCCACTCTGATATTTTTAGTGGTCCCCATATGGCCACCCCTATGAAAAAATTCTGGAGGCGCCCCTGTCAGGTACAAATTTTAGTGTCCGTAAAGATGCGTAAGAACGACGGAAATTTAAGCTTCCTTCAGAATGGCCCAGGACAAAGAGTACATACAAGTTGTGTTTTGTGTTAAAACCCTCAGTGTATTGTTTTTTCATTATTATTTTTTTTCTATTATTTCACAGTTGTGTGTTCTGCCAGACTTGTTCAATTTAATATAAATAATTAATTAAAAAAATAATAATAATGCAGTGGCAGTGAGTAAGGTCGCTAAAAATATTACGACCCCTCAACTGCATCCTCGCATGATGACATCATTCTGCGACAAGCTTATGAACGAACTGAGTGAGTGTTCCTCAAAGAAGCTAAGCAACGTAAACTCTCTTTTTTAGGACTGATTCGCATCTGAAACTCGGAGACGACAGGTAGGAGAAACGCTTAGCTGTATTGTCAGCCTCGCTTTGGCAGCGTGGAAGGTTTATTTATAAAGCAGCGCCTATGTACTCAAAGGAATATGATCAGCTAGCCACCCGTTAGCATCGTGCCGCTATGGTTTGACGAACACGTCACGCTCCTTTCAAATCTCTTGCAGTACATCGTGGTCTTTCTTCTAGAATCTAGAGCGACCCTCAGGTGTAATAGAGGAAAACTTAAAGACATATCTTTAGCTCTCGAAATCATCTGTCAAATCCGGCCTGTGTTGCATACAGAAAGTAACACGGGTTGACTAAATACAAGCATTTTAGCATCAGCTTCGTCTTTTTGTTGACACATTCTTTCCATTTCGAGTCATGCTCAGTCTGAAGATAAACCAGCTGCTTGTTAACTTCAAAGGAGATAAATTCGTGTCCGACGAGTCAGTTGTAGTCTTAAGTTTTCAGGGTTTCACCAATACAGCATAACCACCTAATTCAGTACCGATTATAGTAATAGCGTTAGACTGCGAGATTTGCCATAGCAGTTCCAGGAAACCCATTTTAAAACGTAGCGTGTACCCTCAAGAGCCAAATAAACCGTAGATGTGTGCTGATTTGTAGTTGTCCTAACTGGTATGCTAGCACGCCAAGCTAGAAATTAGCCAGAGATCTTGAGTCACTGTGTCTGCGGTGACTCCTCATAAACTTCACTGATTTGCGCAGTTTAAAACACGACAGACAGATCTCCTTTATCAGCCCGCATCAGCTGTTCTGTTTGTGTAATGGTTTTATGTTCAGAGGTGGTTAACGTTAGCTCTGCTCACACAGTGCTGGAGTTGCTAGAACATTCTCCATGCTGACACCAAAGGGGGTGGCTAAACATATGGTGTCGTGGAAAGAAGGTACTTCCATGTCCCTGACGAGCATTAATCACTGTTGATACAAGGTGTTAATGTATCATTAATAGCATTATCTGGCAGAATACCCAGACAACTAAACTTTACGCCCCCCTCAAAACAGCAATATAGCAGAGGCTGAAACAAAGAAGTTTGTGCAATGACAATAAAGGCGTTCCTTCATGCTGCAGAGATCAAATTCAAAATAAGCAGGTGTGATCAAAGTACATCAAAGTTAGTACTCAATCCTGGTTGATACCAAAGAAAGTAATAAATATAACAAAATGTATGCATGCATATAAATACATGCTGCATGTACATATAGAGAGTGATGTGATTTAAAAAAAAAATCAAACACGTCTGCAATATCTGACAGCTAATGAGGTTAGTTACTGACCTAATGAGGTGTAAAAAAGGGCATTACTGATGCTGAGTATTTCAGAATTAAAGATGGGGTCTGCAGTTTGTGAGACAGAAAGAGTTAGAGAGCTAGCAGAAATGTCATGAGGGCAAAAGGCTGGAAACCTTTTCCTGTGACTCTTGGGCCTGCAGGCAGCACAGTTTTGAAAACAGACTGGTTTTTATAGTGTAAATACGCCGGCACGGCAACATTTCTGGTTTGGTCCGTACCGTGTAAGGTGTTTAACATAAATTCCTATAGTCAACTAAAGTTAGCCACACTCGTAAGCTTGAAAACTCTGGCTTTAGGCTCAGAACACATTACTGATATGCTATGTGTTTACCCTCTGATCTCCTCTTAGTGTTGTTAAAAGAAGAGGTTATGTAGTACATATTGAAACTTTGATGAAATATGTTGCTCACATCAAATTCAAAGTTGGCACATATTCTTTTTAATGAACAAATGCACTGCACTATTTTCATATAATGCTTAAGCGGTATTTAAATGATTTGGATTTCATTGCATGCATTATGTACATTTACAGGGTTCCGGTTCTTATTGGAAGCAAGGTTTTAGTTGCAGGGTGTCTCTCCCTCAGTGAGCACAGAGACGCAGCACCTCTGCCGCCATGACAGACAACAAACGCCTCGCTTTCTCCATCATCCAGTTCCTCCATGACCAGCTCCAGTCAGGGACTCTGTCTTCAGATGCTCAGGAGAGTCTCGAAGGTGAGTCCTCAGACATGAAGAAGAAGAACATGAAGCTGCTCAGTTCATTTCTCTCCTGACTCAGAATGCACACTTAAACTTTCTCATGGGGAATAAGTATGATGTTCAGAGTTTGTGTGGTTTGCTGCCGTGTGTCGTAGTGTCTTATAACCACGGACCAGGGATATCATAATGAATGGAATTATTATTATTATAATAAAATTCCTGTGACTCCATTTGACTGTGATCTTGGTCAAAATCATCACTGACTGTTATGCCAGCAGATTTTCTGACTGAGTCGGCTACAGCACTAAAAAAAAAAGTTCACTTCAATATTTCTTTCCACAACATGTATACAGCAGCACACATAGTCTGGCTTCATATGTCTGAGTCTGGGTTGGAGGAGCAGCAGAGGAAACAGAAGTACAAATACTTCAAAATTAAGCAGAGTAACTCATTTTTAGGTATCTGTACTTTACTTGAGTATTGTTTTTTTTATGACAACTTTTTACTCTGACTGTCTACATTTTTACACATAATCTTATATTTTTTACTGCTTAAATTTTCTAAATGGGTTTGTTACTTTGGGTTTAAGACGTTAGTCTGTGCCTTCAAACATCAGACGGATTTGAGCCAAGTAGCCCAGTTGGGACCAGTAGCACATAAAAGACAGTCCTATTGGTGTATCCATCACCAGGTTGTATCATGTACAAAGAAATGAAAGAGGCTTTGTTTATAGAGCTAAGTGGAGCAGAACAATCCAGTGGTGTTCTTGGTGCAGATATCCCTAAGAGGAGCGAGTATACAGGGAATAACGTGTTAAGTAGCAGCTATTTTCAAATGCAGCGTTTCTGTAATTGCTCAACAATCATCAGTAAACACACAAACTGTTCTTGTGCAGTTTGTCATGGAGTGTGTTTGCTAGCTAAAGGTCCAGCTGCTGTATTTCTCAGGGAGAGAAAAGAATGAGAGATAACTTGAGTCAGCGATAGAGAAAGATGTAGGAGAAACAGGACAGTAGAGGAGGAAGAGGGGTTGTCTTTGAAGGTAAGGACTGCCCACTGACAAACTGATATTAATTGACAAGCTGGATATAAAAGCTACATGTAATGTCCTGATTTTTTAATCAAATACTATATATTTATGTGAAGCTATGTGTAACATTCCTGCAAAATAGACATAATAATGATGCATTGCATTTATATAGTGCTTTTCGAGACCCTCAAAGCGCTTGATGCACGTGATGCACGAATGCATCGTGTCTATGAATGCATGTTGCATAAAATCCTGCCGTTTAATGCAGGATAAACAAGTTAGCTTGCTGTGCTGTAAAGCACTGTGTTGGGCTGGTGCACAACAGTTATTTTGTTTATGATCAGTATTAAGTCACAGAAAGGGTGGCTTACAGGTTTACCCATCTGCCAAATTTCACTTTATCTCCTTACTATACTGTTATTGTGTCATTACAAGGATCAGCACAGGTTTACTTAGCTTTGGGCAAAAACAGCGAGTAGAAAAGAGCTACTGTTTACTCTGAAGTACATTTCAGAGCCTGTACTTTTTCACTTTTACTTGAGTGAAATTTAATCAGTACTTCACTTTTGTTTCACTTTTTTAACACAAGTCTCTGTACTTCTGCCCAGCAAAGAGTGCACATTAGATCAGTCTTTGAATAGAAACCTTGACCTTGAACTTGGATTTGTTATTTACATCGCAGCTGCCACCCACTTGGCTACAAACTATTCATTACTATAGCAGCCAGAGCCTTTAGATACTGGCGCTTCTTCATCATCCTCTTTCCCCTCTTTTCACTCCTAGCGTCCTTATATTGCATGTTACTAACTTTTGTAAACTCTCTAATTTTTTTGTTCTTTGTGTTCTGTTTTTATTTCACACTATACGGTGTCTTAAGACATCTGTTGTGTGTGCTGTAGAAATAAAACTGAATTGTAATAAATCAACAAGGAGCAAAGAGATGATCCCAGAGACCACTGAACCTGACACCCTTCACCTGCTGAATGCTGTTGCTCTGTGTTGTCCACAAAGATTATTAATAGAATCTGTGACATAGGGCAGGCTGGCAGTTTGCAGTGCCTGGTAGCCTGATAGAGACCAAATAGCTCACATAGCACATGTAACATGTGCTGTAACACTACATGGATGCCGTTGAATACTTTCTCGAGAAAAACAAAACAAATGGTGTCTAGATGAGTAAACCATCACTTCAAAGTGTCCTTGAGAGGATAAAGAGTCGGTCCAATACGCCTCAATCAGTATGAAAACCTGATTGTTTCTCCTGAATTTGAGGTTCACCTAATGGCTCCTCCGTTACTCTGGCATAGACATTCTCTTATGATGCTCTGTTGTGGACACAAGACAGCTGCAAATATCTGTTGACAAAATTTATATCACTCTGACCTAAGCAAACCATAGAGGACTTCTAGACACAAAGTATAATAAAGGCTTCAGAGAGGGAAAGGCATTTATGCCACGGAATGTTTTACCACCATATCCGGCTATTCCAGAGTCGCTGTCCTCAAGTGTGCCTCTGAAACAGTTGGATCATTTTATCGACGTGTCAACCAGGAAACCCTCACAACACCCGAAGAGCTCAAGACAAACATCATCTGCATAAAGTCCAGTCACAAAATAGTTTTTTAACTAACTCGGTGACCTCAGTTAATCCACGTTTCCCCTCAGAGGATGGAAAAGGACCTCAGGCTCTGCCAGATGCTCTAAGAGAATACCTCAGCGTGGGCCAGATGTACTAAGTTGGGCAAGATGTCATGTGAGCACAATTTCCAAATAGCGCTCATAGGTGTGTTTATTTTTACAGGTGATTTACAAAAGTTGTGCTTTCTTTTTAAACACTGTCAGTCAGTTCATTATCAAGTGCAAAAAATAAGACATGCAATTTTTAGTAAATCAGTTTGTGTGCTTGACTTAAATACTCTCCTCCCTGAGCTTCCAGAAATAGATGTGCAACAGGGTCAGTCACAGCAAACCTCAGTTCCCATTCCCATTGTCCCATTGTGCTCTCGCAGTAAATATCAACAATGCTTTTACACCAGAACCAAGTTTGCAGTAGTGAACCTGGCCATACGTGCTCCCAGACTGTTTGTTATCCTCCCCCAACACCTGACCCAACTCCCCAACAGGTGAGAAGACCTCAGGACACACAGGGATGTTTCTGATTCCACATCTTGGAGTAGTTGAAAGATCACGACAGATTGAATCGTTCTTCCTTTTGTGTGGCTCTTTTATTTTATCTTTTGGAACCAGCTTGTTGTTGACATGATCTTATTGTTTTTCAGTTGCTGTTCAGTGTTTGGAGACGGCGTTTGAGGTTTCCACCGATGACCAGAGTCTCGCGGTCCCCATGACGTTACCGGAGATCTTTACCTCCGCTACAGCAAAGGTAAACGCAGAAGACCCTTGCAACTTTCCAGGTTTCAGTTTTGTATTGCAGAGATGACACGTCTGCACATTTTGGCCTTTGCATCAATGTCCTGCAGCAAGTCTGAGTTAATTTCACTGTTCTTCCAAAGCCAGAGCTGAAACGAAATGCATAATAAATATCAGTATTATTTGCTGTGGCTTACAAAAGGCAAAGTAAGCTATTACATACTGGTGAAGATCCAAATGCCATTCTTTAAACGTTTAAATGGAGCACTGGCCTTAGTGCAGGTTGCACCAGGTGTTAATTTTACATGAGCGTATTTTTTTAAGTGTTTCTCTGTGATCTTGCACACCTGAAGAGTCCGTCTGTCTGGTTTTAATAGTTGTTTTACAGGAAGTCTCATTTAACCCAGTGTTTGTTTGTTTGACAGTATTCAGCTCAGTCGCAGGTCAACAACAACTCCACCCCAAACTCCCCAACAGAGGAACAGAAAGCAGAGGCTGAAAGACTCAAAAGTGACGGTGAGTCCAGGCTGGTGTGAACACGTTATCTAGAGCAGCTAGATTGTCTTTGTGTTCATTTGTAGGGTTAAGCTGGTGCAAGGAAGAGATGATGCAAATGAACCTGCAGCTCCTTGAATCAGGTTTTTGGAAAGCTGTAGGAAGTAACACTTGGTTTTCCTGACACTCTGTAACAGAGACTCACAGAGGCAGAGCAGATACATTAACTGGAAATACAGCAGTCAGAAGTAAAGTTACGTGATAATTTACTCAAGCACAAATGCAGTACTGTTGATGTAAGCAGGCAACAACAGTGGCCTCAAGGCAGGTTAATGATGAAAGCTAAAGTGCTGACTTCTGTCTAATCATCTATCCCCAGTATAGAAATAGGAGGACATGTATTTATTGTTATCTGGTCTTTACGTCAGACATCAGCCGTGTCAGGCCCAAACTCTGCTGCAGGTTATAAAGTCAAACGAACACTGCAGCATCACTGAGAGTTAGAACCTAAATTCTTTCATCTTTAATAAAATGATCAGCGTTGCTGCTTTACCAGGTGTAACAATGAAGTTTAACATCCAGGCATCCATGAAAACAGAATTTATTACATTTAACAAAGTTAGAAGTTAGCAGGAAGTTAGCTCGCTAGCTTCCACCTAAACATGATATAGCATGTTCTGACTGAGAGATTTCTGAATAAATCCAAACGTACAGCTCTGCTGTCACTTCCAACATAAATGAAGACAGAAAACTAAACAGCAGTGACGTTTGTAGGGTTACTGAAGTTGGGCTAGCTGGTATATAATGATGTGCTACGTGATCGCTAGCAACACAGCTATGTTAGCATAAACATAGTGAAGCTGAAGGATGAAGCTAACTTTTTTCCACTGGATAAAAGTTAACGTGAGGGTTCCTGATGGTTAGAGACAAATGCAATCGCATGGCAGGATGCTGTAAACGGACCAAACTTCAGTCAGGAGAACAACTGAGATAATCCATCCACAATACCAGGTTAGTCATTAATATACTGCTGCTGGGCTGCAGCTACATCGTAAGGATTTAAACACTGAGCTGTAAAATGAACAGTGATGATTAAAACTGAGAGAGGCCGACAGTGATCACTGACTGTTTTTATGGGCTTGTTGAGATTAGAACAAGGTACAATGTATTAAAACATTTTAAAAACACAGCAGCCTTAATAAACACAGAGCAGTTTGGACCTGGAAGCAGGATTCATCACGTCATCACTTAGAGGATTAAAACGAAGTTGGGAGATTCCAGCAGCCAAAACAATAAATGCAATTAAAATATAAAATTAAGCTTATAGTAGAGTAGCTCAGTAAAATAAAGGGTAATGTGACAAAAACTTTACTTAATAAGGTAAAAAAATCATAAAAAGTGTCTGTAAAAAATAAATAAAGTCAAATAAATAACTTAAAAAAAGTGAAATACAGAAAGTTAAAGATAACATTTAAAAGTAAATATAAAAGTCTATGTTTCACATGATACTATAGCATTAGTATCTCTACACAGCAAAATACTAGGAAAAATCAGTGACGCCAAATGAATGGAATAAATATTGTGTAATAATAATTAATGCTAATGATAGCAAGGACAGCAAGTGAGAGATGACATTAGAGTGACTTTGCTGTATAAAGTTTATTGCACAGTGCTCAGGTGAGTGAGGTGTTTTTGTTCTTTTCTGTTTTCTCGACTGGAGGCAACGACCAGATGAAGGTGGACAACTTTGCAGCTGCTGTTGAGTTTTACTCGAAGGCAATCGCCATCAACCCTCAGAACGCCGTCTACTACTGCAACAGGTCGGTCAGCATTTCCTCAGCATCACTAAATATTTGTTGTTCATTTTATTTTAAAAACAGTAAAATTGTATTTGATGATGAACCAGAAACAAAAGAACAAACACTTTTCATGTGTTTGCACTTGTTTTGTCACTTTAGATATTTTTACATACTTTGTTACATAAAACCTTTAAGTTTGGTCCTTTAAAAAAACAAATTCTTCACACCTTGTCACATGACAATATTGTTAGAAACTATTTTTTCTGTGCTGTTTATGTACGTTTTATGCAAATTCTCTGTTGCAGTTGTTTTGCTGTGTTCAGATTGTTGACGTTCACGTGAAGCAGTTAGTTTTTGTGTGTTTTTTGTGCAGAGCTGCAGCTTACAGTAAGCTGGGGAACTACGCAGGAGCCGTGCAGGACTGTGAACGAGCCATCAGCATCGACCCCAACTATAGCAAAGCTTATGGGCGGATGGGGTATGACAGCATCTTCTCTTTGTCTTTCATTGTTGCTGTGAAGCGATTTCACATTGACATCAAAAACATCTCACATGTAGAAAAAATGTCCTGTGTTTATCAGAGAGGAAACTGCAGGAAGGCATTTCTTTATTCTTAGGCAGCAGAGAGGAGCTTTCCTTTTACACCAAGGATGCGTCTCACAGCGCCACCTGCTGGTGTGGACCGGAGCTAATAGCAAATCTTGTTTTTTTTCCTATCAGCCCTCTCTGACATGTTTGTGTAAAGTTTGGTCAGAGGGTTCCTTTGTAAGTGCGCATGTGCCATTAGCCTGCTGTAACCTATAATTTCCTTCGGGATTAATAAACTATTTCTGATTCTGATCTGCACCCTGGACACTGTTGCATCACGGCTGTAGTTTTCTCCATTACATATACACGTTTATTTTTAACAGACGAATTAGCAACAAAGGCTCATCAGAGGATTATTGTCTCTATGTCCTTTAAAATCAGACAGACTGGGGATAAAATAACGTAAATGAAACCAGGTTCTTCGAACAAATGGATTCCACAAAGAGATCCAACTTAAATTTCTGGTTTTTCCTATAACTTTTATTTTCTTAATAAGTGACTTTGGAGCATCAGAAAAGAAAGCTTTCACAGTGTTTGGCTCTTTCAGATCTCAGGATTTATCTGTTGAATAGTAAAATAAAATATAAAAATTATGTCTTCTTAAGATGATGAGTATTTATACTCTGCCTTTGTAAAAGTATTTTAGGAGCAAGTAAAGTTTGCAGTTTTCATAAATGAAGCTCTGTGCTGAAGCTGAATATCTTTGGATTTTGTGAAGCTGGTCAAATAAACAAATCTTGTTTTACGATATTTATGAAGTGTTTAAGTTTTTCACTGTCTTTGGAAGAAAACTGTCAGTTATTAAACACAAGTGGCAGATTTACAGAAAATGAAGGTCAGTGCTGACTGCAGCCGTAAAGCCAAAGTCAGCCAGCACAAAGTTATGTCCACAAAGTTTTTACTTTATTTATTTATTTATTTATTTATTTATTTATTTATCAGTTATACAGGAGTTTGCAGTTGTTTAAGTAGACAAACATGCAGCATTAGAGCATGAAGAATGAAAAGCTGGAAGCTCCTTGCGTTCTGTTTTCAGCTGTTTCTGGTCCTGACTTGTCGTCTTGTGTTTCAGTTTGGCTCTGGCCAGCCTCAACAAACACACAGAAGCAGTCAGTTACTATAAGAAGGCGTTGGAGCTCGACCCAGATAACGACACCTACAAAACCAATCTGAAGATCGCAGAGGAGAAGATGGACACGTCCAGTCCGGTGAGAAGAGGCGGGATGAGGGATCAAATTTCCGACTTCCCGACAGCACTGTGTTTACGTGAACCTGTCTCTGTTCTCTCAGACTGCAGGGCTGGGTGGAGTCGATCTAGCTGGTTTGCTGAGTAACCCCGGCTTCATGAACATGGTGAGATCTGAGTGTTTGGCCTGTAACATTTCTAAGCGGTCACGGAGTTTTGGCAGCCATCAGAACCAGTTGCACTCGTCAGAGCTCACAGCTAATTTTCTTGTTTCGGTTTCCTTTAAATCACCTTTTCTGTTGCATCGAACCATCGTACAAATGATGAGACCACATTCTAAGAGTTTGCCTCTAATATACAAAAGCACAAAGTCATGTGACTTCAGACATTATTTTGATGATAAACAAGCAAGTGAAGGTTAGCCAGCAACATGCTGCATTGGGTGCCACATTATCAGTGTGGCTTACTTTAGCAGAAAGAAAGCCAGTTTTGGGCAGTGAAGCCAAGCTCAGTTCATGGAAGCCACACAAACTCCAACCTGAGCTCTTTGTTTGTCTTTCTGCTGACACAAAATCGAATCCTGTTTCATGCAATATAGTTCTTTGAGTCAATGAGGTCTCCTGATTTTGGCAAAATACGTTATCAGCTAACTTTCCTAATTGACAGTAAACATGTCGGTGCGGTGTAGGTGGCTAACCTTATCTTGCTTGCTCTTGTAAATGCTAGAAAAAATCTGGTTTTGATAGCATTCACATGCTATTGCTATTTGGTTTTTTTCAATAGTAAATTACAAATCTGTATGATGGCCAAATTTGCATCCTCGTCAGAACCTAACGACCTTTCAGATGCAGAAACTGTAACATGCCTATTAGTCCATACAGCACATATAATGCTGGTGTGTGTCTTGTCAGTTTTGGTAGGTAAAACTCACTTGGATACTAATTTCTAAAAGATACATGCACACAGCAACATAATGAGTTCTGTTGACTCAACAACCACGCATAGCATTGGTATAGTAATGTTTTTTATTTTCTCTTAATTACAAGACACTCCTTTAAAGAAGTGTAGAATTTCAGAAATGACCAGAAAAACCACACACACATTTGAACAGTGATTAAATTGCAGCTTACATAGACAGTGAGAACTCTGAGAATTTATCAGCATTGCTCATTATTTTTAATTTAGGTATTTACAGTTTCTGTTTCTACTCGGTAAATTTTTCCATCCTGCTCTTGTCTCTTTGCAGGCCTCGTCTCTGATGAACAACCCTCAGGTTCAGCAGCTGTAAGTCTGTCTCACTTCATCTGAAATCCATTCTTCCTCTGTGGTTTTTCAGAGTTAACTTCCTGTCCTATCTTCCAGGATGTCCGGGATGATGTCTGGAGCGTATGGTGGACTGGGAGGTGGGGGCGCTGGAGGGGGAGGAGGTGCAGCCCCACCTCCTGGGGCTGCACCAGCAGCCCCTAGTGCTGCAGCACCTGGAGATTTATCAAGACTGATCCAGGCGTACGTACCTGAGCACAGGGACTGCATTTTAAAGCTGGTGGTGTCAATGAATAACAGGTGATTTTGCCTTTCTGTTTGCTTCTGCAGAGGGCAGCAATTCGCTCAGCAGATGCAGCAGCAGAACCCTGAACTCATCGAACAGCTGAGGAGTCAAATGCGCAATCAGACACCCAGCTCTGGGAATGAGGAGCAGCCGTGACCCTCGCATAGAGTAAATACACACTAATTCAGTTTAACACACCACAGGTCTTACTGCTGTTCTTCATCCACAGTGTATGAGATGAGCTTCATCCGGATGGTGTCACAACCAGTCATGCATGATTGCATAGTTCATGCAACGTAGAAAAGCTCAGACAGTGAAGTTATTTAATTACAGTCTGTGTGATGTAAGATTTATTTTCCTTTCTTTGCGTTTTTGGCAACTATCATAAAAATGGAACCACAGCAACAAAGACATCAAAGTTGAATGTAATGTTAATGTATCCACTATTGTTCCTGATAATAACTGCTATTCGCTGAACTCCTGCGCATATTTACAATCTTAACGTTTGTTCTTAGCACAAACTTAGAGCAGCAGCTTAAACTTAGCTTGTGTCTGTACACATGAAACTGAACCATAATCATTGTCAGTATTTCCTGTAAAGGGTTTTTTATCATGTCAGTGATCACTGTCATCAGCAGATTAACAATACAATACAGAGCAAATTTGCTGGAGAGCTGACGGCCTCCTGTGAGGCCTCAGCGTTGGTCACAATGTTTTGGCAAATCTAGCAGTGCCTTCACCTCGAACTCAGAGCGAAGTTTTGAATATCTGCCTGTAACAGCAAACATACTGAGGAGGAGGAGGACACTGAAAGCTGGAATTTAAAAAGTCATATGCACTATAACACACTGATCTATGAGATAAAAGGGATTCTACATATTTTTCACCTTCAGCTGTAAAAACATTCAGTTAAAATATACATCTCTGCCCCGATAGCCTGTGTTTAGTGTGAGTCCTCATAGATACAGAAAAACTAATAATTGAAAATACAGCGTGACCATATTGATCGTGTAAGACTTTTACACTCAAGTACAAAAAATGTGTTCTTCAAGACATGAAGATGTTCATAATTTCATGCTGTAATGTGGAGCTGTGACTTTATTGATTCTCCTTTTGGCAGGGTTTATATTTTTGTTTCCTTATTTATTTCAGGTGGGACGGGTTTATGGAGGAGGAGGAGCACGCACTGTCTGACCTGTTTTTCTTTCTGATCTGGATCATAATAACTCGGAGGACTCGAAAGAAGTTCTGTTTTTCCATCGCTGATTAATTCCTGCATGAGAGAGAGAGCGCAAGCGAGTCCTCCCTTGTCTTTCAGGAGGCACGTCACCGAAAACTCCACCCACTTCCTGCAACTGTGTGGTTTTTAGATCAAATGCAGAATAATCAGAGAAGTTCTGATAGGATATTGGACACCAGATGTTAAACAACTGTAGAAACCTGGAAAGTCTTATCCTCTAGAAACTACACAGTGTACCTGTAAATGCATTTTTGTTGTTTTTGATGGGTGTGTCAGAGTATGAGTGTGTGTATGTGTGTGAGGATGAGTGTCAGGGTTAATTTAGTGTAAATGAACTAATGACTCCTCGGTCACACGAAGCTCTGAGGAGGCACCAGGGAGGCTGTTTGAACACAGTTTAAATAAAAAGACCATCTCAACATTTTACTCTTCTCCTCCAAAGTGTGGTTATCTATTTACAACCAGCAAAACTAATGCAGCTCCTCTTCTTCAGTGAAGTCTCTTCTTATAGCTGCTCCGAGTTGTAGTGTTGATTTAATTTAATTTAAAATAAAAAAAAGTCACAAGAAGACAAATCAAGAGCCAGAAAAAACAGAAAACGCTGGCTCCAAAAGTAGAAGTCTACTGAGTCCAGTAAAACACTGGACTAGATGATTTAATTAATTAAGTGTCAAATGTAAGATGGGTTGACTTAAAAAAATATTGAAAGAAATATATATTTACAGGAAAACATACACATTTATGAGGGGAGAAATTATAGTGAGAAGGAAACCCGAAGTAGGAATGGCAGAGTTTGGCCATTTCTCCAGTTTATTCAATAACTACTCTTAACCTAATTTCACACCAATCGAAAACAATAACAACATGGTCGACACAATATTTAGCACTTTTGAAAACCTTAAAGAAATTACACGTTGAATATTTTTAATATAACGGAATATGTTAAAAAAAATATGTATGGACAGGAAAAAATATCATACTTACAAATCCGTTAAAACAATTTTGCTTCGGCTGGTCCTTTCAGGGGTCGTGCGTCTCCATCCTTTGTCACGCCAGGACGCTGCACGTCACCCTGTTTGTGGACTACGTCATCACGCCCGGGGGGGGGTTGCGTTGCGTGATGTAAACGCGGAACAGTGTTGCCAACTTAGCGACTTTGTCGCTATATTTAGCGAGTTTTCAGACCCCCTTAGCGACTTTTTTTCTAAAAGGCGACTAGCGACAAATCTGGCGACTTTTTCTGGTGTTATTGGAGACTTATTTATGACGACGTGACGTGAAAACGCATATCGCTCTTACTCGCAACAGGCAGCGGTGCTACCTTGGGCACCTCACCCGTGCCAAAGCGCTCACAGGCGGAGGATAGTCCTCACCCAGCTGCTATCAGGGCAGGAGACCTGTGACATCATGAGACAACACCTGTGCGTCCAAACGGCAAATGAATCGCGCATGAGCGAAGCCGCTGCTCCCGCACTGACTGTAACGCAGTCAGTTCTTTTACTGTTATGCTGTTTTGTGGATCACAAGGTTTAAAACTACTTATAAACACACACTCTCACACATAAAGTAACTCCACCAGAGTGCCAATTTCGGCTCACTTTTGCCCGTCCAGGCCCGGGTAAAGGAGCAGGGTTGGAATTGTGACATTAAAAAAAACAATAATTGCTAAAAGAAATTTAATTTGTAGTTCTAAATAAACTCAATGCATTTAGGACGTTTTTTACTCACCTTATGTCTCTACCACGATGTTATTTTTCTCTCCAACATCGTAGGTTACAATTACATTAGCATGACCAATTATGCAAATTAGGCGATGACGTCATTTGGCGACTTCTAGCGACTTTTAGGACAGCCAATAGCGATTTTCCTTACTGAGGAGTTGGCAACACTGACGCGGAAGTATTATTGTGCACCTGCAGTAGATGAGAGCGGATGTTCTAACAGGTAAACACGGTGTTTGGGTGATATTTGCGGTTTATCTTGTTGTTTCGGAGCTAAAGCCGCTGTTAAGCGTGAACAGCAAAGGAAAACAACTGCTTTCCCTACCTGAGCGCCATACCGGTTTGTTAGCCTCTTTAGCCCCCCATGAACAAATGACAGAAAGCTAATGCTAGCGTCAAGTTAGCCGCTGTTAGACAGTATTCGCACGGAAACAGTGCGGTTATTTGCCTTGTGCAAACTTTCATTTTTGTTCTATACACTTGATGAAGTGGGACCAAAGACGTGATTACAAGTTGTGACGCTGAATTACAATAATAAATACAAATTGATTAGACTGTCAGGCGTAAAGGAGGACCCAGTTGTCTTATTATGAAATTACCCACCGGAAGTAGCATGTATTCCCGCTTGGTGGTTTGACATGTTTTTCTCCCGCGTCATAAATATAACAAATACAAAACGGATAAAACCAGTGGGGCAGAAAACCGGTGAATGGGGTAATCTCCACAATGGGAGAGCTCGCGGTGTTTGTGTTCTGACTAAAGGTAGTAACTGTGTCAAAGGCGACAACAACGCGTTTTAATGGCTGCCACAAACTAATGAAAATCCACCTTCTGATTACATATGACAATACAAATGACCTAACATTCAGATCATTTTTCCCTCAGTAACAGTTTTTCCGAAACGCTATATTTAAGTTTGTAAATTCGATATTTGATAATAGTTAATGTATTAATAGCACGAGTGGTGTCTAAACTCAGGTGTTGCTTTAGGTGACCTGCAAAGCCACTGTTTCATATTTGCTATTTGGTGTTAAGGCGACAACTCAGGTGATAATTCTCATTGAGATTGAGATTAAAAAGTAAAACATGTGGCCAAGAGTGCAGCAGGAATGGCGACAAATGTAACAAAGCAGTTCTATGGAAGGATTTTAGGAACCCAAATAGGGCTGAATTAAAATTAATGTAGAATACAAAGTAGGTACAATATTACAGTCTTTCAAAACAGGTTATTTCTTTGTTTCACATATATAACCCCTTTGTAAATCCTGTTGATGTCAGCCTGTATACCAAAATAAGTAATAATACAGCATTAAACATAGAAAACGTATAGAAATGTCAGCAATACTTTTGTGACAGACAGTCACGTTTTTGGCACAGCGCCGGTGATCCAGATTAACTGGTGAGGATAAAACGGGTGTATCATACACCTGATGTTTTAGGAGGAAATAATGACAAACCAGGAAATAAACTCCAAAGGCACCAAAAAGGCATTTAACTGTTGGCATTGTCTCACAAAAGAACAATGCAGACTCTAACAAACCAACCAGATTAAGCTGTGATACATCTGCACCTGGATTCATCCAACCAGATTTTAGCCAGAGACTTCCTGTTCCATGTTCAGTACATAAGAGATGGCCTCTGCAGCTGTTTTTTGTGTTGCTCCATTACAAAGAAACTCTCAAGTAAATTAAATTTCAGTTTTATTTTCACTGTACTATACTTCTGATTAGTTTACTGGTAGTGTAAGTTGTGGTGTACATAAAGTGTTCGAAAGTTAATATAAGATTTGATATAAGAGTTAAAATTATATTAATATGCAAAAATATCGACTTCCATGTGGTGGTAATGCATAAACTCTATATTTTTATATGTTCCCCATAATATATATGGTATAATTACATACATTCTTTACTCATTTAGAAGTACAGATACTTACAGATTTTTTTAAACTGGTAGTTTGTTTACTCAAAAGTGAAAAATACGGCTCTGAATGTATTTAAGCTGTGAAATTAAAAAGCAGGTCTTTGAAGGACTTTTCTGTTTTTGTGCAAATCTAACTGAACCTCATGTCATAACAATATAATAGTAAAGTAGTATTAATACACGTGAACAGGAGCATTTATTTAAATTCTAATCATTCTAATGAATGTACTCCGCTAGAACACGTGGCTGACTTTGTCTGAACACCTGAACAGAAAAATTAGCATTGTTCTATAAATGATGCATAACTTATTTAAAATGCTTTGAAATGGTGGATTTAATGTTGTACTAATAATGACAAGATTGGACCTGCTGACATTTTGTTTATTTCATGGTTTCTTTGTAAGGGAGCGGTACAAAGAACAACTGCAGAGCTCATCTCTGATGATTGAAACAGGAAGTCTCTGGCTAAAAGCTGGTCAGAATGAAACCAGGTGCCATGGAAAATAATGATGGAAATGAGAACATTTACTGAATTCAATGCCGGTTAACCTGTAACTTCATCTTGCTCAGGGGCTCTGGCTTTGACCTCTGACCTTCCTCTATAAAATGTCAAACTTCTGTATTGCTTTTTAAAAGAAAATCCAAACCTAAAGATGAGAAGTTATTTTATAATAGTTTGCTGTTAGTAACATGTTTAATTCGTCTCTGTTTAGCTGACTTAATGTTACATGAATGTCCTGATACTAAACTGACTCATTGAACTAAAGAAAGAAAGATGAACACGCCAATTAAGGTATAAGAAAGATGTGAATATATATGGGGGATATTTGTTCGTCAGAATCTTTAGATGCATTTTTCCAGCACAGACCAGTGCAACATGTGTTTATTTCTTGTGTTTAGACCAACATCTGCCTGTGTCTCCTCCACTAAAACCAGCAGAGATGTCCCAGCAGCTCCAGTAAAGCCCATCAGAAGCAGCAGACAGGAGATGACTTTGTGTTCACCGCTCCGTTCGCTCTAGTGTCTCTGAAGCATCAGGATGCAGATCCTGGTGGCCAAGCTGCTTGGCCTGCTGGGCTTGTTCGGCCTTATGCTGGCTGGTGTGCTGGTCCCAGTACGTCTCCTGCTCGTTGACTGTGATAGAGCACAGAGATACAGGAGGCCATTGTCTCTGTGCAATTCATTTGGAGGGGGCGTGTTCCTCGCAACATGCTTCAATGCTCTGCTTCCTACTGTCAGAGATAAGGTAAACACACATCCTCTCACCTTGCACACATACTTTGCATTCTTAAAAGTGAAGCCAAACTTCCCAGATGAGTTCATGGGCTCAGTCTCTACTTTCAAGTCTTAGTCTGATTAAACAAAACACAAAGTTCATTTTGTAACTTATGTTCTCACCAGAGCAAAGACTTTGCTTTGATGGTTTGTGTTGTCGTTGGTATTTCATAGCAGCTGCTCCCTCAGGATGTCCTGTTTCAGAATACTAAGATAACGATGAAGTTTTATCTGCTTATTGTTGTGGTTTTCGTTTTGCGCCTTCAGGTGGTCGATGTGTTCCAGCAGCTGAAGATCAGCAGCGATTATCCTCTGGCTGAAACAATGATGATGCTCGGCTTTTTCCTCACCGTCTTTATAGAGCAGGCTGTCCTCACCTTCAGGAAGGAGAAGCCATCCTTCATCGACCTCGAGACTTTCAACGCCGGCGGCTCCGAGGCCGGCAGCGACTCTGAGTATGATACCCCTTTTATCTCCTCAGCACGGGGCTCACCGAGCAACGGCGGTCACCGCTCCCACGGCCACCACCACGGACACTTCAACCCGGCCGAGCTGGCGGGGGCGGGGCCTCTGCGGCTGGTCAGCTTGGTCCTCGCTCTGTCCGCACACTCCGCATTCGAGGGCCTGGCGCTCGGCCTGCAGGAGGACGGGGCCAAGCTGGGCAGTCTCTTTCTGGGCGTGGCTGTGCATGAGACACTGGCAGCCATCGCCCTTGGGGTGAGCGTAGCTAAGGCATCTCTCGGCATGAAGGACGCCACCAAGCTGGGTGTGACAGTCAGCATGATGATTCCGCTGGGCATGGTGGTGGGAATGGGCATCGAGTCGGCCCAGACGCTGGCGGGCAGCATAGTGTCCGTGGTGCTGCAGGGACTCGCTGCCGGAACCTTCCTGTTTGTTACCTTCTTTGAGATCCTCACCCGGGAGCTGGAGGAGAAACAGGACCGGCTGCTCAAAGTGCTTTTCCTCATCATCGGCTACGCCGCACTCGCTGCTCTCGTCTTCATCAAGTGGTGACAGACACCCAGCGATGCCAAACTACACTAAGAGTTCACTTTAATGAAGCAATCAGTTGTGGGAGGCGGGAACATGTGGCGTTTCTATTTGCAGTTTTAAACAGGAAATTACTCTAAAATCAGACTTTTGCCCCTGAAGGACGGATGAGTTCATTTATGTGTTTAATAACTAATATCTGTAAGTGGCTGCAGTGAGACTGCTGCTGCTGCTGCTGCACATCTGGAGCTGTAATATAAGGACACTTCAAATTTCCTTACAGCTACTTTATAGTCTATAACAAACCATTTATGATATTTGTAGGCTGCTTGGAGATGCTAAACAAAGGGGCTTAAAATGTTTTTAACTTATTTTTATAAACCTTTCCGTTACAGTGATTGAATCTCGCATTAGAAACTGCAGGTTGAAGGGGGCGACTGCTACATAGGGCTAGCGCTGCATTCACATATATGTGTGGGGTAACCAAAAAGTTCCAGGAATGAGCCCCTAAAAATAAAAAGCCGTCACTGATTTACATGTAAGGTCATCTTCTCGGGCACTTCTAGACCATTTTCAAGGCAGCAGCTATTTTTAGATTGCTTCATGAAAGCCCTGCTAGGTCCTGTTGTACTAAGCTTCCTCTGTCTCCTTCACTGTGTCGACATAAGCCTGAACTGTTTTTAATTTGTGGGAAGATGAAAAGTGCAAATCTGGTGGTCTGTTAATGTGGAAAAAGGGGTCAGAACAGGGCTTCCAGCAAGACATCTAAAAATAGCTGCTCTGCTAAACACTACCTGGATGTGTCTGAGATGATGACATTGACCAAGAGATTGTTTCATATTAAACATGGTCGGGTTGTTTTTATTTTATAGACTCGTTCTCGGGCCTTTTTGGTCATACCTCATAAGGTAGTATGTAATACCTGACTTCTCAGGATTCCATCTCACTGATATTGTTCCTAACATCTAGCATCCTCCCAGTTTTAGGTCATTTGTTTCTACATAGTTTCAGGCCTAAACGTCAGTTTTTATTTATTAGAGACAGGAGTGGTTCTTACGTTTATGAAACACGCTACATCCTGGACGTTTCTTCTCCAAACTCCGAGTGAAGTCGATTCTTGCCGCTCCACCTATCTGTAAATTGCGAGAGATTCAGGTTTTCATACAAACTGGGAGACCAACTCAAACATTTGGATGTCAAGAAGACGACAGAGGTGCAGTATCAGCGCGCGGGGATGTTACTGATGATGCAAGCCGAACACGTCCATGTTTATAGTTTTATTTACTATTCGTCTACTCAGTAACAAGCTAAAGCCTTTAGCTTAGAGGACTCAGAAACGGAATCAGATTTGTCCTGCTGCCCTAGCCTAGAGCTGTGAGCCAAAGGTGAATCCCAGATATTTTCTGTTAGTTTGTCAAAGCTCTTCAGTTTCTCTTCTGTTTTTACATTCCTGCTGTATTCTCAGAAATGCCCACACAAACACACTGGAGCCTTTTAGCTGCTTTTTCTTTCTTCGTGTGTTCATATTGAGATCTGGATCAGGTTTGTATTTATGATTGTTTTTGCCATCTTGTCTTGATGTCATTAATATGTTTTGCAAGGTGATTTTTTTGTGTGTGTATTAGTTGGAAATAAACTGATTACTATCTGATACATCCATTTACGGCTTTGTGTTTGTTGTTTCACTCAGACTGTAGACTGAACTTAGCCTAGGGCCTGTGCTATGAACCAGGTTTGGCATACCCAGGATATCACCACCATACGGTTTGCTGATAGCAGAGTCAAAAACAAAGAGGTTAAATGCATAATACATGACAAAAGCAGCGCAGCTGCACAGAACAAAAAAACTGGCTTAGAAATTGTAAACTTTTTGAAGGACATGAGTAGACAAAGGTTAAAGAGGAAATCAGGTGACTGCAGTCATGAAAAACAAAGGACTGGCCTGTAAAACCTTCAGTGCACCCTTACTGCTTCCATGGGAAGTAGAGAGCAAATAGCAGCACGATGCTGCTAATCAAATACATTCGATAACTGATCATCAGCGAGCATGAAAGCAAAAGTTTTGCCAGTTTGCTGGTCTGGAGCATTCAGGTGTGTGTTAACACATCGCCAGGAGTAGATGTAAATTCAGCCATAGCTCAGGCCGTGCAATGCTCAGAGAAACTGCAAAACATGGAAGAGCTGCATCTCAAACTCCACAGGTTAGGGTAGGGTAATCGCTTAGGTTGCATCTGAACAAACACAAGATTTCTGGAACAATTTCCTTGTTACAGAAGACCAAAGTGATGTTTGGCTATAATGCAAAAACACCGCATTTGATGAAAACCAAACACAGCGTATGAGCACAAACACCTGCACGTTGACAGTTGGTATGAGGTGCAATATCCTCTTAAGTTTATTGTACTAAGAGGATATTGCCTATCAGATAGGTGGGTGATTTGATCTTGTTTTGCAGTATACTGCGAAGCCATCCCTTTCACCTCCTGCATCTTTGCTAGTGTGGACCCAGAGCGTTTTCAGACGAAACTGCCATTTTCAAATCTATCTGGGCTAGTGTGGACGTAGCCTTAGCCAACCCGTCAAGCTTTCTGACAAAAGTCACACTTTTCGAAAACTTCGGCTTAACGCTTTGGTAAAAGAGTGCTGATGCTGACAGGATGGGAGCTAAACAACTGAAACAGGTCTAACCAGTGTGACTTTTTCCCTTCTCTTGTGTAACTACATTGTGAAATAAAAGAAAAGAAGACTCATCTAAGGTGTTATAACATGAAGTGAAAATGTGTTAAATTACACCACAGTTTACAAAACACCCACTCACCAAAACTGTGAATGCAGTATCAGTCTGACATTCTTAACCTTTGAAGAAGCTTCCTGCTGTGTGACTGTGCTGCAGCGTCCGAGTGATACGTTGAGATGGAATCAGGTAAAAATGTCTTTATATTTCAATCTGCTCACTGAAAAACTGCAAAAACCCTCAAAACAGACAAAAAGAAAATAACTGTCAAAACATGAAGTGGCTGTTTCGGTTATAAATGTGTTGTAACGTAGTTGCAAATGTGAATTTCGGTTAATTCTGTTTAAAATTCTCCCCCACAGTTAATAACATTGATGTCTATGAATACCTGTGGGTCAGTAACCAGGACATTGCTGAGCACACGCTGCATACACCGTGTCTACAGCACATGCAGCTTGGAGACCTGCAGGCAGACAACTATGTCAAATTCATAATCCAAGACATCAACTATCTGGTGGTGGCCACAGACATGTTGGATGAGATGAGAAACAAAGTCGAGGTCCCCCAGGACCTCCACGATTTCATGGAGGATAGGTGTGAAAGCTACAAGACGTATGCTGAAAGCACGTTAAAGGAATTTAACCTCAATGTAAGAAACCTTCTGCAACCTCCTTTGACATTTCTCTATTTAACTGGAATGTTACTGTTTTGAAGTCATTGCTACAATTTATATTTAACCTGTGTCAATAATTAAATCTACTTGTCACAACCACACAGTGTGTCAAACATTAACCCAACCCCTGCCATGAAAAAGTACTTGTCTGATTACAAAGACATCATGGAGAATCAGGATCCCATTTACTTCGCCGTGGCTCTGCTTCCCTGCTCCAGGCTGTGGCTGTGGCTAGCCAATCAGCTCAACGAGAACTGCTGCAGCGCATACTTCACCTGGAAGATGTCCAACATGTGCGGCCACCCAGAACAGCACTTTAAAGCGCTGCTCAACAAGTATCTGACCACACCAGAACAGAAGGAACTGGCAAACAAACTCTTCCGCCAGCAAATGAACAACGAGCATGACGTTTGTGCGTCTTCACTTGAATGAAACAGGAGCAGTTAATAATAAACCTTCTTGCTTTCAACTGGTTAGAGTTAATGTGTCTCTACTGCCCTCTGCTTTTCATGTCTAACATAGTGCATGTGAAGAACATACTCTTCTTCACCAGTTCTGCACTGCAATAAAAACTGAGCTTTGTTCAGTCGGTGCCTTTAGATTCTTATTGCTGTTTCTCACTTAAAGCAAAATGTCTGTCCATCTATAAAATGTCCTTTATGGCCGTTACAGCGGGAAGTACGCTGTTAACATCTTTGTATTGTTAACATTTTGTCTCTGAATTAATGTAATACTCACTGTGCTTGTTCTTGTGTATTAACTAAAGTACAGTCAAATTTTTATTATATAGCATGTTTCAAGATAAATATCACGAACTGCTTCACAACAAAAATGGTAGAACATCAAAACAGAAAAAGTCACCAAGAAGCAAGTTCTTTCTTTTTCTTTTCTTTTCTTTTTTTTTTTGCCTGTCCCGTTTGGCTCTTTTGCATCAGAATTGTTGTCTAAAGGCGAAGAAAGATACCCAACGGATTTACTTTACCAAATTGACCATCCCAGCCTTGCCATAATGGTCTATGTGATTCACCTTTTATTGTTTATTTTATTTATTTTTTTAATTTTCACTTTTCAATTTTCACAGACTTCAATGAGGAAAAGAAAAGGGAGAAATGAAGAGGGGGAAAAAACAGCGGAGAAGAGGGACGGGGGTAAAGGGCAAAAAACAAAAACCAACTAAATAAGCAGACAAAACATACATAAATCAATCACGTGGATCACCTGTTGAGAAAGAAAAAAGAGAAAACAAGCAGAAAAAATAGAGCAACATAATAAACAACATCACAATGATATATGGGAATATGACAGTAAATATTAAATATTAAACATTATTGTGCAGCACATAAGATCAACACAACACAGTGTGCTTTGAGGTAGGAGCCAAAAAGGGTGTAGTTTGTGGGTGTGATCACCCGTGTGTACACCTGTGAGCATGGACGCGCTTGTTTTTTTTTAAAAGGTTCCTTCATGTAATGATCTGCTAGAGGGTGTGGGGGGGCCACAGCCCCGTCCTCCAGGGCATGAAGCAGGTATGGAGGAGATCAAAACTCCAGACATCCAGAGGCCCCCAGAACACAAGAGACCAAGGAAGACCAACAGAGGGGCAGCGCGCCACTGTCCCAGAAAGAGCTGAGGAGAGTCCCAGATGAGGGCTCACTCAGCAGCCGCGGAGCAGAAGCCAGGGGGAGTTGCAGTGACGCGCCCGTGAGCTCCGCCGGCAGCCAGCTGTGCCTGAGTGACCGAGCCCCAGGCCGAGAGGCCGGGGGCACCCCACCTCCGAAGTGGCCCGAGCGAGCCCCAGGCTCCAGGCCCCGATAAGCGGCCGCCAAGGAGTGAGCCGGTGTGTACCTGGACGCCCATCCCCGGACACAAAGAACCACCAACGCACCGAGCACTGAGGGAGTCCGCCACTGGCAGGGGAAGTGGTGGTAGGGGGAGATAGGCCTCCAAACCTTGGAGGGCCTGAGATGTCCCCAGAGAGGTGGCGCCTGACACCCAACCTGACATATAGACACAGACATACAGGCACACACAGATACAAACATCCATTCCCACCCTCATGCTCTCATATGCACTTACTCCACACTCAACCAACGTGGAGACAGACATAAAGAGACGCTGTACACACGATCACACTCCCCAAGCGTACTCTACAAACCGGGTCTAGGTACCCTTGCCCCTGGAGGGGGGGAACTGCACCCAGACCCAGGTGGTGTTACCCTTTTCCCTGCGGTGGGGAGAGGCAGACCGCCCCGACTCCGCAGCAGCAGGGAGGCCCCACACTCCAGACCGCAGTCGGACGGCCAACTCCTCCTCCTAGCCCCCCCGCTCCAGCAGGTCGCAGCTAACCAAGAAGCAAGTTTAAAAGATGACTTTTTAGCTGCTTTTAAAAGCAATCAGCAAGTTTCATAGAAGCTCAGAGAGAGATCAGGGCCCACTGCTGTTCTCAGCTCAACCCTTAAAACCACAGACTGCAGGTCCTGCTACTGGAAAAACATCTCCCAGTTTACTCTCATGGGGATTCTACATAATCTAAACTCCAAGAGCTCCAAATAAAAAACTGCAAAAGCACACAAACTTTGAGAACAGTGTTTGTTTGTTTTTTCTTTCTTCACAACGTGATGCTTGGCTTAAACTTCAGCACTTAAAAGCATTGGGTTGCTGCCATGTGATTGGCTGATTAGATGTTTGCTAATAAAGTGGCCTCCTGTCTTAAGACAAAATGAAGCCTCTTGATTTATAAATGTGTTCGAAAGATTTGGGCCTTAAAAAAAACGTAGGTGCATGTGAATGTTAAACGTCCGACCAAAGAAATCGAGACTGAACTCTGGAGTAAATATAGTTGTTAATGAAGATTCATTGACCAACAGGTTCATTAACATTTCCTCCCGTCACGTGCAGTCACCCTGACCCTGATTTGAGACTTCAAAGTGAAAGCTTATTGAGAGTCCAGCAGCTTTTCCTAAAGCTGAAGGTTCCTCTGACCCATGCTCACCCAGACTCTTTTGCCAAAAGGTGTAAAACCGAAACAACAACAACACGATTGAGTCTAGCAGCAGGACCAGATGCCAAAGGCCTGTGATATTTCCTCCACCTCTTTAAGCCTCTTAGTCCTGTAAGTCTGCCTGGCTGTCTGCAGAGCTACCTTGGTGCTGATCAGTGATCATTTAATCCTTTAGTGGAAAGGGTTGGGTCTCACAGGTTTGTCTGCCTGCCAGCCACACATATAAACACTCAGATCTTCACAGGTATGGAGGAACTTCTGTTACCGAACGTTGAGGAGGAGGTGCGCTCTGACAACAGCTCGTACGCGCCTGGAAATGCAGAGAAGACGATGGGGGACCAAATGAAGACTTTCCTCCTGAAGACAGTGAAGGGGGACCTGAGGACGGTGAAGAATTTCTTTAAGAGGAATGGGCTGCTCACGCTGTCAGTCATCTCTGTGATCACCGGCTGCACGCTAGGCTTTATGTTGAGAGGAAGTCAGATGTCTACACAGGTACTGTTCACCTTACAGCAAACAGCATGCCATTAAACTCTCAGCTTCATATTTACATCACGTCATTATGTCGACCGGACTTCTTTCCTTCAAACATCCTGTTAAGTCACCTTCAGTGGTGCTGCCAGGAGCTCACCTTTAAGCTCCTGTATTGATACTGTCCAACACTTTTCCTGTTAATTACTTCTCTCAGCTTTCTGCTCAGTAGCTGCCTTTAAACACTCTGTTAGGATGTAAAATTTCAGCTTCTATGTTTACATTTTCCTGTGAAGCTGAAGGTAATATTTAAAATAACCTAAAGCTTTGTGTTGATATTTTTATTTCAAATGTCTTTACGTTGCTTCGTGCCTCGATTTATTGCGATATATCTTTTTAAATTTAAATTTCAGCTTCTGTGTTGATTACTTTTTTTTGGTTTGTTTGGTTGGTTTTGGGGGTTTTTTTCTGTTTATTTTATATATTTTTTGTGGAAATAAGTAAAAAGTATGCAAAACACACAGTAGCAGAGAGGGACGGAAGAGTTACCAAATTAACAACATATTATAACATAAAAAAGAAGAAAAATCAAAAAACTGAAAAAAAACTGCTGAACTTTTGATATTTTAATACAAAGGTTCGAGTCTTCTCCTCCACTTCTCCTAAACTCCAGTGGAGGAGTTCAAGTATCTCGGGGTCTTGTTCTCG
>NW_024582366.1:1516337-1520092 GCF_018398535.1 Haplochromis burtoni
GCAGACGGATTGGTGCTGCAGCTGCAGTGATGCGGACGCTGTACCGGTCCATCGTGGTGAAGAGAGAGCTGAGTGTAAAAGCAAAGCTCTCAAATTACCATCGATCTACGTCCCTACTCACCCATGGTCCAGAGCTGTGTGGTAGTGACCAAAGAACGAGATTGCGGATACAAATACTCTCGAATTTCTCCCTCAAAATTAAGTCTTCCATTAAATGAAATCATGTCTGTTTAATAGACTCCAGTTTGCATGTAAATGAGAAAAGCTCTGCACACAAAAGTTAGTTAAGGAGTCCCTCAGGGTTCTGTGCTGGAACCATTATTGTTTAAATGACACATATATTAAACAGGCTTCCCTTACACAATATTATTAGAAAACATACATTTTCATTGCTATGCAGATGATACTTTATCTATAAATAGAATAGAATAGAATTCAACTTTATTGTCATTGCACATGCACAGGTACAGGGCAACGAAATGCAGTTTGCATCCATCCAGAAGTGCTTTAGTGATATAGATATATTACAATATATATTAGCAATAATATAGATATGTGAGTATATTACAGAAATGGGTCTATTATGGTATGTTATAATGTACACGGTATGAAGTATGTTGTGAATATTCTATAACTATAAGTATGTACAGGCTGTAGTGAGTACAAGCTATGTACAGGCTATGAACAGGATATAAATATGAAAAACTATACAGAAGTATTGCTGGTTGTGAGTGGTGGTTCAGTCCATGTTATTATTGTGTGTTTGAGGGTACAGTTGTCCATTGTGGGTGTGTGTATGTTCAGTCCATGTGTTAACGTGGGTCAGATGTCAGGAGGCAGAGTTCAGGAGTCTGACAGCTGTGGGGAAGAAGAAGCGAGGCCAATCACCGTGGTGTCATCTGCAAACTTAATGATGGTGTTGGAACCATCAGTAATGTGTTACATTACTGCATTTCCCAAATGACTCAGCTGTGACATGACTCTGGGGTGTTGCCTAGCTTCATGATTGCACAGTACCTCTGCAGATGCTTGCAAAACCCCAAATTTCTCTAACAGAACAATGAAGTTTTTCTGTCCTTTTATGCTTTCTATATGCAGCATGCAGATAACTTAGGAAGCTTTATAACACAAGTGTCAGTATAACTGTAACTGTAATGTAATTATGGATAACAGTAACAAGTTACTTTGTAACATGTTAACCCAGCACAGGTAATGGTTCCGGTCAGCTCTGTGAAGAACTATATGAACGTTTAACAAACAAAATTAAACAAATGTCATTTCATAACAAGATTCGTTTTTACATTGTCCAGTGAGTTCTTACTGTTAAACACACCAAAGAGCGATAAAAGGGAAAACTACAGTTTGTATCAGAAGCTAATTATCCAGATATGTGTTTACACTTAAACAGCAAATCTCCTGCTGCAGAGCAAAGATGATCAAACTGTTTTGATGTCTTGGGCAAGACACTTCACCCTACCGCCTACTGGTGTTGGCCACTGATGGCGCCAGTGTCCAGCAGCCTCGCCTCTGTCAGTCTGCCCCAGGGCAGCTGTGGCTACAACTGTAGCTGCCTCCACCAGCGTGTGAATATGAGAGTGAATGAATAGTGGCATTGTAAAGGGCTTTGAGGGTCTCGAAAAGCGCTACATAAGTGCAATCCATTATATTGAGGACATATATCAAATAGAATATTTCATTTTGTATTTGCAGGAGTTTGAGCATGTCTGGTTGCAAAGCTTAATGTACTTAGCATGATAAATAGCTGTTTTTACATTTCAACCTGATACTCATAGGATTACAGATAAATCGAGCACCGTGCAGTTTCAGAGATGCAGATATGCAGATATGCAGTGCCACTTAATTTCAGCACAACTGGTCTGTTAAGTTTCCATGTTGAGGGGAACTTTTCCAAGAAATGTAGAGGTCTCTGGCCTGTTAATTCTCTGGAGGATACACTGTAGTTGAAGAAAAACAGTGTCACAGAGCTTTAAGAGCAGCCAGTCCAAATCCACCAACGTTAATCCGTCCATGTAAGGAGTGCCTCTCATGCTCTCAGAGGGCTTCTTCTCTCTGAGCCTTTAAAAGAAACAGTTAAAACAAAGCTGTTTGTGCAGCCTCTGAACATCTTACTGTAAATATAACCAAAACACTCTATGATAGTATAAACATAATAATAATGGCTTCCTTTGATCACTGTTGGTTATTTTTATATTCAGAATACAACATGAGTTTTTTTTCATTCATCTTTTTTTCATCAGTTTTTACATTTCAACACGAAATCATAGGATAAGTTCTTAAGCGATTGTTTAACAGTTACTAATTATACTCTTCTAATATAATGTTAATAAATAAAACCAACTCGGTTAGAAATGTTCATCTAGAAAGATTAAAGTTACAGATGAGAAATAAAACTGTTTACATTAATTGTTGCAAGCATGAATGACACCTCTGTGTCCTGTTTCACAAATCAAACAAAGATTTTAAAGTTAACTGAGATTAACTTAATCTGAAAATGTTGATGTGATTTTAATCTCCATCACTGTCAATCTGTGTGTCTGCAGATTCAGAAAACCCAACGAAACTACTCGGTTATGTGAAGTAAAACTGTGACCTATGAGCACATGCACTTCAGAGCCTGTGAAGAATTGATCCCTCTCAGCCAGACTAAAGTCACCCCGGCCGATTACAGCTGGACCACTCAGTGACTCTCCTGTTCTTTCTCAGTCAGTCACGTTTATTTCTCGAACACATTTAAACACAGCTTAAGGAGACCAACATGTCAGTGATATCATAGTGGGCATGGACAAGCTGTTCTTTAAACACTCACTAATTTATTTATTTTTATTTGCCTGCCTGTATCAGAGATATATGTTGGTTTAATTAAAATACGCAAACTTGTTTCCACAAACATAAATGACAAATAAAATAATGTCAATCCTGCAAACTTATGAGAGAATACTGAAGTGAAAGACTTCTTCTTCATTTTAAGTTAAATGCACTTTATATAAATTTAGTTTTAACAGCAGTTTTATTAAAAAAAAATAAACAACAGGAAAAAACATTTTGAATGAGCTGCATTTTTAGAAAGCTGAGAGTAATCACAGTATTTACATTATGTTTTATGACACAAAGATTTATTCTTGCATCCTTGTGGAATGAATGTTTTTTGGTTTTATTTACTTTTACATCTACCATTTAGTTTGGTCCTAAACTGAACAAAAAACGTGAAAGAAGAGAACGACAGGAATGATGCAACAAAAGCACGACTGGTCTGTGTCATATCAGCAAACACATCCAGACATCCTCACTAACAGGGACTATTTTTAGCTAGATAGAGATAATACACAAAGAGGCCAATCCATCATTCTGAAAGATAAATACACTAAATAATCATGACTAAGTAATTAAGTAACCAAATATCAATAAAAGGCAGCACTGTGATCATAAATATTGAGGCCGATGAATTCCTTGCTGGAAGCTCCGTTTATGTGGTGCAAACTTTCACAAATCCTGACTGAATGATAAACTTCTGTCCTTTGTGTTAAATGATAGAACATGAGGCATGATGCCATATTTTAATGGCTGTAAAAAGAAAGATTATTTTATTTTAATGCATATTGTTGTTGTTTTTGTTGTTGTTGTCTAAGGAAATTGCAAAGAAAAGCATCTGTACTTCTTTAAGTTACTTGAAGATGTTTCACCTCTCATCTGAGAAGCTTCTTCAGTTCTAAGGTCAAATGGTGGAGAGTCCCAGA
>NW_024582366.1:1521003-1527441 GCF_018398535.1 Haplochromis burtoni
GCAGGGCCAACACACAGGGACAGACAACCATTCGCACTCACATTCACTCCTAGTGGCAATTTGGATTATCCAATTAACCTATCCCCACAAGCTGCATGTCTTTGGTGAGGCAACAGTGCTAACCACCGTGCCACCGTGCTGCCCGTTACTATTTGGTGTTTAAATTAAATTTGTCTATAACAGATGAGACCGAATTGAGGACCTGATGTGTTTGATTTCTGATAAAGACTCAGTCTCAAATTTTCATCAGAACCTGTTCATAAGAGCTTACAGTCAAGTCATCTTTATTTAAATAGCACATTTAAAGGACATCAAGTGTCTGCCAAAATGCTCAACAGAGGGATAATATAATCAAATAAAAAGAATTGAAATCGATAAGATGAAAACATATACCATAACAGTATATAGCTCACTGGCCACTTAATTAGTTACACCTTGATAGTTCCTGTTAGGACCACTTTTTTGCTTTCAGTGCTTCATTAATTCTTTGTGGCATAGTTTCAACAAGGTGCTGGAAGGTCCTCACTTCCTCAGAGATTTTGGTCCAGAGAGACATTATTAGACATTATAGCATCACAAAGTTGCTCCAGATTTGTCAGCTCTACGTCCATGATTGAAATCTCATGTACCACCACGTCCCGATGGTGCTCCACTGGACTGAGATCTGGTGACTGTGGAGGTCAGTCAGGCTGTGGCATGTCAGGCATGTCAATGATCCTCAGTTGGTACTAAAGCACCAAAAGTCTGACAAGAATCTGCTCACTATGACACCTCCACACCCGGTATAAGCTGTTTGTAGGCCGGTTAGAACCATGCTTTCATGCTGTTAATACCAAACTCTAATTCTACCTTCCAAATGTTGCACCAGAAATGAAGACTCATCAGACCAGGCAACATGTTTTCCAGTTTTCTTTAGTGCCGTTTAGGTGAGCCTGTGTGGTTTTCAGTGTCCACTTTGCATTCTTACCTGCTGCTGTAGCTCATCTGCTTTAAGGCTTGATTCACATACTTTGGTTGTAATTAGTGGTTATTATATCTTATCATCTTCTGACCTCTGGCAGCAACGAGGCATTTTCAAACAGACAACTGCTTCTCACTGAATATTTTCTCTGTGTAAATGAGTAAATGTAAGATAAATGCTTGGATTGAAAATTTGGAAACTGAAATCTCCGTGGAGGATTGGAAACCAGGTTGTGCTGTAATTCTGTGAAAACACATTTCAGACTTGCATGCTAACATTATTTAATGGAAATATATGGAACTCCTGTCAGATTCAATTATCTAAAAACGTCATATCTTTTTAAACATGGACCCAGAGTTTCTGTGTGGACAAATGGCATGTTGTAATTATCCGTTATGTGCACTGAGTTTATGAAGTTTTCAGTGATTCAGCACGATGTGCGTCATGTTCAGCGCGTCGCCCTCTGTGGGTCTATGACCAATCTGTGGCTCTCCATAAAATCTGTCCAAAGTTTTGTTCCAACTAAAAGTTTAAGGCCATGAAACAAAACTTTAAGCTTTGTTAATCGATTTCTTTTACATTAATCTCTTGGTTAAAACTTTCAGAGAAATTCGTGTGATTCAACTTATCAAATGTAAATGAATAAAATCTGTTTAAACTGTTACAAAGAGCTGGATTTAAGACCTTAAATGAACATTTTAAGTCTAACAGATTACAAATGAAAACCTTTGTTATTTTTTTTTTTAAAGTGATTGTTTTTGTCTCTACAGGCCAAGATCTACTTCTCTTTTCCTGGTGAGCTGCTGATGAGGATGCTGAAGATGCTCATCCTTCCTCTCATCACGTCCAGGTGGGTCAAAGCACCGACACACAGTATGACAAGGAAAATCACTGTAATCAGAACCATGAGGCTTTGCAACAGTCTGCATTCTGTAGGGTGCAGTTAGATTTCCTTAAAGTGGACTGTTTTGTATTCTTGTACTAGGGTAGCTTTGTATGATTCAAATAATCCATCCAGTCATGCACATGGGCTGTGAGAAATAGTCCCAATCAAATAATTATTTTTTATGCTGGGCCTTAGTGCAGACCCTAAGTTCATCCTCTGTCTGAAACATTGGAAATAAGCTATTTTAGCTCCTCCCCCTTGAATATAACTTTCTTCTGATAAGATGCTCCTCTCAAACGTCTTCAACCCAAAGGTTGAAGAAGCCGGTTAGTGGAGCTTCTCTGTTCACAACCATAGATGCACATTTAAGGATGCGACCTTTAGAACAGTCTGAAGCCTGAGTTTGTGGCTTGCAGGGATTACTTGTACAGAGGCTGATCTCATTATTTGAAACTCTGGCCATATGAACCCGTGAGAAGAGAAAAGCCCCCTATAGAACTCTTAGATTTAGAAGGCTGTGATGTTAAAGCTCTTGTTTTAACAAAAGCACCTTAAAGGATGATCCCACTTCATTTGAGCCTGCTGTATTTCCTGTGTGTTGTTTTTCTGCAGGTCAGCTTTGCGCTCCTCAGAGAGTGTATCTATGACGTTAAACATGAACTGTGCCAGTTGTGTTAAACTATTATTGTTGTTGTTATTATTATTACAGTTATTTCAGTTAAACATGCAGTACTTTACCTGTTTGTTAGGAACAGTCCAGTTGGCCTTCTAATTGAGACTAAATCTACCAGCAGGTGTTTACAGTGGGACCACATTTTTGTCGGTGTGTTACCACATATGTTTCCTCACCCACATTACTAAAGAAAATCCATAAATTATGCATATAAAAATATCAAACAAAGGCATGTTAACAGCATATTTATTTGGAAAGTTTTGCCTCGAGATACTGATTCTGACACTTATGACACTTATAAGATAAATCAAAGTCCAGTCCAATGACAGGACTCGTGGACTTTATTCATATGAGTGATTTAAAGATTCTCCTCCATAAATTTTCAACTAGAAGGGTAAATCCTCTAAAAGAAAAACATGGATAGCTCCACATATTTGACTTGACACAGACTTTCATGGCCTTCCTCAAACAACCTCAGTGTGATTTGTGTCTCCTCCCAGCATCAAATCTACGCAATAAGACCACCCACAAAAATAACTGTGTCCATGGCTTTCTATCAGTAACATTTCAGTCTTTTCTTAAGTAGTAAGTACAGAGTAGTTTTCTAACAGCAGAACAGGATTCTGCTGTTAGATATGTCCCCAAACTGGTTTTAAAACAAATAGTCTGAAGAAGCAGAGATCTGTTATAGATTTTCTTATTCAGTACCTCTCAGTCAGCACTATGGCGCAGTTGTGTATCCTCTCTGTTGATGGATCCAGACTATTTTCTAAATCCCCCTCTGTCCTTGCCTTGCTGTGCAGTTTAATGTCGGGTCTATCATCGATGGAGTCGAAGGCATGTTGCCGAATGGGTGTCCTCACCGTCACATACTACCTCTGGACCACCTTCATCGCCGTAGTGGTCGGCATCTTTCTCGTGATCATCATCAAACCAGGTGTGGGCACAGAGATGGAGAGCAACCGGCTGGGTGGCGGGCCTGTCATGACCTCGGCTGATGCCCTCCTCGACCTCATCAGGTGTGACAGGTCAAAAGTCAGCTGGAGACTCTGGAAGGGTCCCTGCCAGTTATTTGTGTGGTGATAATTGTTCTCTGTGTTTGAAAGAGCAAACTGTAAAAGAAAAAGTGAAAGTAAATGCTAAAAAAAAGGAAGGAAGGAAGAGGACCCCAATGCAGGTCTTGTGACACAGGCTGAACCTAAAACACAGCTTTTATTAGCTGGCAACTGACTGGTTAATAAAACGCAATGACAGAGCAGGGCAGGAGCAAACTGACTGAGAAACTAGGTCTAGTGGAGAAACATACAGACAGATGAGCACACAGCATAAGGGATAAGAGAGGAAACAGCAAAGAACAGAAGCAGACTGAGGGTTCAAATACACATGAGGAGACTAGGACAGAGTGGACACGGCTGGGGAACACAGCACAACAAAATCAAAATAACAAGCCAGAGGAAGCAAAAACTGAACGTAACACATGAACGTACAAACTTAGTAAAAAAGGGAAATCAGACTACGGCGGAGATAGGACACAGAGAGACGGGACGGACACAGGGACAAAACTGGGGAGACAGAAAAAGGATCAATAAATCAGGAATCAGGAAACTGACAGCACAAAAACCAAGGTCATCGTAAGTCCAGGAATGTGAAAATAACACTATAACCAGAAGACTATAATGCACAGAATACAGAACAAAAATACTGTTATGGCAAATGCAGATGGACGCAGGGAGCAGAGTTGCGGTGAAGACAGTTTATTTACAGTGATGAGGAGGTTTTACAAGTATGTACAATATGGGGACGCGGAGCCAGGACGTGCAGGTGACGGAAACACACACAGGTAGTGCCCTCGATTTGGTACTGTTTATAAGCCTCCAGACGGAAACAAACCAGACGAGGGGAAATCCTGGGGAGGAAACAAAACTCCTGACAGTCACCAGAAATAATCCAACGGCTCCAGCAGGCAGGAGCAGAATTACAGACTCTCCAAAAACATCAATACTCCGACACTAGTCTTCTGTCAGGAACACTTCTGAAGAATGCAGCTGACGAGTAACAGGTGTGCCAGGTTCAGCGACTCAAACACCACATAACCAGAACCCAACTCCTAACAAATACAAGATTATCAAAAATACAAACGCTGTATTCAGGGTGCTGAATCTCATTCTGTTTTGCTGTGTAGTTCGTAAAAAGTTTCACACTTAACTTGGAGAATGTGCAGAAACTAAATGTGCCAGGGTTTTCCTCTAAACAACAACAAAATTTCCATGAACCTCGGTTGTGCTGCTTTGGAGGAAAACACATCAAAAGGATAATTCTGGTTTATCTCACTTTGGTACATGTCCTGTAATTGTGCTTGTTGCATCTCTGTGGCCTCTGTGAGATTCAGGGAAATGAGGATTGGTGCACAGCAGCATAGAAACGTGCACACAGCTTTACAGTTTGTTTTGGGTATTAGAGATCACCGTCCGGATGCACATCCACTCTGACATGTTCAGCTGAACTGAGGTCAACAAAACGTAGAAAACCAACACACACTCTCTCTTCTTCTCTCACACACACAAATCCAATTAGAGTGCAGGGCTGATCAGTATATTTTTGGTAATCCTGCAGGGATGAGTGATAGATTAACCAAGTCAGTGGCGGTGCATGATCTCTGCTGTGGCACGTTGGCAGACCAAGCTCTCGTGCCATGTTTGAAAGTCACTCCCATGTTGGAAGGATTCGTTGGATTGTTTACCTCCTGAGGTGATGAACCCCTCCCAGCAAAGGGTGCAGACAGTCATCCTGTAGAAGAGCCACCCAAGTCGTGCTGCTAAATAAAATTTATTCCAAAATAAAAAATTAATAAGAACAAAAGAACAACATGGAGGAATCTTAGGCTCCTCCTATGCACAAGAGGCAGCGGGTGGGAGGAGTTTGTTTGTTTGTTTGTTTAAAGCTAACGATGTAATTTGTTTATCACAGAAACATGGTTCCTTCCAATCTAATTGAGGCCACATTTCAACAGGTAACACAACAGAATTGTGTTGTTTCTTTAATGCTACAAGCTTGAATCCTGTAACTAAATATGATTTTCTTTCTTCAGTACAAAACAGACCTGATTCCCATCCTCAAAGTCCCAACCAAAACAATTCAGCCCAACTTTGTCTATGTGATCCCTGATGACAATGACCCCAAAGGGCGCATGGTGTACCTCGAGCTGACTCCTCCTCCAGATGTCATATACAAGACAAGTCCAGGCAGCAGCCAGCAGATGAATGTCCTTGGCATCGTTATCTTCTCTGCAACTATGGGTGAGTGGGATCGGGGTTGCTAACATCGTAAATTTTGAAACCTCATCATTAGCGTTTTAACTGCCAACATGTTGGTTTTTGTAACCAGAAATGACCTGTTCATTTCTTTTTGGACTCCACTAGAATATTGTTTGAATGATTGACAGTTAAAAATAATCTTTATTCATACTTCTATAGTGTAGCCCCTAAGTTCATCCACCTTGTGAAACAAGCTTTTCCTGCTGTGAGGCCCTTTAACTCTTTTCTGCTTGAAAGCCTACTAAGAGTAACCCTTGAATCTTTTTTCTAAACTGAGCAGTTTCTGTCATATCTCAGGCCTGAGATATGACAGAAACTGCTATTTTGTTATATAACAAACTAATGTTATAAGATATTCTCTTTATATGACATTATATGGGTCCCAGAACTGAAAAAAACTGTCTGAAACTGAATAATCAGAGCACGGTGAAGTCTATTCTTTTGGCTTGGAGAGATTACTTCTTTTATAATATGTGCATGAGCACGAGCAAGTGTGACAGACAATAAGGAAAACACAATAGTTCCACTTTCAGGTTGTGTGATGAACCAGTCAAGACCAATTTTTCTTAATTTAGATTAAATCAAATCAAATCACTTTTATTGT
>NW_024582366.1:1528888-1600881 GCF_018398535.1 Haplochromis burtoni
GACTGGTAAAACATCCTCAGGAGCTTCCTGCAGATGTTAAAAGACCTCAGCCTCCTGAGGAAGTACAGTCGGCTTTGGGCTTCTTTGTACAGGTGCAAAAAACAGCCCGAGGTACTTGTACTTGTTGACCACCTCCACCTCCTCCCCCTCTGAACTGGCAGTGGCCCTGCTCTGGACCTCCCGAAGTCCACACCTAAGTCTTTGAGGTGTTGAGTTGCAGGTGGTCTGTGTGACTCCATGTGACGAAGTTCCTCACCACACTGCTGTACTCCTCTTTCCGATCATCCCAGATACACCCCATGATGGCCGTGTCGTCTGCAAACTTCTGAATGTGGCATAATTCAGAGTTGGTGTGTCATAGTGCCAGGAAGGGGGGGAAGCGAGGGAGGTAGGAGAGTGGGGAGAGGGCTCTGTAGGTAAAGGTGAGGGTGGGGGGGTTGTGTGCTGGTCAAACCTGTTGAAGAAGTTGTTGAGTTCGTTTGCCTTCTCCACAGTCTGTGATGGTTTTCCCACCATTCCAGACGTCCCTCATTTATGGGCAAAGTCTGTGATAACATTTACAGAGCTGAAGCTTGCATAGAAACGCAAGCATAATCAGTGTTTATGTGTGCTGCAGGTTTGTTGCTGGGCAGGATGGGAGAGCGAGGAGTCCCACTGATCAATGTCTGTCAGTGCATCAACGAGTGTGTCATGAAGATCATCAACGCTGCTGTTTGGTGAGATGAAAACTCAGAGTACAGTCATACAGCTAGGGATCTGTTTACCCCCACAATAACTTCAAATTGACAATCAAAGACAAACTGATGTGCAGACTCTCAGTTTGAATTTGAGGGGTTGAACAATGCCATGCAGAGCCTATGTTACAATTGCAGCTTTCTACACCTGTGTTTGAATCAAAAGTGCATGGTTGGCTTTGTAAATGAGCCATGAAAGCTTGTAGTGACTGATTCATTTGACTGTACTGGTATTCACATTACTGAAAATGAATCTCACTCTCCCAACAAAGGTGAGCTTAATTAAACTAAACCACAAAAACAAATCCCACTGGGTGGAAAATAGTCACAACAACACGCATTGTGTATATTTTCTTTATTATATTCTTAACTGGCTGTGTTTTTGTGTTCATATGTGTCAACTGTCAAGACAAATACCAAATACGAGGAGATTTAAAACTGTAGCAAGGCTTTAAAACCTGAACGCTCAACACAAACAGATGCAGCTCTACAGGTTTTATTCTGTATGCATGTATACACCTAAGTCTGAATCAACCCTCAAAGAATGCTACTGTTGGTGAGAGCACACGCAACCAGAACCATTCTCACCCAACATAACAGGACTTCTAAGGAATGATCAAAAAATGGGAGAAGAACAGTCACGAGGTTCCTGAGAAGATGATCTTAAATGGGAGAGGCTGTTTTTTCTACATTTTTTAAATTGAAAAATATTTTGCGAGTTATTTTAATATAGTAACTCTTTCTTGCCGATCAAATTTTCTAAAATAATGCTCAGTGGACTTCAAGAAATCTATGTTCATAATTCTAAATAAACTAATGATATCTGAACTCCACTCAAGAACAAGGTATATATGAAAAATATGTGAAATGAACATGAAAGGAATGAATGTAAAACATTTAAGTTTTGCCTTAAGCTTCAGAGACAAACTTCACGTTTAGCTCTTATAGGATTCATAATGGTGTTCTGTTCTTCCAGGTATTTTCCATTTGGGATTATCTTTTTGGTGGCGGGGAAGATCCTGGACATGCAGGATCCGAGCACTCTGGGGAAGAAGTTGGGCTGGTACGGCGTTACTGTGCTCACCGGGCTCTTTGTTCATGGACTTGTCCTCCTTCCTCTCTTCTACTTCCTTCTCACCAGGAAGAACCCCTTCAGCTATATCCGTGGCCTCCTGCAGGCCTTGGTCATCGCCCTGGCAACCTCCTCCAGGTCAGCCCTACTTTAACCTGCTTCCTACGCTTCAGTTAGTTAGTCCTGGAAAGGTTCATAGCAAATATGCTAAACCCTAACTGAGGAGTGAAGATACGAAACAGAATATGGGCCTATTAATCTTTTGTTTGAATGCCACCTGTCCACAGCTCTGCCACACTGCCTATCACCATGAAGTGTTTGCTGGAAAACTGTCATGTGGACCGGCAGATCGCTCGTTTTGTTCTCCCAGTGGGTGCCACTATCAACATGGATGGCACAGCTCTCTATGAGGCAGTGGCAGCCATCTTTATTGCTCAGGTTAATGACTACGAGCTGGACTTTGGCCAATTGGTCACCATCAGGTAAAATGAGACAAACAGTTACTTTCACTTTATCTGTACAGAACCAGTCTGTGTGCATGGGAGACACAGATTATACTCTCCTGTAGCCAGTGGAGCCTTTTAAAACTTTATGAAAATACATAATAAACATTGAAGAAGCCTGCTGTCTGCTCATTTCTTTCAGTTTTGATCTCTAACTCTCCTCATGTCTCCCCGTCTTCCAGTATCACAGCTACAGCCGCCAGCATTGGAGCAGCTGGGATTCCTCAGGCTGGTCTGGTTACCATGGTAATCGTACTCACATCAGTAGGCCTGCCACCAGATGACATCACACTAATCGTAGCCATTGATTGGATCCTGTAAGTGCTGATTATGGAAAATCACAGGTTTCAAAGGCTGGAATCAGTCCTTGGTGAGGTGGTCTTGTGGCATTTTGTCTTTCCTTCTCTCTGCAGTGACAGGTTTCGTACCATGATCAACGTTCTTGGTGACGCCCTTGCAGCAGGAATCATTGCGCACCTCTGTCGGAAAGACTTTCCCCTGAGCACAGCAGGAAAGGTAAAACCATGATCGATTACACCTGGTAGTTTCTATTTGCCAGCATGAAAGGATTTGCTTGACAGCACTCTTTGAATTGACCGATGCTATGAACAATGGCAAAGTATCACTCCTCTTGGAAGAATTGGTCAGTCCAGTGAGTGCTGTCCAGCAAAAACTACAAATCATGTTTATCATGTGAGAAGTTTGTAGACCTTGGCCTTGTCAAGTCAAAAGACACTGTCGAACATTCAGCACCTCTTATTAAAGTATTTCAGTGATCATATGTACATATATCAGGCTGGGCCTGTTTCTTCTTGTACTGGCCTAATGTTAGAGATAATCCAAGGCTGAAAGATGGATGCTGTACAAGGACAGTTCAAAGAATTAACAGAAAGCCCAAAATGACCATGAAATTTTTTCTTGTGATTAGCGGATGTAAACCTTTGACCACAACTGTACATTAGTATGATCCTGTTTCTAAAAAAGATTAATTTAAAAGAAATGCTGTGTAATAGGGTAATTTAACAGAACGTAGTGATGTGCAAACTGTTTCGAGTTTGTTTTGAATAGAAAATACTTAAAAACTCCCAACATCAAATTTACTCAACTCATCAGCAAATTCAAAAACATTTGTGTCTCATCGTTGTATTTATGGGATTTTTACCTTTATTAGAGGGTTTGGGACATGTTCCATTTATATGACCGTCTTTATATGACCAACTTTACTGACCACATATCTCTGTATGTACCTGATGACTATAAACCTGAGCCTGTGACCTGTTACTTCATTCATGTCTATGGACATAATACGATTACAGCAGTAGGTGTGTTCAGATTGGACCAACAACTACAAAGGATTAAAGCTCCTGCTGTCATCCTGAGCCTCAGACTAGCTCCTCCCATATCTACTGAACTCAGTGCTCCATGTTGCCAGGAAGAACAGTCTGTTAATAGCACACCAGAAGCTGTTTCTGTCAACTTACCAGCACTGATCAACATTTCTTGAGTTGTTTTGTTGCTTCAAACACCTCTTTGTGAGAAGGCAGATGTTCTTTTCTGTGTTCTGAATGAAGTTGAAGTTAGTTAATCTAGATTAGCAATGAATCTCAAAGCAGGGGCTAACTGGTCGTAGCTAGTTTGCTGATTAAGCATGCTGATCTTGCTGCAGTAAGAGGCTAACATGTTTTTGCACTTCATCTGCAGCCTGCGCCGTCCTACGGGACACAGACTCCGCACAAAAACTCCAACACGGTCGATGTGCCAATGACGGAGATGCACACACACAAAGACTGCACGTTCGATTTGACCGGTGACTCGGTGAGCCAGATGAATGCACACACAGTCTACTACAACATCTGCCAGGTGTGAATGGAGAGAGTGGAGCAACTCACCTTGCAAAGGTCCAACTGGGTCTGTGAGACCTCATAGTGCCATCTGAACAGGATTGTTAAGAAGAGATTAATTCTATACAGGAACCTCCTTTTTGGTGTCAGCTTGATTAAGCTAACTTGAGGTGGAGGTGGCCAAAACTGGACTGCTTATTTCGGAGCTTCTCTTGCTCATTAAGGACAAGAAATGTGTGAGGTAACACATTTCAGCAGCCTCTATTGTTCTCATTTTCAGCACTCCAGCAACCCCTCAACTCATCTGTTGTCTCAAAAAAGCTCCTGTCTCTTTCAGGCCTGGGCATAAGCCCACGTTCATCTGATTAGGCACTTTCTGGAAGCCTGCAGAGGGGCAGCACCCAGTGCTCATGAACAGCACAGAGCAGTCTGAAGCTGGCACTTTTTGTTCACTGGGATTACTTTTACATTTAATAACATCAGAGACTGCAGCAGTGAATGCAGGACAGAAAACAAGAAAAAGCAGATAGGGTCCCTTTAAAAGAAGCCCTCCAGCTACAGGAATTGCAGGCTTTATTGCATCGGCTTATTTTGGTCCACTGTGGCTGAAATAAATGGGTTTGTGTTGCTGTGCTGATCATAGCCACCATGTGGTTAGAATGACTGGGTATCACATGTCACGAATTAAAGCCACCTAAATGTCAAACTATTGTTTTTATTATTATTGTTTGTAACTGCAGGTAAAATGAGTTTTCCTTTCAGGAGAAGTTCATTTCATTCCGGTTTCATATAAGAAATCCAATTCCTGATGTTGCCAGTGGAAACATGGAGCTGTTTCCACTGGCAAGACACTGGACTGTGATCTGATTGGCTGATGCTCGGTGCACACTGGGTGAAGGGTTAAAGTGTAATGAACGAATTCAAGTGCTCTTCCTCTTGTAGAGTCAACCTTCTTCTGATTCCTTTGTATACAGTAGCATGCTGGCATGCGTTCTCACTGACTTCATGCAAAGTCGAGGTGCATTATTTTCTTCTTTTTGTTTTTTGTTTTTTCACTTGAATATTGCAAAGGTAAACAAAGTGCTGTGTGGATTTGTGGAATTTTGTCGATGACAGTTGCAGCTAATGTGAACAGATTTTAATTTAATTCTGGGTCTGCTAAACATTCAGAATTGGTTACTTTCAGTGATTTATCAGGAGCCTCTGGAGCCACAAAACCAACTTTCTGTTAAGGCCAGGAGATCTGAAGAGCACACCACAAAGAAGTGCTCTCAATTTACTAATTCACTTGTAAGGATTACTGAAAGGAGCTCTGCATAATCTATAGCAAAATCAGCATTATGGGGCTCAGGTTTGTGCATAGCTGATGTTCACACTCCATCCTCAGTGACAAAACAGTTGACAAGGCTTTTCTGAACCACTAAGATGTACTGTATGTGCTATATGTCTTCTATGTAATACAACAACTCATGTCATCTGAGTTGGCGTGATGAAGATACCAATACTGGCTACGTGCTGAGTGACGTCATGCTTATGTAGCTCAAGATGCAACCAACAGTTGCAAGGGAAAAATTTGGATGTCAGCTACAAATTGAAAGGTTGGTAGTTGGATCTCCATCTGCTCCAGTCAACTCAAGAGGGTGCTGTACCAAAAGCCTCCTTGTGATGGCTTTGGTTGCTAGCAGATTACCCATAGTTTGTTACCCATAGTTTGCATGTAAGACATGAGATTATATGCAAACACTCAAAAGCTACTCACCAGATGGTAGTCAAACTGTAAACACTGCAACACAAGGCAGATATGGAGAATAACTGCCTTTAACGTAAAAGTTACGTCTCAGCACAACAATCAACACGTTTCAAAACACCCAACTCTATAAAATACATATGTCTATATTAAATTAAAAGCATAACAATAAGTAACTGGTATGTAGAAATTGGTATTCTGAGAGCACAACGTTGTCAGTTGCATGTTGTGTTTGTTGTTGTGTTTATCTTCACAATAATATTTCCAGGTCCGAATGTCAGAAATTCATCAATCTAAACAATATGGATCCCTGGAAATTCTGACACAACAATAGTGTTATTAATGTTTTCTAATTATGTACTTTTCTAACCTTTCCAGTACTTCTTAGCTGTGTATATTACCTTGAGTTTGGGAGTCTGTACTGAAAATAAAAATAGAATGAAATATTGACTATTTATCTTCAGGGCTAAAAGTGAGATGGAGAAATTAAAGGAAAGATTAAAGATTTGTATGCTGCATGAGTTGATGTTCAGTGGTTGAGATACAGCTCTTTAAACTGCTTGAAGTGCCCCTGAATGTCTCTGTTTTAAAGTAGCTTTTTGTTTGTTTGTTTGTTTGTTTGTTTGTTTGTTTGTTTGTTTGTTTGTTTGTTTGTTTGTTTGTTTGTTTGTTTGAGTTAAATGTGAAAATGTGGACCTGCCTTAATCTACAGTTGTGGTAAGAAGTTACATACAATACATCATAGGGATAAATCCAGCACCAGTAACTTAAGGAACTAAGTTAGTACATGTATATACAGTATTGATTCTATATATAAACATCGAGGCCAGGGGTGGGCAATCTCAGTCCTCGAGGGCCGGTGTCCTGCAGGTTTTAGATCTCACCTTGGGTCAACACACCTGAATCACATGATTAGTTCGTTACCAGGCCTCTGGAGAACTTCAGGACATGTTGAGGAGCTAATTTAGCCATTTAAATCAGCTGTGTTGGTTCAAGGACACATCTAAAACCTGCAGGACACCGGCCCTCGTGGACTGGGATTGCCCACCCCTGATCTAGACCCAATTATGATTTTTTTCAAGTCATTAAAGGTATAATGTTCAATTATTCCACTCTGGGAAAAGAACAGCACTAAAAACCATTAAAAGCTCAGTGTTACCATGGCAATAATGCCCTTGGTGAGTGAATGTAAACTTCAGACCACAACTGTAAATACTGTTAACCTCAATGTTCTTCTGCCAACACACACCATCAGCCCAACAAACGCTAGCATTTTCAACTTTTACTGACGTTTTACTGAAATTTTGTCTTCATCAAAATGCATCTTGTTGTATGACACTTGTGTTTTTTTACATGGTGTGTTATTTGTCATTTATGTTTGTTTGTTTTTTAAAATAAATACATGTTAATATATACAGAAATTCTTTTTCATGAGGATATTTCTGTACATATGTCAAAGTGAGTCAAAAATATCCTGCAATGAATGGAAAGCCAGAACTTCCAAACTTGCAGAACTTGACCTCCATCCATCTTTTTTGACTTGTTCAGGATCAGGTTACAGGGACAGCGTCCTAGCAGAGCGAGTGCAGCCTCAGAGTGCATTGGGCCGTTATAGCTATGGCGCTGAAAGTCCAGTGATGTCATTTGTATGTAACACAAACAACACAGCAAATGAAAACATTGAGAAGGTGCTATACCTGCTGCTAAACGTGGTAAACGTGTGCACTGACATGTTGCTTTGTGTGAAGCCATTTGTCTCCTGTGCTTTCAAAAAGGGCAGTTTTGATTTTTGTGAAGGAGCTGCTCCTTCGTGCCACTGACTGACCTATCGGCAGTATGCAGTCTGTTGACGTCACATTTTCAGTGGCGTGCTTCACTTGGAACCCAGAGCAGTAGGTACTAAAAAGGTACCTGGTACCAGGTGCTACCAAATAATGGAAAGCCCTAAAAAAAGAATTGAGTCACGCCGGGCCCAGTAGGTACTAGTGGAAAAGGGCTATAGAAAGGCCAGCCACCCTTTGAAGAAAACTCATCTCCACCTTTTAGTATCTACAATGTCCTTCTTCCAGTCACTACCCACAACTTGTGACCGTAGGTGAGCGTAGGGACACAATTACCTTTTATTTTGTTCATAAAAATTATAAACTTGGTGACGAACGGCAGCCGTGGCAGAGTCCTACCCTAACCCTAACCCAATACTTATTGTCCAACTTATTGTTGACAATGCGGCCCAAGCTCTGGGAACAAGTCAGACAACCCACACAGCCAAAGCACCTCACAAAGGAGGGATGCAACTGATCACCTTCTCTTCACCAAGTTCACAAAACCCATGAGAACCCAGATGCACCTTCAAATATCTTTGAAAGGAGAGAGACCTGATCCAGCATTCTGTAACCAGGATAAAAACCATAATGTTTCTCCTGAATCTGAGGTTAGACTAATGATGAAGTCAGCAGGACCCCACTCACACTATACAGGTCGTGTCCAAATTCATGGGCTGCGTCCTCCTGAGGCCGCGTTTGTAGACCGATTACGTCGCAGCGACGCGCCGAAGGCTGTCCAAATTTGTAGACTCCTCCGAATGCAGCCGACAAATGCGTCCTCCTTTTCCCCGAATTTGAAGGATGGGTCGGGTGTGTCCTTTGTGGCCCATCATATCCCAGAATTCATAGCATGGCCCAGCCAAACTTCAGTTTCCGGCAATGGTGGCCGCTACTAAGTTTTAAAATGACTCTTATTAATCTTTCTGGGTCACAAAATAAACTTTTAACATATTTTCAGGCGAGAAAGTTGCTGTGTAAACATCAAATATCTGCTCGGTTTATCAAGACACCACATATTTGCAAAAGTGCTTCGATGTTTTCGGAGACGTCTGTTACCCACCAGCTCGATAGCGAGCCGGGAGCTCGAGGGTCACTGAAGCCGCCGAGAACGGCACAACTCCTGGCACATCATTTTCAGATCGCTGCGGACTTTGGCTACTCTGTTTAAACGTAATATATAAGTCACTTAGACAACCTAAAATGTTATTGTTGGGCTTTTTTCAGTGTTTTATTTGTTCGCGAGTAAATCAGTTTGGCTGAGATTAAAGTTATTAGATTAGATAAAATAAAACTTTATTAATCCCCCGGGTGGTTTTCGCACAACTGAATAAAGTCAAACAGAAAACTGATTAAACAGAAGTGTGAGACGGTCGAGCGTTTACTCCAGTGTCCTGTTATATTTTAGATAGCAAGCAGCAGACAGCCGAGTTTATTAAACTCCACCGAGACAGCGGTGACGCTAATCTGAAGGCTAGACCGTCCAATTTCACGGCCGTTTACTTCCGGCCTACCCGACCTTCTGAGGCCCACGTAGACCACAAAGGCCGGGTCCTCAGGAGGATGCAGCCCATGAATTTGGACACGACTATACTGTGTGAGTAGAGGACTGCTTTCTCTTACTAAGTTGCCCGACAGTGTGCCAGAATCACTTTGTGGCAGATTGAAAAATGCAGCAATGGAAAACTTGCCAAATATTTATCTGCTAATGTCAAACAGCTTACTCAAACACAACAGCTGATTTACAGTAAATGCTGATTGAAGAATGGGATGCCATCTTTATGACCATGCTGGTGAGCAGCATGAGGAGGTGCCAGGCTGCTGTGCCTGTGTGTTCTTCCACACGCTACTGAGGCCACAGTTTATCAAATAAATGAATTGTTAAATTGCTTGTTTCTGCAGATTTCAATCATCTAATTCAATAAACCACAAAAGTCACAATCAACTCCACAGCAGAATAATCTGTTTGGCAATGGAAGTTTTTCATGGGTGCAGCCCACTCAACTCTGCTGCTCAACCCACCAGTGGATTTTTCTTACAAATGTAGCATATTTCAAGGGGAAATAAACAGGATTCAATGATCTAAGCATTGTTACAATAAATAAACAATTCACCAAATGCAATTTTTCCTTTGTTTTTGTGCTGAACTTAAGATGAATACACTGTGGTCATAAAGACATGCCATGAGTGACAACAAAACCAAGGTAGGCTGTGGCATTTAAACAACACTGCATTGCTTTGCTGCCATATGATTGCAGTATATATAACAGTATACCTAATAAAGTGGCCAGCCGGTGTACAATGAATTATGGCTTTTAGTAGAACACTGATAGTAATTGCAGTTTTTTAGTGTGCAGGTTGGACAGTAAAGGGACGTCATTGCTGCAGCTCGATACTGCAGTTATTTTTACCTGCACAAAGCACTGCAGTCATTAATCCAGTAAAGCAAGTGTGAGAGCCACGGGACTGAATCCGTCCAACGACATGCAACTGCAGGTGCCTTAGCTAATAATCCACCACAGATTAAAGGTACTATGAAGACTTAATTAGTTTGGGAAGAACCACAGGGATTAGGCAGGTTTACCAGGGGGGTCTCTTAGCTTTGTAAGTTTTACTTAGCATGCAAATCTTTCAGAGCAGATGGGCACGTTGTAAAATGACCTGATGTTCAGAGGTTTTAGCTTAGCAATAATTAAATGAAATTAAAAGATGCCAAGCCTTGTTGCAATTCTGTAACTCAGGATGAGACTTCTAGCAAGATAACGAGATTGGTCACTGGTGTGATTGCTGTCCAAGTTTTGAATTTACAATGCAGCCTGCAGGGGGCACTAGAGGAACAGAGACTGAAATGCACGAAGGACTGAATCCAGTCCAATCAGATCATTGGTTGGTTGGAAACACCAGTGTGGAATAGAGTCAGTGCAGGTTTTACAAAGTATGAAACAGGAATGAACATTTATAAAAGAGTATGTTCTAATAACAGAATCAGCTTCTTACAAAATCTTTAAAAGCACCTCAGATGGTCATTATACCCCAGCAGTTGTATAACATGTTTAATCTGTACAACTGTGGAGGGCCAGGAGTGACAAAATGAATTGATTAAATACACAATTTAATAATTAATTAAATGTTTCATTGATTAATTAAAATTAGAATTGATTAATTGAATAAATATTTCAATAATTAATTACATGCCCATTCATTTGATCTAAAACATTTAAAAAACACTTTTTAAAATTTATTTCAAATTGTATTTAACTATTGACACATTTAATTAATTATTTATTTATTACATTTTTAATTAATCATTGACACAGTTAATTAATTATTAAATTATGTATTTTTTTTTCAATTCATTTTGCCACTTCTGACCCTCCATATACAACAAAGGTACAAATAATGACAGTTTTGCATGTAACCCTGTGAATAATGCACACATTTTACTTTTATTTACTTTTATTCTTATTGCTTGTACCAGTTAAAATCATTTTACATGTGGTAACTTTTTTAATGAAAGAAAATATAAAATATTGAAAGTAGATAAATAATCAAAGTACGAGGCTCTGATGTGAGAATGTATTCACACCAGGTTTATTATGCTTATTCAGGATTTTAAAAATACACATTTTTCACTAAAAAAAAAAAAGAAGAGGGGATCGTGTCCTGCTTTTTCACACATCTTCCTTCTCTGTTTTCTTGTTTCACTGTTTTTGTCTTTGTTGCCATGACTACCTGTTTCCAGGAGTGTATTTTGTGTCCAATTCGGTTCACGTCAGTTCAGCTTCATTTTATTCACAACAACAGTCACCTCGAGGTGCTTAATACTTAAAGGCAAGGATGCTTCAATCTTAGAGATAAACTGCAACAATCACACTCTCCCATCTGAGGGAAAAACTCAGAACCATCTGGAAACACCAATATACTGATACACAGCAGCGTTTGAGTACTAACCACAGCAGTATTGGAATTTCTACTCATAAATGTAATATATTGCACATAATTCATTCCGGTTTGGTAAAGTACTTCAGTAGCTTACTCTCTCTGCAACATGGCCTGATATGTATTGTTGTATAATTTCACAATATACACCTCTGGCCCTGCTGAGAGACCCAACCCTTATCCTAATGTAGACACAAACAAGAGCTCTCTGTTAATATTTAAGTTGAAACTCAAAGCAAACAGCAAAGTTCAGTTTACACTGTAAGTACTTTCCATCTAACCAATTAATAAACGACTTGCTTTACCTCCTGAGCTGCAGCCACCCCAATCGCATGTAAGCACGCCATCTCTGCAGGTATTTAGAAATAGTTGATGTCATTCAGCAGCAGCCTTTTCATACAATAATAATTTATGGTAATATGGTAAAACTTAGGTAAGGCAGTGGGATGGCAAGCTGCACAGGCCTGGTGTTTAAATCCAGTGGTTAGCTGGGGCCTTTCTGTTTGGAGTTTGTCTGCATGAGTTCCAGATACATGCATGGGGTTAGGTTAACTGGTTGTCCTAAACTGGCCATAGATGTGAACGTTTGTCTCTCTGGGTTAGTCCAGCAATAGATTGGCAACCTGACGGGAGAGGTTGGTCTGTTTGAACAGCTAATAGCAGACGTGCAGACAAACACAGCTTTTAGAGTTTTTGTTAATTTAGCTCTTTTTTTAAAAATCTATTTCTATCACAATATGTATTTTATTTATCACATTATAGGATATAAAGGGTTCAGAACAGTTTCATAATAAAACAGTACAAACACAATCACAGACACATTCTCTGCAGTCTCTTTACACCAAAGCTTCCCCAGGCCGGATCTATTGGCAAATGAAACCAAATAAGCACAGATCAAAATAAAGACTTTAGTTAGTTTTGTAAGCACATAATATTCTTTCAATGTTCATTCATTTCTTGTTTATAGATCCCAAACAGCCAACACATTCTTTTCCCATGTCAAATGCAGGTCATTCTCATTGCTGGGCAGCATGATGAATATTTATTAAAGCAGCAGGTGTGCTTCAGTTATGCACAAGGTGTCCTTTGGCGTTTGTCATTCCTCAGTGTAAAGGGTCACATTGTATCCAGAGTCACGAGCCCAAACCGAGTAGCTTTGAGTGCAGGCGGCTGAAAACAAAACAGCAAGTGGGATGAAAGGCTGCAGAAGGTCCCACAAACAGGACGCAAACTTCAGTCTCCTGGCTGATAAACATGCAACGCAGGCATCGGGAGGTCGGGGAGATTAGTCAGCCAGGAGAGTGGGGCTGAGCGACAAATGTACTTGGATAGCTTTAGAAATACATTAGGCTTTCACAGCATTAACTATGCTTACTTTAAGCTTTACAAGCCTTCACACTGGACAGAACGAGGCTGACTGACTTATTTCACTGACCAAAGAACAGCTTGCACATGATATGATAATGAAACATTTTCACATTATAAAAAACATATCTGTTCATGTCATGTTTTGACTAACTCAGATCTTTTTGGTGAATTATAAATTGTGTTTTGTAGAAAGGCAGCAATAGAAACACTGAGCGCTACATAAAAATGACAAAACGGAGTTTCAGGGCTTTACACGAGGTAGTATTTCAACTGCCTCCTGGAGCCCAGCATCGATGCGTTCACCCACTGTACAAACCTCAAATCCACAGCTCAAACCTATAAATTCACAGTGTAAACACAGCATCCCCCACTTTCTCAACAAAGGGTTTTATTAATCATCAAACTCTGCAAAAGGAGGAAACCAGAGGCTCTCCTTCCTCTGCGATTTGCTTTGAGCTGCTTTTCTTTCCTGTCGCTGTAGGACGTTTTTTATCCAGCAGATCTGAACAGCAGCCAAAGCTATCATGCAGACCTGCTCAAGGAAACACACCAAAGATCAGAAACTGCTGTCAGTGACTTCAGAGGTTTTTTTGCAGCCAAACGTTCACTAGTGTTACCTCGAGCAGCAGCAGGCCAGCGGTCAGACCAGCCACCAGAAGCAGATTGTGTTTGGCCCACCAGACAATTTTATCCAGGCAGCCGATGGTGAATATGTCTTGACGGGCCAGTTTCTCCTCCAGCTGCTGCATCCCATAACCACACATGGTGTTCAGTACAGTCTGCAAAAGAAAGAAGCTGCTTAAGGTAACACAAAAAGGGCTTTGATGCACTGAACACCAGCATGGACAAGAAGTTAATTTGTGCATGGATTCAACGTTCACCTGTATCAATAGTTTCAGCTCATCTTGTTTCATCCTGCCCATCAAACAGGGTGTGAGCTGAACTGGAAACAGCCAGCGCTGCCTCCCAGTCTCCGAGTAGACACACCTACGGTATCAATTTTGCAATTTTGTCCTCGAGTAATCGTATTCACAAGATTTTCAGAAAACTTGACCTCTGACCGTCAAATTTTCTGAAAATCTCATTTAAATTTGATACCATAGGTGTGTCTCGTGTGATCTTCTTTGACTTTTTTAAGAATGCCTCCAGTGCTAGCTCTCAGCAAGGACGCTACCTAAAAGGTGTACCTTAAAGGATCTGCAGCTACTGACAAGAGTAAGCATAAAGGGAGGAACGACTTTAGGTGGCAAATAATTTCAAATCACACAAACACAGGGGCTGTCGTTCTCATGGCCAGTGTTGAGTCACGTCAAGTGTAGCAGAGATTCATTTGCATTTAAGCTGATGACGCTTAGATTAATTCACTGAATTCCACCGTTATACCAACTGTATATGATTTAGTGCAGCGGTCCCCAACCCCCGGGGGTCGAGGCTCGGGTGTGAAATTTATGGTTTTCAGGGTTTTTATCGTTAACTCGGTTTCCCTGGGTCTTTCTCGTGTTGCAGTTGTGTCTTATTTTGAAAGAAATATTTACGCGTTACCATAGCGACCAGAGTGCATTAAGGGGCAGAGAGGAGGATGTTACTCTCAGTGTTGTTGGTGCATTTCAGGAGGACGCTGCTAATAAAGTTACACAGTGAATTAATATTTATTCTTATATTTACAAAACACCACAGTTTTTGTCTCGGTCGCATCATTTTATTTTGTTGTATTTATCCGCGACACCTTAAAGGCCGGTCCGTGAAAATATTTTCTGACATTAAACCGTCTGTGGAGCAAAAAATGTTGGGGAGCGCTGATTTAGTGTAAAGACAAAATACAGCATACTGTTAGTGAAGGAAAGGGAAATCAGCTCATGAAACATCTGCTTACATCCTGTTAAATTCAATTATAAATCCACAAAGACCAGCAGGTCAGCTGATCACAGCCTGAGCACAAAGAAAATCTGAGTTCACATTAGAAATGATTGTTAGCTGTGACTCTTTTCCCCACGTGGAGCCACTACAGCCGCTCCCAGCTGTTTAGATGAAGAGGAAAACTTACCATTTACAACGACGCCATTATTGAGGCAACTGAAGAAGTCACTCTTGTGTCCTACATAACCGAATTTAGATTTGAACATTTGTATTATCATGTATAATATTATTTTATTATTATTATATTAATACAGCGCAGGGTTCAGTTGCTTTTGCATAAACATCCATGCTAGAACTGTCCTTAGGAGCTACTTTTTACTTTCTTGCTTTGAGAACATTTCAGAGCTTTTTCACCTTTAGTTGAGTAAAGAAGGTGATTCAGTACTTCAGCTTTTACTAGAGTATTTTTTAAACACAAGTATCTGTATTTCTACTTAAGTAAAGAATGGAACAGCCTTGGTACACCTGAGGCATCCCAAACATATCCAGGACTGGCTCACTGACTGGTTCTGACCTGGTTCTGCAAGCGAATGCAGCAGGAGAAGGGAACTCCACAGGCCTCCAGACTCGGGTTGGTGTCCGAACACTCAAAGTAGGCGTTACGGGACCAGTTTTTATAGCTTTCAACTCCACAGCACTGGAACTGCAATCACAGTGAAGCAGAAGCACAGTCATCACAACAGTAAAAAAGAAAGAACAAAAAAGATTACTGACTCTTAAAACTCGTCTCCACCTTCTTCTGGATGAAGTCAATGGCGTTCTCCAGGTCTTGGTCCTCCCTGTATCGTTCAATTGCCTTCATCATCAGCCTCTCAGTTCTCTCAATCACCTGAAAAACAAGAGAACTGTCACGTTGGTTTGTTTACTGCTTCGGTTTAGTACGATTTCTCGACGTCTTGTTACCGTATCAGTGAAAAAGTATCCCACGAATGCAGCTGCGATCTGCAAGAGTAAAATGGCCACCAGGAGTCCCACAAACTGCATGAAAATAGGAGCTGATTAGAACAGACGGCCAGAGTCCGAACAAGATAAAAACCAGCACACTGACATACCATCTTCAGCAAGCAGATGGTGTTACGCAGCGCCCCGAAACATCCGAGGAACGTGATGAGGAACATCACAGAGCCGACGACGATCAACAGTAGAGCGGGATCAACCGTCAGGGTGTCAACCACATCTATACACACACAGTATATGTTTGCACTTCTATGTTTGTGGATATAATGGATTTCCAGGACCCTTATCCTGACTTAAAGATGATCATAACACGGACCCGAAACCCAAGTCCTTGAAAAATCTCTTTTAAGGTCTTTCCAAAAGTGAAGACATGGCTAAATGTCCTCGCTTACCTATTGTTAGCAGAACTTACCCCGACTTAAACCTGATTCCAAAATGGACCCTGGAACCCAAAAGGTCATTTTGGGAATCCTGGAAAAGTCCTTCACAAAGTCTGCCTCAGTGCTTTGACCGGGTCTAAATCCCAGTTGTTTTCCAGAGGTTCACCTCAACATCAGTGATAACACAAGAGCGAGTAAACGTTGAAACATGTCTGAATAAGTTTGTGGCTCATCCTCAGGAATGTGATCAACAAGCCTTGTTTTGATTACCCGACATACATACAGTCGTTTTTCCAGGACCACCGACTTGGAGACTTTCACAATCCATAAAACAAATCTTTGCTTAATTAGTTTGAATCTTCACAAAGTGACTGTGTGGACAGATTTTATAACCCTGGCATTAGTAATTAATATTTTACATATCAAGAGACTGGTAGGGTCTGTACTCGTTACACTCTCACACTGTTTCCATGACAACTTGATCAACTTCCTCCCACAGTCCAAAACATGGAAGGTGATTCGAAATTGGCCACATGTATGAGTCTGAGTGTGAATGGTTGTCAGACTCTGTGTTGTACCTGCAGTAGACTGGCAACCTGTCCAGGTCGTAGCCTGGTTCCACCCACCCTATGACTCATCTACAGATAGCTACCAGATATCTATATGTGAGAATTAGACAAAACAAAGCCGAGAGAAACCTTCATACAATCTTGACTGTGCACAATAAAGATAACATTCAGACAAAATGCAGAGAAATGAGGCTTCAATTCCTTTCATTTTTTAATAATGCCAGGAAAAAATCAATAATTCAAAGTGGACTAAACTAACCCACCTTTCTCTCTGGCGATCTTAGCATAGATCCCCACTGCTGTAAGTATGGCACTCACAACCTGCAAAGTCACAGAGAAACGCAGATTTCATTAAAACAGAGGAACAGCTGTAACTAGCTCTACTGTCACTGGAATTAACATCATTTTCATTTCTGTGACTGTGGCTTAGCCTGGATGAGACGAAGCCCACTTGGACATGACCACATGAACACCTAGATTTGCATCCTGATTGGGTCTTATCAGTCCCACAAATTAGACCAGAGCAGTTCAACTGACATATTGTTTTCACATTGTTGTGGCTTCTGCTGGCGATGGATGTCACACTCGCAGTGCCTCCCGAGTATGCCACCATGTTTACTTTGAAACAGGCCCCAGTCCAAAGTTTCCCCTGCTTTACGTTCCATCTCACTATCGGTCCAAGAAGACACATTTCTGCTCTTACTTTCTGCTATTGTTCTTCCTCTGCAGTATTTTCTATTGCTTCCTGTTTACCAGCACATACATGCCGTTTTGTGTATGGTGAGAATGTAAGTATAAATGGAGATTATCTCTGACACTGTTCTAAAACTACTTGACAGAACAGAGATGGTTTTATTGGAAAACATCGTCTTAAATATAAAGTGTATCAGTGTGGTTGTTATCCTGGCCCTTCACACAGCCCCTCACTTCATCCTCTCTGTGAAACAACCCGTTTTGGCCTCCTCTCCCTAAGAGCCCACTTTCATTTTGATTGACCAGCTTCTGGAAGCCTGCCCGGGAGCAAGCTACAGCTTCTAGGGCTGAAAAACGAAGCCATTGTGGAAGCATCAAAACCTGCAGTTCCTCTAAAGGCCACTTGGATAACTGTGAAAAAAATATATATATTAAATCTTATAATAAAGTTTGCACTGTTAAGATGTGGCTTCTTTAGCTGACAGCTAAATACTAACAGTGTTCAGTTGTGGTAACAGACCAGGAAGTGTGTGCTCCGGTTTTGTTGAGTGAAGTTCTACTATTTGTATGTCATTTAGCACTGAGTAGCAGATATCTGCTAGCATGGTGGCAATGTCCATCTCTACACCTGACATGTGAAAAATAACTGGTTATTTTTACAGAGTACCTCCTTTGTTACTTTCTGTACACGCCATCTTTCTGGCCTTCATGGGAAAGAAGCCCTCCCCTGCTAGAGATTATTGATGATTGAAATCCGCATCATTTAAAGACACAGCATAGATTTGTATTGCTATGCAGATGATACCCAGTTTCTATTCATGAAGCCAGATGACAAACACCAGCTAGTTAAACTACAGTAATTTCCCAGCTGGGTGAACCTCCAACTCTGAGGTCATGGTCCTCACCCAGAAAAGGGTGAAGAAATCACGGATACAAGCAGCGGAAATGAGCGTCCTCTAAAGGGTGGCTGGCCTTTCCATTACAGGAAGGATGAGGAGCTTAGCCATCTGGGAGCTGCCACTCTGGCCCTAAAACTCTTGGAATCCAGATACTTACTTTAGGTGGCATTGACTTGGCTTCCAGCAATGTTGGATTTGTTAAATATTTGCACATTAAACAGTGTAGGACTGCTTTCTTGCATTTGCAAAATATCTTTAAAGTTGGAAACATCCTGTCTCAGAGTGGCGCTGAAAAAGTAGCTGATGGATTTATTACTTCTAGGTTGGACAATTGTTGTAGTTTATTATTATCAAGCTGCCCTAAAAACTCGCTGATCCAAACTGCTGCAGTAACAGAGAGAGAGAGCATGTTTCTCTGATACTGGCTTTTCTTCACTGTTAAATCCAACATATTTAAATAAAATCAGAAGGATAAATGAGTTAATATTAAATATTAAAATGCTGTTTGTAGCTCATCTTCTTCCTCTGTTATGGTGCAACTGAGGCATTTAGTCACTATTATGCAACAGGCTTGCTACTATCACGCACTAATGAAAGTATGATGCTACATTTTTTTAAACAATAAATTGCTTAAAGTGGGAGAGACTCACCCAAAAGAAGTAGCAGAAGATGAATAAGGTGTACTTAACGCCTCGGTATCCTCTCATGTCCTCTCAGCAGTGCTGTTGTTCTGTCAGACTGTCGGAGGCTTGTTATCCACTGAGACTAAAGCAGGACATGTGTCGGCCTGCTGAGGCATTCCTGCTGCTGAGGGAGGAGACATCTGTCACTTTCTAATCACATCCACTGTGTCTCACCTTTTTGGAGACAGCCCCTTCTGTTTATGATTTGATGTCTCCAAATAATCTTTAACTTTTGTGAATTCAGTGAACTTCTAGAATCACAGCTTTGCGATTTCAAAGAAAGAAACATAGCAGGAGAGCTCATATCATCCGTCTGTGTCACGCTGGTTTCCCTGTGGAAACAAATTAGTTAAAATAACTTTTCTCCACTCACTTCATTCATTGTGTGTTCTGTTACAACTGGCTCATGAGATGCAAAATAAAATCAAGAGTTCACGTTTTTTATTTTATTTTGTGTTTTGGAAACATGGGATTTATTTAAGAACTCCCACAGCAACACGCCTGTAAGGAAGAGAAAGTTCCCACTTCTCACCTGTATGACCCGAAAGGAACTCCAGTCTGGAACAGGAGGTCCCAGAGAGTCCACACAAACAGGAAGCCATAGTTCTGCAATTTTTTGAGAAAGAAATTTGGTGAAAGCAATAAACTAACATGCTGCATGAAAATCCACAAAGATCTCATCAGATGTTCACGCAAAACATCAGAAAAGATTCTGCTGTAACTCTGAACTACAAGCCGAGATGAGAACCCACATCAGTGAGAAGGCCACGGGACACATGTGGGAAAAGATTTACCCTCAGTAGTAACTTGTCCTCGTGATAACTCCCACATACAGTCATATTGAATTCAATTCAATTTTATTTATATAGCGCCAAATCACAACAATATTGCAGACACATATGTAAGAAAACATTATCTGAAGTTAATTTTAAAAAGATGTATTAATACATTTTACAAGATCTGGGTCTCATCTGTGTCACACTACACATGCGTGTCATGTGTGTCACAAATGATCATTCTTAGGAACACCATGGATTTTTATTTTAAAAGGTAGCTGTTGTAAATTAATGTATTTAAAATAGTTTCAAACCAAATTCACTAAAGCGATGAACAAATTTCAAACAAATAACTGCTACAGTTTCATGTTCAAAACATGAAGTTGTGGGGCTGAAATGCGCTTTGTGTAATACCCGTTTAGACCACAAGGTGGTGCAGTGACTCAAAGTAACCTTGAACCAGGCAAGTCAACAACAAAAACACCTAAATGAGACCTTTGATGTTGCAATTACCTGGCATCATGAAAAGCACAGACCGCTTAGGAAAACCATGTGCTGAGGTGTGAGTGCTCTAATATTTAACATTTATGGTTCAGTACCCGCTGAGAGGTTTGTGCCATTTTTCTTGTTTGAGTTATTAATATAATTTGATTTTACTACAGTTATTCAGGGCCTGGTGACTGCAATAAAATAAAAACGGCACAGAAAAAAATACTTTGTGAACGCGCTGTTTCCTACAAACACCGGGGTGAACGGTGCAGTCAAGCTGTGGCCTAATAATGCAAATTTCGTGCTGTACGCGGGTTTTAATGCAAATTTGGTGGATCCTGTGAAGCCTTTTAGCGCCATTATTGATTTATTTATTCATTCATTTAATAATTATTATTTATTTCCCGGTCTCGAGTACAGTTTTGGTATTTGGGACGTCACAGCCTTCGAAAGAAACAAAATACAACATTTTCCCGTTTCACAGTAAAGTCTTTGTAGAGATGTCCAGCAATGAATCTACTGAAGTCTTTCCAAAATGTTCCAGCGTATGAACAGATCCAGAAGAGGTGCTGCACAGTCTCAGGATGGCTTCCACTAAATCCACAGTTCACATTCATGTCCCTTTTGAACTCCATCATGTAATGATTAGCAGGATAAAATTTATGCAGTATTTTAAATGAGACTTCCTTCACTTTATTCTTTACCAGATACTTGTTAGGAATTGTCCATACTCTTTTCCAGTTAATGTCACTGACAAAGGAATTCCAATAAGAGACCACATGTGGGAAAGTTAGAGATTCTGTCTTGAGCAAAGCACGGATATTCTTATTACTTTTACTGTGGTTTGTTAGACAGATTCTTCCTGTGTGTGGATCTAAAGGGTTGGGGAGAGAAACAGATGATATGCAAGGTTGAGTACTCCAATGGACCAATCAGCATGCATTAGAAGAAGATTGACGTTTTAATGGCCCAAATCTGCTTCCGTGTAGGAAAACTAAAGAATACGAGTCTTGTGTTATTTACCTTTTCGTCGACTACTGTTATTGTATGTGTGTAAGGTGTCTTAACCCTTGTGTGGTGTTCGTATTTTTGTTACTCAGCCAGTGTTCATGGGTCTGGTGGACCCGCTAGAGTTTTGGCTTTCCAAATTAACACTATCAAACAATTTTATGTTAAATTACTCAACAGATGTTTACTTCATCCCAATTACAAACCATATGAACAGCAAACATGGTTAATTTTTTCCCTTTACCTTTGTTAGATCACATTTATGAATTAATGTGCTTCTCGTTTTTCTTTTATATAAAATGTTATAAATAAATCAGTTATAATCAAGTGGAGTGAGTGGAAAGACACAACACATTTACACGTGAAAAAATAATTAATTGTTTAATTTTTCTTTTGAAAAAAACTGAACACGGGTCTCACAGACCCGAACACCATACAAGGGTTAAAGCAAGAAAACTGTTGCTGTTTAGCGCCATTGAGTTTACCTCCCGAGCGCCCTCTGCTGTGCCACCGGCTGAACTGCCGTAAGTAATAGCGGGGCGGCTCTTGGTCCACCATTAAAAGAACTACAGTGATTTAGAAACAGTGACCGACAAATATAAAAATGACGTGTCGCTCAAAACTTCCTGTTTGGGGAACTCGTGGTGACTTCAAAGAAACCCGCTGCTACGAAAGTTTTCGGAGACTTTTCCAAATGTCCCTAAATGATCTACATATGATGAGCTGTCAGTGGAAACCAGGAAATTAAAGCTTTTCCTGAGTCCCTCCTCCTCTGTCTCATGTAGCTTGTTTGTTTAAAGATCAGCGCAGATTAAAACCGCATCGATCACTCGAAACAGATCTACGATCAATAACTCGGTGAGTGACTGAGCGACATGGATGCGAGCTGCCGGGACTGGATGTCAGCCGTACCTGAAGAGCTGTGGGACGTTCCTCTCACACACCTGGCCATTCCAGGTACATTCGCACTTTTAGGATTCCTCGTGAATTTATAGACGCACAGCGCAGCCAACAGTCGTGTAATTGTCGTATTTCTGTGTTTAAATATGTGACAGTCACCTGAAGTTTTAAGGCGCTTTAAACACAAAAATATCAAAAGCATCAGTGTGACAATTATCTACCAATGGAAAATCACTAAATACGTTTACTTAGTATTGAAGTAATACCTGGTAATACTTTATGTCAGTACTATTTATTCTACTTTACATGTGTACTTCAACACTAGACTTTTCCTTCCACTAAACTTATTTCACAACTACTTTATGTTTTTATTATTTATATGCAGTGTAAGATCTCTGTGGTTTAAAACTCTGCATATTCACAGACAGATTTGTTTTGGGCTGTGTGCAAACCAGACCACATTTCCCCTGTTTTGGCTACTTCACACTGGCTGCAGCGCGTCATAGATTTCATTGTTTGTTTTTGAGTCACTGGATGGGTTAGCCCTGCCTCACCTTTCTGGTTTTTAAACTATGCACACTCCCAAAAGATCATTGCTGTCAGCTGGCTGGATGCTTCTGGCCTTTACTGAGAAACAGATTAAGGTGTAGAGGACATCGGGCCTTTGTTGTAGCGACACTGAACAGTGGACCTCACCAACCACCACCATCGACATCTTCAAACCCTGTTTGAAAAATCATTTTCATGTGAAGCTGAGCCGTTTTGCTTGTGTTGTTTGTTATTCTTTGGACTCGATGTGTGAAGTTGGACCTGGTCACCCTGAGCTTTGGGGCTCCCCTCTCACTGGGAACATTGTTTTTTGTTTTAATTTAATTACATTTCTCTGATATTATTTTTATATTTTCACTCACATATACAACATTTACATACATATTTTACACTCTGGTATTGTTACTTTCACTGAGGTAAATGATCTTCTTTTACCACTGGACAACAATTCAGACTGGGATTGTTACAGTTACACAAAACAGTCATGATCACACACAGACACAGTAAACAACAAAGTCAACATTTATCAGATAAACAAGCAAGTAAGAATTTTTTTGAAGCAACTTGCGCCACAAACCAGTTTCTTTACTTTTAAAATGTGTTCCTGTAGGAAGCCACGATGCCATGAGTTACTGCCTGGACATAAACTCCCCGTTGGTCAGGGCTGAGTCGGACTTTTTCCGGCTCCTGGATGGAGTTTTTAGCTGCTTCACAAGGCCGGCCATTTTTAGATGGGCCACCACACAGGTAGGCACTGAAAATACAACCACTGCGCTGTCACTATGTCGGCAAAGGTGTGAGGACAACTGAGAAGTCAGTGCCATGGGTGCTGAGACGAGACGGTCCCAAGTTTAAACAGGTTGTTTGGTCTTCTTAATATACTTATTTAAAAAGTTGTTGGCTGCAGACAGAAAGACTGTAAGTTGATGATAGAAAGCAAAAATGAGAAGAAATACATTTAAACACTCCACAGATTTAAAGGAACTGTGAGCTTTCACATGTGAGTAGTCATGTGATCCAGTGTTGCTGTACAAATATTGATTGTAGTACAAAATGCTGTTTATATGCCAAAAAAGTTCTTAACTAGTCAGTGTGCTTTGCAAATGTATTTACAGACCAGGGCTCAGGAGCCAAGGTCTAAAAAAACTAATCAAGAAAACAGAAAAAGTGCAGCGATGCTGTTTTTCACAGTTACTGCTGCTGTAGGAAATAAAAGGCCAGGTGCCTGCCAGGTGCGAGCTAATCAAATGAACTTTATTAACTGAGCATCAGCATGCGTGAGTATCTCTGTAAAAGCAGAAGTTGTGACAGTTTCCTGGCCTGGAACATGCAGGTGTGTGTTGACAAGTGTTGACAGATTATTCCCACGTTAAAAACATGCAAAACAGCTGCCAACAGCTGGGCATCCCTTCAAATTTCCGTCAGTGTCAAACCCTGCAATGTTCAGAGAAACGACAGAAAGCCCAAGAGCTGCATCTCACACTCAACAGGCCTCAGTTAGCATGTTAATCGTTAAAGTTCAGGATAACAAATTAGAAAAAGGCTGTTTGGGAGGAGAAACCTTCTCTCTTATAAGAATATGGCAAAGCTGCATCTGAACAATCCACAAGATTTCTGGATCAGCGTCCTTAGGAGACCAAAGCGGGGATATTTGGTCATCATGCCAACTGTCAGGCACGGTGCTGGACATCTAGGTAAAAAGAACTATTGATTAAAAATATATCATTTGTATCTAAATGCAAATGATAAATCGTTTAAACTGGTTATGATGTAGAAAATGAGTGTTAAATAAAGTACTTTGCATGTGGTTGAAACAGGTAAGCTGGATGGAACCATGTAGACTAAACCGAAATTAGTCAGTCGAAAAATTGTTTGACATGAATGCAGGCAAAAATGGGAGGTGGTGTTGATGACGAGGTCACTGAATCCAGGACTGGTTTCAGTGACGCCTCCATCAGGAAATCATGTTGACCTCTTTCCTGTCAGGATAAAACCATTGAAGAACAGCTTTCAATGGGGATTCGGTACTTTGACCTTCGTGTTGCACACAAACCAAACGACTCGTCCAGCGACTTGTACTTCACACACGTCATATACACTCATGTGACCGTACTGGTGAGTTTAGCACCTTCACCTGACAGTGTTATTAGAAAAAACAAATCACTACTGCACAATTTTTTTCAAAGTTCAAGGTTCTGCTGCACCTGAATAGATCTCATTTCTATTGGATTGTATTATTTTGAGATGCAACAGAAAGTCTTTTAAACAATATTAGCATTTACCAGCTGGTACAGATTTGATCACTTTTTGCTGGAGTTCTTTGTATGTCGGTTTATTTAGAGGTGGAGATTTCTACAAAGAGCTTAAAGGGTTCGGTTTATTTTTAAAAGCGTAAGTCTGGCTCCTCTGGTAGTTACAGTGAGTATCCTATTTAACAGGAAACACTTGAGTCTGTTGCTGCTTGGCTCGAGGCTCACCCGAAGGAGATCGTTATCCTCGCTTGCAGCCATTTTGAAGGAATGGATGACAAATGCCACGAATCGTTCATTTGGTCCCTGAAGAAACTGTTTGGCTCTAAGCTGTGTCCCCAGAAGGTGAGCTTGTCTCTCTGCACCGGTGATTTATGGTACAAAAAATGTCTGGTGCACCGGGACTTAAGAGTGGCCCGCTGGTCCTCCACAGGAATCGGCGCTGACCTTGCGGAGTCTGTGGGCGTCGGGTTACCAGGTCATCCTCTCCTATGAATGCCAGCTTGCAGTGAGACATCAGGAGCTGTGGCCTCCCGTCCCTTACTGGTGGGCCAACCAGCGCAGAGCACATGGAGTCATGACTTACTTGGACTGGCACAAAGACCTGGGACGTCCAGGTGAGTTTGGGCTGTAGAGATTAGATATGTATGCGCGTCAGTGGCTAAAAACTCCGTTTTCTCTCCTCAGAGGGCTTCTTTGTGTCCGGCCTGAACCTGACAGCTGACAGATATTACATCACCAAGAACCAGAAGGAATCCCTGCGGACGCTCACCTACAGCAACTGGGAGTATATGAGGACATGGCTTGAGGAACAGAGTCCCGGATCAGACGCCGGGAGCCTCAACATCATCGCGGGAGACTTTGTGGGTTCACTGCCGCTCTGCTCTGCCGTGATTGCACTGAACCAAAAACTTTGCCGGAAGAACTCCAGACGGATGAAAAAGCATCATTAGCCACACCAAACCTCATTTCCTGTGTTCCTCGGTGTCTCGCAGTTTACGTGAATTTTTGTCTCCACTAAGACTTGAAAGAACTGTAACTTCTGTCTGCCTCAACATCAACTCATGAGGGCATTTTATGCTTATTACAACCTTTTTATTCCTATACTCGACTAGAGTGGCTTCGTGAAACCCTCAGTTTACCATAAAAACAAGCTGTTTTAGCCCCTCCCCCTTTAGCCAACTTTCTTCGGACTTGCTGCCAGTCGCAAACAGAAGGTTTTCACAGAAGGTGTGTGTAGAAAGAGATGAAACTCTGAAACTGAGCATTTAGAGCCATCTGAAGTTTGCCTTTTATCTCGCGTGGGTCATTTGTGCATCTGAATCTTTGTGCAATCTGAGTTTTTACAAGAAAACATTGTAACAGATTTGTATCATTATATATTTTAACATACTGTACAGTAAAAGCAGTCTTTTCTTTAACTGAGGTACAGTCCATTTTTACTTCTGCTATCTCGCCCTTCCTCCCCTCTCATCTGCTTCCAAACAGCTTCTTGTAGCGCCCATGAGCAGCGGTGCTGATGATGACCTTGACAACGGCCGAACCTTCGTCTGCATCCACCTGCACGTCCTGAACGGTGGCCTCTTTGTACAGCCAGCTGTGGAAAAGCATACACATGTTACCACACGTGCTCCATTGATCCAAACGATACGCTGACACAGACAATCCCACCTTAGCTGAGGAGAGCTCAGGTTAACTTTGAGATCTAAAATTTGTTTCCCCGTAGCCTTTAAGATCTCCTCCTCCACTGCTTCCTTCAGCTGTTCCAAGCCCCTCCCCTCCAGGGCTGATATAGGCAGAGCAGCGGGCTCTGCAGACTCGTAACTGAGAGACAACCATAACAAAACAGGTCAGAAATAGGATGTCAGCCATAATACCAGTAATAACGTAGTACATTATAAGCAGGTCCTGATGGAAGTTACTGTATATATGTGCTGATGACAGTGGCAGGTGAGCTGGTTTTTGCCCTTACTTGGTGAGGAGATCAGTTTTATTGTGGACCTCTATCATGGAGTTCATCAGCCTGTCGGGCATTTGCAGGTTCTTCAGGACATTCAGCACGTTCACCTTCTGACTCGCTGTCTCTGGATGGCTGATGTCTCTAACATGAATCAGAAGATCCTGAAATGATGAGAAACACAACCACAGTCTCCTGTTTTAAAATGTGCAACTTTACAGCAGTTAGAAGACGTTAAAAGTCGGCTTGGCCCCTACAGTTTTTATTCAGGGGTGAATTTAAATTTAATTAAAGCTTACGATGGTGTGGCTGCTTCGACTGCCACGAACAGTTAACCAAAGTCACACAAGCGCACCAAACCTGGACAACAGACAAGTGGAAACACATGGCTTGATGTCGGCCGCGACATTCAGAGGTTAGGGACAGAATTTGGTACGAACAAAATGAAAGCATCATCCTTTCCTGTATCAACAGCCTGAACTGTTTCATTTTTTATTGTTTACGCCAAGTTTAGATTTTTATGTTGGATCGCTAAAATGTTTTTCACACCTCGTTTTAGTTCTTAGTTTTACTCCTGCAGCGAGTGTGTGATGAACCTCGGTTTGCTACGTACTGAGTGCTTAATATCTTCCAGGGTGGCAGAGAATGAATCGATGAGCTGGTGGGGCAGCTGGGACAGGAAGCCGATGGTGTCCACATACAGAACGGTCATGTGACTCGGCAGCTGGCCAGCATGGACGGTAACGTCCAGTGTGGCAAAAAGCTGGTTTCTGGGCTGGAGGCCGGTGTCCCCTGTCAGAGCTTTGATCAAAGTCGTTTTTCCTGGACAGATGAGATCAGAAGAAATGTGTCACTGTTGTGGATGCTTTAACATTTAACACTTTATATGAAAACAATCTGTTTTTTACTGGTCTTCTACGTTTCCAGCCTCTCACCACAGTTGGTATATCCCAACACTGAGACGACGGGGAACTCCCTGTGTCTGCGCTGAGATCGCAGGAGGTGCCTCTTTTTCCGAAGTTTTTCCAGCGCCAAGCGGATCTTTATCTCCCGCTCTTTCAACAGCCTCTGCTGGATCTCGTACAGCGTCTCTCCTGAAAGGACCAGAGACTTTATATCATCATTTCCCAGCAGTACAGCTTTCTGCTCATCACTGATACAAATATCTGACCCAGAAACACAGCCACCGTAGGAGCGCCTAATGCTCACTTCCTATTTTGCAAATAGACTGTATATAAAAGATGGACTTAGCCACCATGATGTTACAAAGTGGTCGATAAGATTGATTGTAAAGCCAATTGTGTTTGAAGCTGAAGCTCAAACCAGACCTGACGCCCCCTGCTGGCCGTTAGAAAGACTGCAAATTATGGGACTAAGATGCATGCCTCGATAATGGCACGAACATATAACTGTATCAGATCCAAATTGAAGAAAACTGATCATATATTATTAAAATTGTCCTGGCGTGGTTTGTGAAGCAGAAGGTAGCTCCATGGTGTAGTGGTTACCACCTTATGTGACAGCTCCTCGGTCTGGGAGCAGATGCACAGCCAGCCTCAGGGGTATAAAATTTAGATTTAGATTAAAAAGCTATTAGAGTTTATTGTACTATTAGAGATTAGAGTTATTTTAATTAACTGGAAACAATATAAAATAAGTTATTTCAATGTGGGTAATTGGTGTGAGGGCTTTATGGACTCAGAACCAGATATTATGTCCATGATTTATATACAGTATTGGTAACAACCAATCAAAAAGAGACATCTATAAACACAGGCAGACTCGTTTCCACTGTGGATGCTGCATCACCTGATCCGCCAATGTATCTCGATCCTCCGCCCTGTTGATCCAAGTTTGCCATTTCATTTTTCAGCCGTGATCTGCCATTAACGTACCAAATGTGACTTAACACTGATAGGAAGGCATCATCATATCAGACTGAAACATTTTACAAGCCACCCACAGGTAGCAGTGTAAGGTACCTTAACAGAGGGATCTCTGCCAGTGAGATCTGAAGCTTGGCTTCTTTGGTTCTGGCGTTGCAGCGGAAAATGTGGAGGACTAGTGAGTATCTGTCAAACACTTTGACCCCCCAGACTTCCTCAAAGTCCCTCTAAACAGAAATGAGTAAGAAAAACAAAGAAGAAGAAAAAGAATCATCAACAAAAGAAACCTTTCATCCAACACAGCCAGAGTTTTCAGACATGCTCACCTCAGACAAAGGAGTCAGACGCTCAACATTGACGAACACAGCAGTGATTCCTGCTGTTTGCCTGATCCTCTCTGCAGGGAAACATCCGGTAATTCACATGTAAGCAGCACTTGGTCTAGACCTTCTGATTCACCGGAGTGGATCATACCTGTGAGAGTCTGGAAGTTCCCTTTCCCAAATATCCTCTTCTTCTCTGGAGTCTTGGTGGAGAGGATCATCTTGTCCACCACAGTCCAGTTCTCCAAGGTGTTCACAAGCCCCTCAGCCTCGGCCATCATCAGCTCAGCTGCAAATGTAACGGTGCAAACTTGTGATAATCTCTACTGGTGTATCTTTGTTCTTGGAGAGCAATCATAGCTCAGGATAATTGCCTTAAAAATGCTCTCACTGCAGCCTGCCAGACTTTCTTCTTCTTGGCTGCCTCTCACAAACAGAAGCTTTAAACAGCACATGGGTGGAGCTCTAGCAGTGTTTAATATGACACCTACATTAGTCAGAAAATAAGGAAAAACATACATTTAAATCTACTTTTTCCATCTGGCTCATCTGAGCATGTGTGTGCTGTTACCTGTAGTCAGATGCTGTTTCCTGCTTCCCCACTTCACATCTGGGTGGACGATGAACACCCTGTGCTGTCCCTCTCCGATGCCTGCAGGAATCTGCTGCTGGAACAGCTCCTCCACCTCGCTGTCCTCCAAGAAATCTTCATCCTCGCCCTCCTCATGAAACCCGTTGCTGCTGCCGAGGTCATCTGTGCTCTTCGGCCTGAACGCGGAGAGCCCAAATGCCCTGGTCTGCAGGCTAGTTGCCCCTCTCTGCCGCTGACAGGTGTTGACTGCATGTGCGTGATCAGGTGTATGCAGCAGTCTGCAGGTGGCTCGCGCCCCTATCTGACAGCTCCTCGTGCAGGATCGCTGCAGGACGGGCATCCACGAGCTGATCCTCCTCAGGGCTGTCAGGAAGCTCATCAAACCCTGAAGTTCACACAACGTGGATCACCGCAGGTCACACACGCGCGCTGCTGACGTCGTTCTTCTACAGGCTCACCTGTAGAGATCACACTTCCTGTTTGGTTTAGAAAACATAATTTATCTCAGTAAATATACAAAAAGTTGGACTATGACTGATTATGAGCGAAAGGACACCAGGATCAGCCCGTGAGTAGCTGTGTTTTGAGTTTCGTGGGGCTTTTGGGTTTTTTGGTCCCCGCGTTTTGCCTTCCAGTTAGCATTTCCTCCATGAGTTCGCACTAAACGACAGATTTACCGTCAGTAAAGGATTTTAAGCTAAACAGAGTCACCTGAACGGGATAAAACCTGATTTACATTTAAGATTATTCGCTTGAAAAATAGCGCAATAAGATTTTTTTTGATCCAGTCTGGAAGAAAACGTTTCCTGGAAGACTAAACCCGGGGGTGTGAGTATGACTTTCCAGTATTTCCTGTTTGCGTCATTTCCTCTGTAGTTATGTTTCCACAATTTACTAAAACACAATTAGAAATTCATACAGCTGATTGTCAAAATAAGAGTTTAGGGTTATTTAAAAACACAGTTTTAATATTTATATTCAGTGTTTTTAGGTATGCTGATTTCACTCACAATATTGTGATTTATTCCACCCCCTAAAACGTTACTGCACAACATTGATTTAACTTTCATTTAGTTTGATATATATATATATATATATACATGATATATATATATATATATATATATATATATATGTATGTATGTATGTATGTATGTATGTATGTATGTATGTATGTATATATATATATATATATATTTAGTAAAAGAGCATTGCCTGACCCTCTGCAGGTACTTGGTGGTTGCAGCTTTTCTAGCGCCTCTTCATGGTTCCCATTCGCCTGCGGGATCCCCAGGTACTTGTAACTGTCCTCTATGTCTGCAATGTTGCCTTCTGGTAGTTCAATCCCCTCAGTTCTGACTACCTTCCCTCTCTTTGTTACCATCCGACTACACTTCTCCAGTCCGAACGACATTCCAATGTCATTGCTGTATAGCCTGGTAGTGTGGATCAGTGAATCGATGTCTCGTTCACTCTTGGCATACAGCTTGATGTCATCCATGTACAGGAGGTGGCTGACAACTGCTTCGTTCCGTAGTCGGTATCCGTAGCCAGTCTTGTTAATGATCTCACTGAGGGGGTTCAGGCCTATGCAGAACAGCAGTGGGGACAGAGCATCTCCTTGGTAGATCCCGCACTTGATGGTGACTTGTGCTATGGGCTTGGAGTTGGCCTCTAGTGTTGTACGCCACATCCCCATTGAGTTCCTGATGAAGGCTCTCAGGGTCCTGTTGATCTTATATACTAGTTCTAGGCATTCCAGTATCCAGCTGTGGGGCATTGAGTCATAGGCCTTCTTGTAATCAATCCAGGCAGTGCACAGGTTGGTCAGTCTGGTCTTGCAGTCTCGGCTGACTGTTCTGTCTACCAGTAGCTGGTGTTTTGCGCCTCTTAGCCTCCTTCTCCATGGAGGGTACTGCCCCTTGTGGCTGTTCAACTTGTAGCTGATCACTGCTGCCGTATTGTAGATCAGCTTGTTAGTGTCGGTAATCGTGGTGGCCGTAGTGCTGCATTAACATCATCTAGCAGACCTTCTGAGGGTACTTCACGTAATCTTGGTAACCGGCTACGGGGGATCCAGGTTTCAAGCTTGGCCATGATCCTATTTTTCAGGTCAGTTCCTCTCGCACTCAACGATCCTTCTCCTATCGCACTTGGGGCTATGTACCCAATCTCGGGTGGGGGTGATGATATCTCCCCCCTGACCTGGCGTCCTGACTCCTCCTTGCCTAGCATTTGTGTTGTACCTCGTCAATCTCTAGCTGTGAGAGCAGTCCCTTCTTTCGAATGTTGGAACACTGAGCTACTAGTTGTTTCGCCGTCATTGTGGATGTTGGGTATCGAAGAATCCATAGGTCCGTCATCCTATTCATGTAGCCCCTTCCGCCGGGGTTACTTGCGTAGTAGCATTCCAGCAACGCCCTGTTTTCGTCTCTGCTTTCGTTCCAGTGGCCCACTTCTCGGTGCCCTGGTTCCTCAACAGCTGACGCGGACCTTGTTGATCCGGGCGACGTCCGAGCCGGCATGCCTTCATATTTATCTGTCTCGCTCATGTCTGCGGTAGGCTTGCTTAGCATAGGGGGTCTAGCCTTAGGACCCTTACTGGACTCGAACTTTGCGATCCTCTGCTCCAAAGGCGTGTAGTCTAACTACTACGCTATATATATATAGGAATATCATGAAGGTAACTTCATTTTCATTTTATTTCAGATTTCATCCTATACTGCTGTATATATATGTATATGTTTATAGTATGCACAGTATAAATGATTCTTGCACAATAACAACTGAAGAAAACTATTAATAAAATAATAAACTGAAAAATCAAATTGGGTATATGAGAGTGAGATAATAGCAATAATGCTTCACTCAAAATGTACATTTCATTTGTTGAAGTTTTGTTTCTCTAATTGCATTTAATTTGAAATACTTTCACTGCACTATGAGATTTTTAAAATAAAATATGAAATCATGTATTTTCCCAATAAAATCACAAAGCTTCTAAAAGCACAGCAGCAGTTATATAGGCCCTACTGTCGTTTACAGATTGAAGTGACAGACAGTATGTTAGAACAAACAGCATGCATTCACACTTTCATTTAGGCAAAATGGTGTTACCAGGATTTTTTGTCTTGCAATGGAGTTGAAGTGAAGTGTAAAAATAAATAAAGTGTAGAAAATTGGTTCAGAAAAATTGCCGGGCTCATTTAAAACCATTTTCCTTAATTATGGATATTTTACATGAAAAATTATGTTGCACAAATATTTTATACTGATTATCTGTTTTAAGTGATAAAACAAGTATTTAGACTCTTTACTGAAGTAAAAGTCGTAAATAATGGCACAAGTAAAGTAAAAGTCATTATGTAAACTCATAAAAATGACTAATTTTTGTATTTATCACGTTTTTTGGGTTATTTTAACTGCTTGGATACTGCTGATACTTTCTTTGATAATTAAACAAAAAAAAACTTTTATTTTGAAATTTCCAAAACAATAAAGAAAGATTTTAAATAAAAGGTACGAAGTACAAAGTGCAATATTTCCATCCGAAGTAGTAGAAGTACAGAGGAGAACAGAAATAAAACAAAGATAGATGTGTTTAAGTAAATTAAAAGTAAATTAAAACTTCATGAGTAAACTTAGTATATTAAGTAAGTACTTTCATCCAGTGGGGTTGAATAACACTCAAAGTAATCTACTGGCACAAGTATTAAAATGAGACAAGTTTCAGAATAATGTTTTTGATTAGCTAATAACTGTGTGTAGATTAACGTGTCCATCACGTTCAATTAGCAGAAAATGAAAGTAAACTACAAGTACCTTAGAACCGAGTACAGTACTTAAGTAATGACTACTTTTACTTTTATGATACTCTCCGTTTCACAGTCGCGATCAGGTGAAAGAATGAAACACAAACTCGTTGTGTTTCCTCTGGATGAAACGAACGTAACCGCAATAACAGGAAGTTTGATTGTAGCTTCTTCTCCAGATGCTGTGAATGAGTCACAGAGTCAGATGTCATCACGTTTCGTGTCGTATGTTTGGGTGTGTGTTACCTGACATGAAACTGCTGACAGAAACTAACCGTCCTCGAGTTTTATTCTTGATTTTTTATTTTTCTACTTTATGTTTTATTTTTAAATCCTTCAGCGGTATTTTTGCACGTTTTTAACTCAGAAAAGACGCGAGAAATAGAGAGAGAGAGACAGAGAGGCAGCGAGAGCAGGTATGGCACAACAGGCCGCCGCATGACTGACATTAATGAGGTCGGAGGTGTACGCGGGGTTGGAACGAGCAGAGGACGAGGAAGTGAAGTTTGACTTTTGAATTACGCAGAAATGAGCGAGTTTTGTTTTTCCAAGCTGAAGAGAAAAACGTCTGTTGATAGATTTTCTAGTTTTTGTGCGCAAATGCGCCCAAATCCGGAGACGCCGGTGGCACTTTTACGCGCAGGACTTCTGTTGAGTTTATTTAGTTTGTGCGCCTGTTTGGGTAAGATGCCTGACTGTCTGCAGATCACACGGTGACATAATGACAGTAAATAGCGTGTCTCCTTTTTGTGTGCAGATGACAGTTGTGTTCTGGGGATCGTGGGACGGCCAATGTCTCTGCCTTGCGTTCTCCCTGAGTTAGTCAACTCCGAGAATGTCACCATTGAGTGGATGAGAGACAGTGAGTTGGTACTCAGGTCGGTATGGAAGCCCGATGGAAGTGTGGAGACATGGAGCAATAACAGAGTCGCAGTCCCAGCTGACGCTCCTCTGACTGGAAACGTGTCTTTAAACCTGCCAGCGGTTCGTCCCGTTGAAGACCAAATGTCTTACAGCCTTTTCATGGTGTTAGGGAAGAATCAGAGCGCCAGGCTGTGCACCACATGCCTCAGGACAGCAGGTAAGTCCCGCGGGATTCAGGGGGAAGCAGAAGAAGGATATTTAGAAGTCCAGTCTCTGGTGGTTGGTGGCAGACATGGCTGTAAATTTTGTCGGAATGAGGACACATTAAAAGCCGGAAATTTTAAGCACGAGACACTTATTTTTTTGTATTTTAGGGATTTTTTTAATTAACAAAATTGAACGTTTTCTAGATGTGTTTGTGACCAAAGTCTCTGTATTCATGTTCCAGTTCAATATACGTTGCAATATAGTGCAGTGAGTGTTTTCTTTTAACTTTGCACCAACACAGTTACAGACATTATTTATTCTTCTTCCCTCTTTGCCTGAGTCCAGATGGGAGTCAGAGTTTAAAGAGTTCTGAATATAATATAAGGTCACGTTTGTTGCTTGTTTGCACCTGTTTACATCACTGGTAGATGATCTTATCTTATAAACACCTGAATTGTAACAGTTCAGATGTGTTTCAGCAAAACTCCTGCACATTTATAACATGCCACACGTGTCTGTAATGATTTGTAGGTACCATATGTATCTGACTAGTTAGAAGACTAGAAAAAAACAATAAACTGCTGCATGAAAACATTCACAATCATATTGTGGGAGTGTTGGAGGCATTGTTTCCATGATGAGTAATGTCTTAATGCTTTCCCTAATCCCTCAGCTTCTTTCATGTAATTACTGGAGGAAAAGAGATTCTAAATATTACTAAATATAGAATCAACACATATGTTTGCAGCCAGTTTCAGCACCCCAAAGCTGGAGAAGGAAGAGGCAGTGCAGGGCGATGAGAAGGTCTTCCTGTGTCACTCCACTGGAGGTTATCCCACACCTGCAGTGTACTGGCTCATCAACGACAGCGAGGAGCCCCCCGCAGGGTCGGTGAGGACTCAGATGACATCACTCCCAGACAATCTCTACAACATCACCAGCCACTTGACCCTCAACATTTCCCACGACTCCATTGTGTCGTGCATCATTGATAACCAGTCGATGAACCAAACCGTGATGTCAACCTGTAAGTGCAGTCATTAGTGTTCAGACACAGCAGCACGATTCTCCTTATCTGTGAAACTCATAGTTAAGCAAATTCTGCTATCAGCTGGTTCCCTATACTGGGTAATGTCACGTGTCTGACTGGTTTGATATTAATTAACATTAGCAAACCAGTCCAGTTTTTATCATCTTTGAATTTTTGAAAGCTCTAGTTTAACATGTAAAGACAGACAGGTTTGTGTTTTGTTTTTTAAATCTTATCACTTTTGGATCAATCAGTTAATCAATCAGTCAAAAATGTTAAAAGTCACCTTGGCGATGTACATCTTTTAAATACAGTTTATGGATTTGGACTCTTTGGATTTTAAATCTTCTTCTTTAGTGTTTTTTTTATTGCAGGTTCTTTTTGGAGTCAGGTGTTATTTATTTATTTACACTTTATTTATTGGCCTTGGCTCTATGGCACACTGAAAACATTTTTACTATTGTTTTTTCCTGATGATTGCTCAGATGGAGTGGAGGCCAGGCCTGTGACGAATCGAGCATCGTCGGCCATGTGGATGTTCAGCACAGGTCTGTGTGTGGTGGTTGGGATCATGGTGATAGCTGGAGTGGCGTATCAGATCCACCTGGACAAAATAAACAAGAGGAAGAAGGAAGAGCACAAACAACAATGGAGAGGTAAGCAGATCAATGTGTTTGTTTATCAGTGAATTTAATAGAAAATAGTGCAAATAGTTAAATCAAATATTTGCAGCCTTTGCCTTTAGACTGGAACCTGAGGAGCTTTTTTATTGGTGGACTTTATGAAGAAATTATGGAAATTCTGTTTTAGCTACTGGGAAAAATGCCATGCCAAGAGGCTCTTAGCTTCTATTTTTATATGAGTCTGGATGAATGTTTGAGCATGCTGTCATGCTGCAAAGCAAATCTGTGCCTCCTTTAATAGAGCTGTAAGACGTGTGCCTGAGATCACAGCATTAGGAACGTCTTCTGTAAGACGTCACACAGAGCTGGATGTAGAAAATCACACCTGACATCAAGTGTTTAGAGCAGTTTATTTATTTATACATAAACTCAATGTGCTTAATGATAAACACATAAAAACCTGTGAAGGTTTAAAATACCTTAAGGCAGTGAAAACTTCAAAATAAAACTTTACAGAAAAACTACAGTGTTGAGGGCGGCACAGTGATGCGGTGATTAGCACCTCATAGCAAGAAGGTCGTGGGTTAAAATCCCACCTGGGGCCTTTCTTTGTGGAGTTCATGTGTGGGTTCTCTCAGAGTACTCTGGCTTCCCCCACAGTCCAAAGACATGCAGTTAATGGGATCAGGTTAACTGGTGATTCTAAACTGACCGTGACGTCTGTGTGTTCCCTGCCTTTCACCCTATGTCAGCTGGGATTGGCTCCAGCCCTCCGTGACCCTGAATTGGATAACAGAAAGAAAATGGATGAGTGATGAGCTGCTGAATGTCAGCCTGTGTGAACACAAACGCTTTTGAGTTTTGATCTAAGGGCATCTTGCTGTACTGGGGCCAAACCATTGAGTTTTATGAACTATTAAAAGGAATTTTAAAGGGAAGTTTATACTGTGGTGGGAGCCAATGAAGTGTCTGTACTGTACTGGAGTAAAATGCAATTTGAAAGAGCTCATTGTTAAGCTGATGATTTGGAGACCCTGGAGCAGTCTGAAGCCTGAGCTCTTCCCACAGCTGACCTCACTGCATAAAACCTGTTTAATATGAGCATCCACCATTTTTAAAAGTATTTATATGGCACATAACAAGAGAAAGTATAACAGAGCTGTCAGGTTGTTGTTGTGCTTTTGTAACTTGTTTATTTGTCACCATCAGGATACAAAAGACGGTATCAATTCAGGTTGGAAGACGAGTTGATGAACCAGGAACAAAGGGAGACGGATGTTTGAGCCTGACGGTCACTTAAAAACTGAAGCCACAGAGCACTGATGTGTAAATATGTTTGTTGTAATTACCATTTAAATATAGTTTTTAAGATACTGTACAAGAACAGTTCTTGGTGGTTGTTTTGTTTAGTTTTTGTTTTTTTGAACCTATTTGAAGATTTAATAAAGACTTCCAAAATGACACCAAGCCCTCTTTTACTTCATAGATCTATAAGGCGTACGAGAGGTGAATTCATATTTCTTTTACAGTAGAAGAAAGCTGCATTGGATTTCAGGTTTGTTTTTTATTCTTGAGCACTGATTCAGAAACAAAGAAAGCTCTGAAAACAAACAAGCGGCCAGTCTTCCCATTCATCTGTAACCAGAAATGATAAATGAGTCACTGCTCATCAAAAAGCTTTTAACTAGATCTGCACTGGATACAAAAGTCACAGCTTTTAATGCAACGTTTCTTCATTCAAGTTATCTTAAAACAGCCAATCAGCGACTGTCCAGCTGACTCATGTTTTCCTCTGCTGGACAGCGAGCTGCTGCAGGCCTGCTTCTCTCTTCAATCCACTTTAACAAGAATCACATGGATGAGACTTTACAGGATCCTTTTTGCTCGATTTGAAGAGCTGGACCCGAGGTTCAGAGTTCAGCTCGAGCCGTCCTGCACTGACGTCACCGCGTAGAGGTCGTCCCGACGCTGAGATGTGATCGGGATCTGCTGCCGGATGTCGGCCAAATACTGCAGGTCTGAAAACACGCGACACATTTAGAGAGAAGACACAATCACAGCAACGGCAGAGTAAACACGAGCACTGTGCAGTAACTGCTGCTGTGCCAGACTGAAATGTTTTCTCTGTTTTACATTGTCAGGTCTTCATTTTTTAGTATTATTCTGTAGAGGAAATCATTAAAGCAGTGAACTAAAACTTCTTCTCAGAGCAGAAACTCATTTTTCCACTTTCCTCACCAGCTGATCAAAGATTACATAACTGTAAATGACTTTCACATTCCACAGAGACAAGCAGACTTCTGCTTTTCCTCACCGATGTCGGCATAAATAACAGCTTCCTCTGGTCCAGCCTTGGAAATGACTTCCCCCCTGTAACAACAGAATTATTCACAAATCAGCACAAGAAACGCTCCTTTAAACTTCCTCACAGTTGATATTTTCTTATTTCATTTTTACAAAAAAGTATTGAATAATTTATTCTATGTTGTAACAGCTAGTTGTTGTTTTTTTATTTTACATTCATATAGATTCCCTGCAGGAAACACATTAAAACTTTAAATGCTAACGCACAGTTAAGCTTTAAGTTTCATCTGTTTTGTACGGTCATGACGTAAGCCGTCGATTCTTCACAGGCAGGCAGGGACGTGTCGCTGGACACTTTTCAGCTGACGACACTTTCAGAGTTGATGAGTAACTCTTCAGACCTCTTGGTGACACTCACTCGACGTCAGCAGCTGATGCCCGTAGAACAGGTTAAGATAACAAACTGCTCCCAGCACACAACCTCCGCTTAAAGAAACACGTCTGTTCCTCAGACAGACAAACAAAACCCACACATGACAGCAGCGGCGCTGCAGGAAGGTTCAGGTAACACGACGGGGTGGAGTCATCAGAAAGAAACTAAACACCTGGATAAGCCGAAATTCCCAGATGAACTTTAAAGCTCTTTGGTCGCGCCTGCCAACGTGAAATATTCCCTCAAGCCGTTTGTGTGGCAGCCAAGATCCAAATCAAAAAACCACCGTGGGCTATTTAACCTGCCTCCTGTTACCCGAGTTACACTTTACATGGCGTGCATGGCATCCGAACAATAAACGGCTCAGCGTAGGAAGGCTTCACTGGATTTAAACCTTGTGACAACGTTTTTAAAGCTCATGAAATACAAGGTTACAATGAATTTGCGTCTGAAAAAAGCTGCTTTTCAAGTTTGTTCCTACTGGAGTTCCTCAGCTTACCCAGAGACGGCAGTGAGATAAACTCTGACAACAGCTTGCTGATTCTACATCTGTACTCCACCCTAACTGCTCTACATTGTTAAAACCCTGAATCCTTCTACTTTTACGGCCTCAAGTTGTCCCTCTGAAAACTTTAACCGCCTTATCACGCCCTGCCTTTTTGATCTTATTTTCTTACCACGGGTTCACGACGGTGCTGTGACCCCAGGCCACGTAGGAGGCAGCTTCATCTCTGGCAGGTGATGCTGTGGCCACATACACCTGATTATCAAGCGCCCTGCATAAAGAGACATTAAAATGATTCGTTGCAGATTTAAACAGCAGCAGATCTCAGTTTGTAGTCCCTGAGCTCTCGTCATGCTGCGTTTATTATTCAGCTTGTGTTCATTCAGGCGTTCTTGTGCCTTATAAGTAACATGTCTGGTTAACGAAAGCTCAACCCTCAGATCAGATATGTGGCTGAAAGATGACTCTAACATGTCTGCAGTAAATTATTCTTTTGGGAGTGACTGACTATGACCCTCAGTCTGACCTCCCCCTCTGCAGGAGCTCCCAGTGGGCGGGGCCTGTGGTCATGTTGAAGGCTCCGGGGTAAACCAGCAGCTGACAGCCTGAGGACAAAAGCGCAGTCCAATCAGCTCTGGTACATCACAGGAAAACAAAATCTAAACACTCCTTTCAGACGCTTACCCTTCCTGCTGTAGAGCTGGGCGAGCTCCGCGAACCTCATGTCATAGCAGATCCCAACACCCACTTTGCAGAACGCTGCAGGAGGAACACATCAGATCAATGTATGCTCATCCAGACTGCGAGGCAGAAAGCCAGAGTCTGCGGCTGTCGCTCACGTGTGTCAAACAGCGATAAACTGCTCCCCGGGCTCAGCGTCTCAGATTCCTGGAAGCGGATTTTTCCGGGAACGTCGATGTCAAACAAGTGAATCTTAGAGGAAGAAAGAAAAAAGATGAAGAGGATTCATCTCTGCAACTGACCACACACTGTATATGACCCACACATACCTTCCTGTGTTTAAGAATCATCTCTCCATCAGGGCCAAACACTGTACAGGTGTTGTACAACTTCCCACCATCCTCCTCGGGAATGGATCCTGTGGATGATGACGAGTCGTAAGAGCTTAAAAACTCGAGAGGTTTGAAATGAAAAGGCTCTTGGACGAGAGAGACGGATGTCATCACAAACACAAAGAAGGTTCAGTTAAGACCCCAATGACCTGGACAACTGGAAACATCGACATAACGAAAAGTAGTTTGAACTGAACTTGGATTTAAAGTTATTCCAATCTTCTTAAACGATGACCACGCTTGGGTGGCAAGTGGCCCTGTTACGATCATTACTATCTCCATGTGTTTATCCTCTGACAGAGACACATGAAAGAGACACGACAACCAAAGAAATAAATCTTTGGGAGAATTCTGTAAAACCTCGTCACCTGCTGTACTTGCACCCAACATGACGATGGAGAAAACTTTCAACTCAATGCTTAAAAAAAACACGACTTCAACAGGTCAGATCGCCTTTTCTATTTTTATACTGTCTGTGGTGAAGCCCATCAGTCCATCCTCTGCCTGAGACCAGCGCCTCCCCTCTCCTTTCTTCTGATTGGCCACCTCTTGGAAACAGAAGGTTTGAACAGCAGATATCAGTCTTTGTGACATCGTACTCATCCAAGTTTTTAAAAAAAGTCTTAAACCTGAGATTTTATCTCATAGGGATTACTTGCACATGAAACGAAACCTTGAGCTTGTTAGTGTGATGGATCTGTTAAAAAGGTTTCTGATGGAACACTTAGAGGATAAAACACGGTAGAGTGCAAGCAGCAGGGAGTGCAAGCAGCAGGGAGTTAAACATTCAAAGTTCTCACTATTTTTCCTACAGTTTACCCAGAAACAGATTACATTTTCCACATCGTCTTGACAACCCACAGCAGGAAACACAGTGGAGTTATATATTAGCTCTACTACTGGTGAGCTGTTAACTCTGAGGATCTAACACCACAGCGTGATACACACAACTCTTACTGTAGCTGAACTACATGAAGCATCATCAGCTCCTTTACAGTAACATTAGAAGTGAACTTTAATGTACTCTATGTAATAGCTTTAAATCCACGGCTGCTTTCACACCTCCCACCAGATACACCTCGTTCTCCTTTGCTGCCTCCGACAGCACCTGGGTGGATTCTCCTGGGATGTTCTCGGCATATCTGGAGAAGAAGCTGGTCCCATATGGAGAATTGAAGCATTCCTGTGTTAACGACAGGGAGATCATAAGCTCATAGGGTAAATCTGAGCAGTCCAAAAAGGCAGCTCATCTGAGGGTCCTGTGCTGGGAACTTTTTAGAAATATTTCATTCCTGCACTAACGGATGTCCAGAAAAGGGAACAAACAGTTCATAAAAACACAAAGACGACACCGCGTTAATGGTAAAGCGCCGTCCTCTCAGGGGACACGTCTTTTAAATAAAATCTACAGCTGTATTTGTCCCCGGACACTGGCTTGTTTAGTTGGTTGTATTTTAAAATAAGCACTTCAGACTGCTGACAAGCAGCCGTGAGGCGCCCTTCCTCCTCCTCCTCACCGGTAGCAGCACCACTTTGCTGCCCTGTCCTGCAGCCTCCCTCACCAGCCCCCGGGCTCTGCTCAGGTTGTCTGCTTTGACGCTGCTCACCTGCAGCTGAACCACCGCCAGACGGAACTCTGAGGAAACAAACACGGAACTTCAGCGAGTGACGGAGAGCCGCAGGCTTCAAACCCGCGCTCAGCGATTTAACATTAAACTGCGAAACACGGAGAACTCTGTACTTACTGGACATGACTTTGGCTAAAGTAGACATGTACACACAGGACTATCCGCTCACTACACCGCGCCACAGTCCGGTCATGTGATTCCGGGTGGCGGATTGGTTTTCAAAATAAGAGACCTTGATTTAACATAAAAAAATAAATAAAGAGTACTAAAACAATATTAGTAAGTGTTATTTTTAGGTGAGTTGACGATATAAATTTAAGCTTATGAAAAACTGAGGTCGTTAAACGTGAAGATTTAAGGCGGTGTAACGTCACAGGGGGTGGGTCGATCCAGCACAAGATTGTCATTGTTATTCACTTTTCTGGTTAATAAACAGTAAAAATGATGTAAGGATCTCAGTGGCTCTGCTCAGTAATAACGTTCCTAAATATAACGTGTATTTCCAAGTAAAAAAAAATAAAAAATAAGATGAACTAGCATTAATGAACCTCAGCGATTAAAAAATAGGGGGATTACTCAGGGTACACAAGTAGTGTCAAACCTTCCACTGCAGAGAGAATAGCTAAGCTATATATAGGAAAGGAAAAACAAAAATATTCAAAAGGAGGACTGTGACCCTGTTTGAAGTATATAAAGGATTACGATTTTTAAATGTTTTTTCCCTGGACATAAAACAAACAAGTTGCTTTTTGCTTGCTTCTTGTTTTTTGCTTATTTGACTAATATGATAAACTAAGAAAAATATATTTTGCAGAATAATACTAAAGTAAATGAAGAACAAAAAATTAGTGTGGGCCATGATTAAAACCACAATTAATTTTGTTCAGGCTTTGAATAATTTTTATTCAAAGATTTAAACAGCAAAAAAAATTAGGATGAGAAATTTTCCTGCAGGTTGTTAGAACAGGGGCGTGTCCAGAGGGGTGGCATGGGGTCATACCACCCACCCCTGCTGTCTTACTGACTTACCAACGTCTTACAATGTCAGCACAGGCAGGACTCATGGAGAAAGGTAATTTAGTATATATGCTTACAAACTTTTAATGTTTCATTGTACTTGTACTTTAAGTAATTTCACATTACATTACCTTCTACTTCTATTGGACAATATTTTCAATGCAAATAACGTACTTTCTACTTGATACTGTTCATCTTAAGGCTGTAGTTTAATATTTTATTTTTGCAATACTTTTGTTAAAGCCTTGAATTAAGGCTGAGAGTTTCACTTCAATCACATCTTGTTTACAATCCACTTTGCTGTACAGAAAAAATTAAAGTTAATGTCCAAAAACCTTTGGTCACAACTGCATGTCAAATGCTGTTTCACAATGAGTGTGTCCAAACGTGCAGTCAAATAATCTCCATTTATTAAAAACAGAAATGCTTAGAAAATAACAGCAGTACAGTAAGGTGCAAATTACATTTGAGACAGGTTGCATTCTGGACTAGTGGTTGACAGCCTGATCCAGTGATGTTACAGAGAATGTAAAGACTCCCAGTCGAGGATGTTCCAGTCAATGGGAAAATATCAGAAAAGCACAACAACGCATGGATTACACAGGAATGCTTCGGACTGGAGGGAGGGTCGGGAACAGATTTTGTCTTGAATTCTACTTTGCTCAGTTTAAATGTGCTTTTCAGTCTGAGAAAGGGGTCAATGCCCTCTGGGCTGAAGTTTAAACTGCAACTGTCACACTGGAGGTCTCTGTGGGAGGCTGAACACACAACTAGACTTCAAAGCAAATAAATAAGCAGGAAGAAAGCAAGAATGAGTCCAAGCAGATTTCATGACTAAAGAATAAGATACGGCGATCGAGGGGGGCGTGGCAATTCTGAAACAGACCAATCGCACATTAGTGTGACACCCATGTGGAGCTGTTAAAGCATGCAAAATAAAACCGTTCAGCCGAACCTTAAACGCCACCGCTCTACGAACAGAACCGCGATTTTAGAGGATCTTCACGCCACTGCTGGTGCCCATATCGCACGTCACAGGCATGAGGCCGAAGGCAACAGTGGCAAGCAAACTGAAACTGCTCAGTATGGACTGCAGACTGCTTAACACAGTATATGGTTTTAGCTAATACATGAGACAGACAGAGATATATATTTATATATAAATATGGATGCACCGATTATGAAATTGGATACTGATGTTACAAAAAAATTTGGCTGATAGATGACGTTTTTCTTTTTCCTCTTATGTTGCCTTTTTCCCAGGGAAACAGAAATCTTCACCCTGTAAAAATAATTTCTATTTTTTTAAAGCTTTTCATCACTTTGGAAATTAAGTCAGCACGAAAAATCATGTGACAGCACAGATGAACACTGGGGCCTGTAAGTGGGAAACATCCATCAGAAGTCAACAGCGGCCCATTTATCAGTGTAGTCGTGATAACTTCACATCAGCGGTTCTCAAACTTTTTGTAGCACGCCTGCCACTCAAAAACATGAGACGATCAATAGCAATTAAAAAAAAATCTAATCTGAATTTTAGTGAAATAAATGTCACCACAACCACACCAAACTCTCGTCTACTTTTGTACTTTCAAAAAAAATCATACTCATCCACGGTGGATTAACCTCATGTTTCCCCCCTGGTCATAATCACCTGTGGATCTGTGCACCACAGTTTGAGAACCACCTGTGCTGCTCTTCTATTCTGTGTGGACAGAAAAGTTGTTTATGTGGGTCAGAAATGAGATCAGCTTTTTGTGCACCGTGAAAACCGTCTTTAAAGTGGACTTCATATGCTTTTACTTATTTCCTGTCATACACGAATACTAAACATATGGCCACACTTTCAAATAATCACATCAGCTATGTCCGCGTAATCCCCATAAGCCCAAGCTCAGACTTCCGACTGCTCTCAGGGCTCGGGGTTACACACTTTGACTTGTATGATGTCAAAGAGATCACATCAGTGCTGTTCGGGGGCCAATCAGAATACAAGTTGCCTTAAAAGAGGAGGAACTTTAGACAACAGATGAACTGAAGCTGGAGGACAACATAAATAATGATTATTCTGCACTGCCAGTCATGCAAAGCTACTCTAGTTGAATCCAAAAATAAAAATAGAGCTGCAAATGAGCATATCAGGTCCATTCCTTTCAAACCTCTGCAGCTCGTTAGTGTGATCTTTTCATTCTCCCTAATGTTTCAGCCTTCTGGATATAATTTACTCATCGGGGGATGTCATTCACATGGTGAATCTGACTGGGACGAGAAAATACTGAGGTGCTCATAATGTAGTCCAGAGAGGCTTTCTGGGAGCTACATCAGACTGCTATGAGATGAGGTTAATCAATTTTCATAAAACCAGAAAATCAGAAAGAAGGGGAACTTCAAACCTGGCAAAGTTTACAAGTTTCACTGCATATTCTCTCAGGATATGCTTTCAAAATGACATTGCAAAGGTCTGTATACAGAGCAGTTTACACGATATATATATACACACATTACATATTTATAAACTAACCGTCAAATAGTTTATATTTAAGGCTGCCTGCTGGAAAAGTAAAGTTATCAAAAACAGTTACTGCTGTAGGAAATCTGCTTCATGTGCCAGTACTGCTTTTCTGGGGGTGGGGGTGTGCATCGTTATGTCCGAGCTGGCTGACTCATGCTGACCAGATGATCGTTAAATCTACGCAACATGTTACGAGAAACTCAATACTGCTCACATCAAAAGAATGGGTCATCATCAAAACGCTCAGGTGGAAAAGAAAAGGTCAGTCACGTGTGGATGAAAGAAGTTCGCCACTGGTCGGTCAGTACGCTACGTTAAGGCCAGCGGGAACTCATCAGAGTGGAGCTCCTCTGTAATGAGATCCCATTTTATACTAACAGTAGAGAAGAACATACAGTACAACCAATATTTCTTTTTAAATAAGTATAATATAATGGTTGGATGACAGCGGAGCACCTAAATATTTCAACACTCGCAGCCTGGCTCACAGGTCTGCAGTCAGCAGTGTGCCCACGTCCCAAAGACAGACACACGGGGCTTCACAGTCAACACTGCACTGGGATCTGTCCAGGAGGGAGAGTAGGTTTCACCGGCGGAGCCTCTTCCTACAGTTTGTATTAATCTCCCAAAACGAGCTCACCACCACCATTTATGAGCTCTCCAGGGCATCCAGGACTTTCATGATCTGCTGCTTGATGACCTTCGTGGCATCGCCCGCATTGGGAATCAAATATCTGAGACAGAGAAACAGACATTAGCTGAAAGGGAAAATGTTAATAAATCGTAAAGCCACTACTTTAAAATTCATGTCTGATTAGTTTTTCATCTGCGTGCAGACAAGCACCTCTCAACCGCTGAAATCTCCACTCCAGCTGAATTGTTGGTTCCAAACTTGAACGTGATCAGCTCTGGGTGCTTCTTTTTGGATGTGATCTTCACCACTGAGTTCAGCGCTTGTCTGGACTGGATGTAAGCAAAGCCCTTCCTTGTGGCGATCTCCCTCAGGCAGTACATGTGAGTGGCTGTGATCAACAAGTGACTGGAAACATAAAAGAAGAATCAGTGTTAGGAGTTAATGTTTAATAAGTGGCCGCAGCGCTTGCTTGTTTATTCGTTTCTCATTGCACAAACTCGTCCACCCTTGGACCAAGGCCAGGAAGATGGTCAAGGACCTCAGCCATCCCAACAACAGACTGTTCTCTCTGCTGAGGTCAGGAAAGCGATTCCGCTCCCTGAAGACCAACACAGAGAGACTGAGGAGGAGCTTCTTCCCGCAGGCGATACGGTCTCTCAATCACACCACCACACAGTACTGACCCACACATACAGTTCTTACACACACACTGGACTTTCTGGACTTTGTTTTCACTTCATCACTTAAATCACTTTAAGCATATTTGCACTGCACAAGACATTATGTGGATCGCACAACACTGGACATTATATTCTTCATTTCCAGTTAATACTTGTACAGCTGCTGTTATTGTGTATATATTTATTTATATTTCTTCATACATTCTTATATAGTTCTATATTGTGTATTTTGTTGTACAGTTATTTTATTTTCAACTTTAATTTATATTATTTTCCCAGTTGGCTATGTATATATATAATTACTATTATTTGCAAGTTCGGGACCAGTACTGCAGAGGGTCAGGCAAGTCCTGAGGAGTCAGCTGAATGGTAAGAACAAGATCCGGGCCATCAACACGTACGCCCTGCCCGTGATCAGGTACCCTGCTGGGGTAATAGGCTGGCCAAAGGAGGAGATAGAAGCCACTGACATAAAGACAAGAAAGCTCCTTACCATGCATGGAGGGTTTCACCCCAAGTCCAGCACCCTGAGGCTGTACGCTAAGCGGAAGGAAGGGGGCCGGGGACTGGTGAGTGTCAGCACCACAGTCCAGGATGAGACAACGAACATCCAAGAATACATTGGGAAGATGGCCCCAACTGACCGAGTGCTCAGTGAATACCTCAGGCAGCAGAAACCCAAGAAAGAGGAGGGAGACGAGGAACCATCATGGAAGGACAGGCCCCTGCACGGTATGTACCACCGGCAGATAGAGGAGGTGGCTGATACCCAGAAATCCTACCAGTGGCTGGACAAAGCTGGACTGAAAGACAGCACAGAGGCACTAATCATGGCAGCACAAGAACAAGCTCTGAGTACAAGATCCATAGAGGCTGGGGTCTATCACACCAGGCAAGACCCCAGGTGCAGGCTGTGTAAAGATGCCCCAGAGACAATCCAGCACATAACAGCAGGGTGCAAGATGCTAGCAGGCAAGGCATACATGGAACGCCATAACCAAGTGGCCGGCATAGTGTACAGGAACATCTGTGCCGAGTATAACCTGGAAGTCCCGAGGTCAAAATGGGAGATGCCCCCAAGGGTGGTGGAGAATGACCGAGCTAAGATCCTGTGGGACTTCCAGATACAGACGGACAAAATGGTGGTGGCTAACCAACCGGACATAGTGGTGGTAGACAAACAGAAGAAGACGGCCGTAGTGATCGATGTAGCGGTTCCGAATGACAGCAATATCAGGAAGAAGGAACACGAGAAGCTGGAGAAATACCAAGGGCTCAGAGAAGAGCTCGAGAGGATGTGGAGGGTGAAGGTAACAGTGGTCCCCGTGGTAATCGGAGCACTAGGTGCGGTGACTCCCAAGCTAGGCGAGTGGCTCCAGCAGATCCCGGGAATAACATCGGAGATCTCTGTCCAGAAGAGCGCAGTCCTGGGAACAGCTAAGATACTGCGCAGGACCCTCAAGCTCCCAGGCCTCTGGTAGAGGACCCGAGCTTGAAGGATAAACCGCCCGCAGGGGCGTGCTGGGTGTTTTTTTTGTTTTATATTTCTTCATACATTCTTATATATTTCTATACTGTGTATTTGTTGTCCAGTTATTTTATTTTCAACTTTAATTTATATATTTTATCTTATTTTATTCCTTCCAGTTAAATTTACCCTTTTTAATTTTCATATTTATTTCCTATCTTATTCATAGCCTTTTCTTTTTCTTTAGGTCACGAGCAGTTGTGTAAGCATTTCACTGCATATCGTACTGTGTATGACTGTGTATGTGACAAATAAAATTTGAATTTTGACACCCAGGGAAGGATGTCAAAAACTGTGCTCAAGAAGCCAAAAACATACTTTCACCTCAATGGGAAGCATCACGATTTCAGTGAAGAAAATTAAATTATCAAGAAATGTTAGTCATTCACATTTTCCTCTCTTCTTGCAAAGACATACACTTTACTTTGAAAATCCTGAAAGTTCCCAGGACACTTGCAATTCTTAATATTCAGTCGATTATAGGGCTGTGCATATGACCAAAATCTCATATCCGATATAAGACATCTATCGTCCGATAACGATATAAATCACAAAAATGTAACATTTTCTGTAAATTCTGTGAATCTCGGGCAGCTCGACTTGGTGAAGTGTTTCCAGCTGCGCGTCGTGTAGCTGGAGTCGAGTGTTTTAACCGATGCATGAAACGATACATTTTTAGACATAAGTTGTAACGGCGCCGTTTTCTTTGTGAGTATTTATTACACGGCGTGCTGCGGGGAAAAGCCTGTTCTAACGTTTGAGTCTAAGGTTTATTTTTTAGCACCTGGCGGCTCTTTTTACTTCTCATCCGTAAATAATCTGCTCTTTCACGTGATTCAGTTTATTTTGAAAAGTCTCAACAGGATCTTGAGCTTTATTGTGAAAGGTTTATGTGGAACATAAACAAGCGGACACGCGATGCTGTTACCGTCGTTGTTGCTAACACAACGCATAAAAACAGGCGCTTGTCCGTCTGTAGTGTGGTTATATTAAATATAAGAGAAAGAGAGAACTTTAAGAAATGAATAAGCCACTACAGTGACCATCAAACGCATGAAAAAATATTGCCGTAAACAGTTTATTTTGCGACACCACGAAACAAACGATAGCGTAAAATGAAACGATAGATGTTTTTATATCGTCATCAGATATATATCGTTATATCGAACAGCCCTATCGATTAATGCTGTCAAATTTAGTCAAATGCTGCAAGACATGTGGGATGGTATTTTATAGCGCAGATGGATAATGATCCAAAGCTTCCTGCAAAGCTAACCCAAGAGTTTCTGAAGGAAAAGAAATGGCCAAGTCAGTTACGTGATCTCTTTTCAGTTACTGAAGATAAAACTGAAAGCAGAAAGACCCATAAACAAGCAGCAAGTGAAGGCAGACGCGGTAGGCGTGGCAGAGGAAACACAGGATTTATTGATGTTCATGGGTTCCAGACTTTATCCAACTATTAAAAACAATCCTTGTATTTAAACGTATGTTAGCTTGTTCAATTAATTTGGAGCCTCTGAAAATCAGGAACTATGTTCAGGAAGCAGTGAAGCACCTTACCTTAGTATTTAAAGACTTCAACCTGCCCTTATTATGGCTGCCATGCAATATGCTTCAAGGTCACTGTACTCATTTAAAACGTTTCCTAAACAAAACTGACAGCTTACCTGGGGAACATGTGACCCGTTTCTTTCACCTCGTTACATGGAATATGATGTTTTACATCAGGTTTGTTTATCCAGGTCTGAATGTTGACAATCTCCTTCCGGTCATCATCAGATATGGAGGAACTGTCTATCTCATCTGGCAGGAAGATCAGATGGAAGTAATCATTTTGTTCTTCAAAATAAAAGCCCTCACAATGCTTAAATATTCCACAAAATAATACCCTCTTCTAATTGTAATCTGCGTTTGCTGTAATTTTACCTGTATCGTACTCTTCTTCATCAGCAATACTGAACACAGGCTTCACTCCCCGGTAAGGTTTGCCGACGCGGTCGCTGCTGCTCACATGCCTGATTACAGGGGGCAACAAGGCAGGTCAGAGCATTATAGCCACACTAGATAATTATACATTAAGTGCATTAAACAGTTTGCACACAAACATCAATGGCATGAAGACCTCCAGCCTGCAGTAAAAAAATATTAGCCCACTACTGCCACAGGTTGTGCTGTTAAATACAAAAAGGAAGAGGTTAAACGAGACATTTCTAGCTCGACATCTGGGTTACAGATTAGTGGTTGTATGATATTCAGGGCTATTTAAAGCAAATTATAGTTTATTTTATGGTTTTGCATAGCCCTGACTATCATCTGAAAGAACTATAATGAAATGGAAAGACAGACTTTTCAGTGCATCTCCAAGCAAACAAAGGTGAAGCCAAAGGCCTCGGTGAGTTAGACTAGAAAACGACGACCTTGTGGATGTAAAGATGACTCAATGCTTCCTAAAAGGCTGGAGCAGCTCTGACAGTGCAGACAAAACAGCAGTTTTATGTTGTTAGTGAAAGCATGAAGAGAAATTCTAAGAAACAGTATCTCATAGACAGCCTGCTGCCCGTACTGTATGGGAACGTGTGGTGTTGTTACATGAGTGTAGGCAGGTGTAGGCGGAGATGCTGATAATAAGCATGCGTTAAAAGTCTCCAAAATCCTGGGAGTGGTGCGGGTCTACAGCCAGTGGGCATGCCAGTGGTAAACATCTGGATGTTTGGGAGTTCTTACCGATCTGGAATCACCTTCTCTGGCCAGGGTAGATTGAAAGATATTCTATTATGGGATAAGGCACAAGGAACTTAATTTCATGACAGGAAATATGGAAAAGCAAATATGGTGTTTTCAGTCAGGTGTAAATATGCACTAAACCCAAACTAGCAGGATGTCAAAAAACGGTCAATTTTAACTGTTCTGGTAGAATTTCATCTGAAGAGGGATCAGTTGGCTCTCAGAAGGCGCTCTGGTACTTTGGTTTTTAGTATTTGATATGTGAGAAGAATCACAAATTTGATTTTTTTTCAGTGTTATAATATTAATTTGCATTCTGTTATTGTAGCAAACTGTATGAGTTACACAGAAAATTGAGAGTGTGTGTTGCAGTGTGAGCTTCAGTGGTGAATGTTTTGAGGAACTAGTTTCTCACCTGTCGACGGGGGCAGAGGTATTCTCAATGAAGCTGATCATCTTCTCCTTAACATTGACCGACTTGGACTTGAGAGCAAATGTCATCTTGTTGACCAGGGACTTCACACCTTTGCTGTCTCCAGGGCCGCTCAGAGACTCTCCCTGTATTCATGGGAAAATGTAACAATCCGTGCCATCAGACAGAAGATCTCTCTTAACACCTCCAGTGTGGAGCATATTGTGATGTTTATGTCCTTTATGATAAAGGGGGTTGGCTGGCTCCCCTAACTTCTTACATCAGCTGAGCTGAGGCTGCTGTGAGATCCAGATGTGCTGACGATCCAGTGGACGTACGAGGAGTCAAGCCCCTCGACGTTCATGTCTACCAGGTGCTGCTGAAGAGCTGGAAGTACACGTGTCTCTGTGAATTTTAGCTTTCACAATTTGCTGTACTGCAGTTGTGACCAAAAGACAGATATATAAAAATGTGGATGTGTACAAGTTTCTCAGAAACATCTCTCTCTATCTACCCTATATACATACATATATGTACAAGAAATGAATATAGTATTTTAACTTTATTTCATGCTAAAAAATGATGATGGATTTGTCCAAACAAGATCCTGACAAATCACTGACAGCCACTGCTGCATCACCTCACCGACGTAACCATTACAAAAACTATAACTTACACATACACGCAAAAATAGGCCTCTCCATGTTCATATTACTTCTCTGTGTGTATGCAGACTAATGTGCTTGTCAGTATTGTCATTTTCCTACTCACCCATAAAACCTCCTTTTGCGATGCTGACATACTCTTTGTTTTTCTGTAACAGAAAGCTTGAAATTAGCCGATCTGCTAGAATATCATCCATAATATTGCAAAACAAAGATCACAAAATCATTTGTTTTGCCAAACAAGGTCACACAATTCTCATTTTTCCAGTTAAGACTTTTAGTGATTACTACTTTTTTTTAAGCATGAATTATAATGACTTTCCTGCTTCTGCTTCGTTTATTTTATTTTATAAGCAAACAGAGATTTTGACATTTTGAAAAATCTAAAGGAAACGTTTGGTTTTTTTTGGTTTTTTTTTTATTATATTTTCTTTTCTTTTTTTTTAAAGGAAACGTTTGTAATCGTTATATGGATCCCACTTTCACAGCTCACCTGCAGGAAATGTGCCAACACCATGTTCATGTACATGTCTTCCTCTTCTCTCCCGCTGCCCATGAAGCACAGGTGCTCTCCGCTGGCGATGGAACCCGACTCTAAAGACTGCTTCTGTGTCTCCAGGAGGGACTTCACAGAGAGTGCAAACTCAGATGGGTTCTGGAGCATCTGTAAGAAGACATAAAGCTTGTTTTATATTCGTTTACTGCAAATATATTTTTCAAAGAATCCCTAAAGCCCCTGTCCCTCACCAGGTCTGAGTCCAGGTGGAAGGCTGTGGACAGATGGCCAGCATTGTACTGCTCTGCAGGCCGGCAATCCACCACGAAGAAACGTACCCCATCCTAAAAAAAAAAGAAGAAAAAGTCCAGTTTCCTCACATCCTCTTTCTTCCTTAAACTCACAGGGCAAACTTGAGAACTGTTAATAATTTCCCACTCAAAGTGTCACTGACCTGCTGCAGCTGGTTTGCCTGCAGGATTTCAGGGACAGACACAGGGAGGCACAACGCCTGACTGAGGTCAGTGTCCTCCTCTTTGAGAGCCACCAGACTGCTACCAAACAGATTCTGATTCATCTACAGAAACAGACAAAGGGAAACAAACAATGAGGTTTTTTTAGATGCTGCCGTTGTCTCTTTGTTTATATTCAGCACTGCTCAGTTTTTATTTGCTTCACCTTTCTGAGCGACAGAGGGGTTTTGCTCTGGTAATACTGGGCCAGTGAAAACAAGTCTTCAATGTCCTCGGACTCCAGGAGAGAAGGAGACGCTTCCAGCATTTCTGGGATGAATTTTTTTTTCCACATTTAATTACATTAAAAAGACGTTCAAAAACTGTACAAATGAGAAGAGAGGAACAAACTCACTGATAATGTCCTCTTTGCTTTCTCCCTCTTGTGTAAGAATGGTCTCTCTGAGGATACAAACAAAAACAAACTTTCAGAGCTGGCACAAACAGCCACGAGCTGGATTATCTTTCTGGCTGCATACTTGGCATTGACGAGGATGATAAGCATGAGAAAGAAGATGAGAAAAGGGTCCGCCTGCTGGAGGTACGAGTCCCACAATGTCTGGGTAACTTCAGGAAGGCAGTGGCTTGAAAACAGACTACCCAGCTGTGGAACAGAGACAAACACAGACGCATCGTTTGCCATGGCCACATGAAGAGCAGTGTTACTTGAGCTCTAGAGCTGCACAGGTGGAGAACAGCTGATGAAAAAATATGGAGTAAATGTATGTGAACGAATATCACTTCTGCAGGGGGAAAAAATGCTTGCACCAACTTTTATTTCACCAAAATTGAAGCTGTATGCCGTTAATTGTTTTTGACTGAATCTTTTTCTGAAATGGGGCAAAAATGTTGTAAAACTTATTTAACATGAGGCAACATACCCAGTTGATGGCATAGGAGTCTGGTGTGATCTTTTTGGTGTCCAAGAACGAGCATAGCTCTGGCTCGTGATACTGCAGCAGTAGTCTGTACAGGTGGAAGGGTCGGCCTTTGGGCACACAGTCCCTGAAACGGGAAAGCTTTTACAGTCAAAGCCTGCGTGTCTGTGTGAGTGGGGTGAAGGGGACAAGGAGGCTGAGATGACTCACCGAGGGATGTATTTGTTCATGATAGCATAGAAGCAGTTGTAGAGGTCGCTCCGGGGTAGATGAAGCCCCAGCAGCGGTTTGAGCAGGTGCGGCCAGCTGAGCTCAGGGGTGAAAGTGATGTTACGCGACTTGCAGTAGAAAGTGATGACTGACTCAACGTCGGACACCATTTCACTCCTCTCTTCCTCTGACACTGCCAGCTGGTCTAAACATGGGACACACGGAGGGGGTCGGCAGTTTTAGTTATCTTTTCCAAATAGGTCCAGTTTTTTTTTTCCTATCGATGCATTAAATGATGTCATTATTATCAGATTTCTATTCAATTGAATCTCTCCCCATAGTTTCACGTCAGTATATTATCTAAACTTGTGACAGCCGTTCATGCTCACAGCTCCGTACTCCTTTAAATAAATGACGGGACTTTTGGTTTGAATTTCAAATTAGAGGAGGGTGTGACAAAGACTGGAGGGGAGGGGAGCTATTCTACTGAACAAGAAGGGAAAAAAGTACAAAGTTAGAGGAGGCTAGATGATTCATGATGTATGGAAGCGAGGCTACCCCGATGGTATACTCCCCGTTTTTTCTATCTAATGTAGGAAGTGGTAAATAAACTCCTCTGCATCTCTTCAGCAGCAAGAGTGCTGCTCCACTGAGGCGTTTTTGCATTATGGAGGGCGGACAATGCTACCTCAACAAGGAAGCGTTAGTATCTTCCCACACCAGCGTCGGAAACTCACAGGAACATGATAGGAAACTGAGATTAGGGAGAAGATTTAAACCTTTAAAGAAAGTATTTTTAAACCAAACATAACATTTCTGGAGGATCATCAGGGCTTCAGAAGTCTTAGCAGTAGATCACCAACATCACACAGGCACAAACTCTCATATTCAGCCCATTAGCAGCGCATCATATCAGACAAGAGTTGCAATAAGATAAACTGCAAACAGCAGATCGATGTTATTACTAAATACTTTGTTTTTTGTAGACAGTCGTCTCAGAGCCAGCTGCACACAGAGACCAGTGCTATTAGTCCAGAGCAACTCTATTTAATGAAAATGAGCTTTTAGTTTCTTTTCTGACTTAAAGATAGGACTTAACATGCTTTATGAGTTAATAATCCAAAGAGTTCAAATATGTGAATTTTATCCCTAATTTTAAAAAGAAATCTCATCTAAGCCGAGCTTGTTTTTCCCCCACAAATATCCAACTTTAAACTCAAACAGCCTATAATTTTTTTCTTGAATTTTAGGCCCTTAACCTCACCAGCCAAACCCAGTGGATCTTAAATGTTGAGATATGGAGCCAAAAAACAAAATAGAGCAAAATTCCTGACACAAATAAATCACTGACTTTTACTAAAGTAAAAATTTATTCTCAAGTTGGATGTGCCAGAAAACGCTTGAGAAACTCACTTCAAATCCAAAAGTCAGGACTGCGTCAACGTATTCAGAGGCACCGACATTTACTCACCGATCAGCTGCTGACTCCGGTTATGAATGAGCTTCTGTTCTGGTAAATCGAGGACACCGTCCCAGGAAGCCAGGCTGTCGCCTTTTCCGGAGACATTGAGAGCAATCTGCAAAAACAAAACAAGGATTCAGTGCTGAGCACGGGGAGAAAAGGAGACCTGACATTCAGGAAATAAAGACTGATCTGCTATAAGTGGCCAAAATCTCACTGCACTGATGGACAACAAATTCATACACATGAAGAAAATACTGTAGAAGCTGCTGATATTATTTTTGGAACATTTTGAGAGAAAAAAACGAAATTAATTAAAAAAAAAAAAAACTCTGCACCCTCTAGTTCAGCGGTCCCCAACCCCCGGGCCTCGGACCGGTACCGGTCCGTGAGTCGTTTGGTACCGGGCCGCGAGAGTTGAGGCTCAGGTGTGAAATGTCTGGTTTTCAGGGTTTTTATCGGTTTCCAGCGTTATTTTGTTATCGTTTTTATCGTTAACTCGGTTTTCCTGGTCTTTTCACGTGTGTTATGAATAAATCTTCTTTTTTTCGGTACCGGTACTAGTTTTATTTTGTTGTATTTATCCGCGACACCTTAAAGGCCGGTCCGTGAAAATATTGTCGGGCATAAACCGGTCCGTGGGACAAAAAAGGTTGGAGACCGCTGCTCTAGTTTACCCCAGTACAGCTGCAGAGCGATGAACAGGTAAAACAGGCTCCAGATCTCAATGAACTTGGCACGCAGCTAAAGCAAATAATTGTTTTTGTTTTGAAAAGTAACAAAGTGGTAAAGATACGTTTCTTCATGTCTCCCTTAGGGAGGCCATATTTACTCACCGACAACTTTGAAAGTTCATTTGATATCTTTAGATTTTTTATGAGCAGTCATTTTCATACCTCCAGGCTGTAACATGGAAACCACACGATTACAGACTTTTCATTCTTTTTTTTTTTCTCAAACACACAACCACTGAGTTATCAAGTTGAAGCTGCAGGAATGAGAAGACCATAGTGAACGCTCCAGATTGCAGCATCTGCTTTGATGCGAAGGTTGTACCAGTGTGTTGTGTTAAAGAGAAACCTGACTATGAAGGGAATGCAGTTGATTAACTGGTCAATCTGCGTTCCCACTCTCACTTATGATCAGAATGAGACTGCAGATACAAATGGTAGAAATGAGCTTTCTTCTTTTTGAAGGCCGCCTGCTCTAGGGGAGCTTTTTGAGGTAATCTGGACATCTGACCAGGATACCTCCTGGACATGTCATATGTTTTAGGTATGTCCAACTAGGACATGACCCTCAGGCAGACCCAGGACTCCCGGAGGAGCTAAAGAAAGTGACTGGTGAGGAGGAGGTCTAGGAATTATGGCTTAGACGTGCTATCACAAAACAGACGCCCACTCCACAGAGTTGTTATATTCAGGCTTGTGAAACAGGTTGTTTAAAATCAGAATCCATTATTTTGTTTTGGTAAATGGAGTGCTTAGCTTTAAAAATAAATAAATAAACAATTATATAACATATCAATCAAATGTAAATGTCTGGCCCGTGATATTTTTTGTCATTTCACGTGTGGCCCAAGTGAATTTCAGTTTATAGTCTATGACTTATACGATGATTAATGGAGCAAAGTGCAAATTTTTACTTTTAGGTCAGAATGTTTTCAGAATTTGACACAAACAACAAAAACTACACCTACTTTATTCTCATTTTTAAGGTTTTCCTAAAGTGAAAAAATAAATCTTGCATCTGCTCTCCTGCACTGATAAACACTTTGTGTTTGATTTGACTTTAAGCATTATTTGAACTTTTTTATAATAAACCAAATTATTCAATTTTATGAGGTGTAAAATTAAAGGCTCTCTGAACTTTACACAGTGACTAAAAGGTCTCCTAATGATATTATCAAACAGCCTATTATCAGACACAATAAACATCCCATTCAAAGCTGCTTTACAACTGGGTGCAGCCGATGACGTGTCTTTTCACAGGCTGGTATTTTGCATGTGAAGCCAAGACGAGTCAGTCACCTATAAGTAGCATCATTATTGTCATCCACATGCTTGACATACAATACTGACTCTTGTTATGTGATGTAAGACATAACTGAAGTCTTTTCTTTGGGTGTGCCAATAAGAGATGATCCAGTCTACTCACACCTTAACGTAAGAATTCTTGCCTTCTGTCCACAGACGTACAAAGTATGTTGTACATGTCTAATAACTGTTTGAAACCATAATCTAACAGCTGCAACGTTCTCACCTTCCACATCTTGGCCCTGTGTTCAGCTGACTGCTCCTGGACCTGGATGGTGCCCCTCTCCATCTCCATGTCTGAGCCACCAGAGTCAAGAGCGTCAATGAGATCCTGGTCCCTGAAGAGTAACGAACGGCACAGTTACAATCCCACAAAATATAAAGATAAAAGTTCATAGGCTGAAAACAAAACATAAGATTTGAAGAGTTCATTTTAAGGTAAATTATTACACCAAGGTTCAGAGTAAACCCATGCAAAGGCTCACTGATGCAGAAACAATATCATTACTAATAATACCACTATAAACGACAAAACTGCCAATCTTCAAAATTGTGCTGTACTGTCCAGCACTACGTTTTATTAAGTTCATACATCCATCTTCCCGAGGGGGCTGCAGTGTATGTTACAGAGCAAGAGACAGGTTGCTAGTTTGTCGCAAGGCTAACAAAGACATACAGATAATGTTTACACCTATGGGCAATTTAGAAACAGCAGTTAACTGGTGAAGCGAGAGTAGTAATCACACAGAGAACATGCAAACTCAAAGAAAGACAGGGTCAGATGGTGGATTCAAATCCATGACTTTCTCGCTGTGAGGCAACAGGGTTAACAACATGTATTATTATTAACTTCATATTTAACTCAATCATTATTCACATCTGTGTAATTATGTAAATTATGTCAGCTTTTACTAAATGCCCTGTGTTGTTTATTGCTCTTAATTTACATCTTAATCTTTTTTTTTTAATACATGTTAATTTAACTCCGCATACAGACAGGTGACAAACTCAAGAGGAAAACAATACAGCAACATCATAAAAGGGGGCATTCACAGCTTCCCTGTGAATCTGTGTGTTGGTTCTCCAAATCTCCAAAGAGATGAACACCATTTTTAGATATTTCCTCATCTGACGTTTTGATGAAGCCGCAGTGTCTAACGCATGTGTTCAAAATCTCCGATGGTTGTATGTACACATTTATACATATGTATAAAATCCAGGTCACTTTTATACTCATGGAACTCCTCAGTGACCCGTGCACTGTGACAAATGGCAGTGTCACAGAAGAGGTCTTTCTTAACAAAGTAGAAACATTTCACGATAGATCTGAATGGACACGCACCATTCACACCAACAGAGCTACCAGAGCCCTCTCTGCTGGTCTATCGTTCAGGTTTTTCCTTTAATCTGACACATGAAGACCTCTTTCACGATGCCAACCACCTTAATGGCAGCTGCTTTAAAAGTTTTTAGATATAACCAGCACTTTTCTATAAACTCTTTTCTATATTTCAGAGTAAAATAAAACTGGAACAACAGAGTGAAGCTGGGGTAGATTAAAGGGAAGCGGCTGTCCGCCTAAATATTAGCTGTCCGGCTAACATTGCTACTAAACTTCCCACTGAGGCGGAGAAAACGATAAAAATGTAGACTTCGTCACCGAACAGACTTAAAAGCTGTTATTTTATCCGTCTGAGATTTATCGACCGTTAATTTATCAGAACCGGGTTAGCTAATTGTCATGTAGCTGGCTAGCTGGTAAGCAGTAACGTCACCAAACTCCAGCACTATTTTAAACACAAAAACTCATCTTTAGTTACTTTACACGGAAATCTGCGACAAAAATCCGACGCGACTGTCTGACAATCGAGACAAAGGCTCCGAAAATATTGACTGAACAACAAATTGTCTCACCAGCTGCCCCGAAGAGCTTCCTCCACGGCATCCGCCATTGTTGTGTTGACGGAGACACGTCAGATGTCGTCAACACGCGCGCGTTATGCGCGGTGACGTCACCGAACAACGAGGGGTCGAGATTGACAAGTGAAATCAAAGTGCGATAAGAAACTGATGAGAAAACTACTTGTTTGCTTTGATTTTGGGCGCTAAAAGTTAATAATTGATCAACAAACAGAGAAAAACAGAAAACATCATCAACATGTGCTGACCTCAGAGTTTAATCCCAACAACCTTCCTGTGTGATGAAGAAACAATTTACACACAGTGACACGAGCCTAAACGTGGGTCAAAGTTTGTGTTTGTGTGAGAAAGTGTGGGACACATCACTAAAGTCAGGAGTCAGAAATTCTTTATATCTCACTTAAAACATAAACATATGCAGTCGATGCAAATAGGTTATACATTTGGCTCTGATGACAGTTATTTTTATTTGAATGTAAATTTTCCTAACTTCAGATAATCATAAATGGAAACTTAAGTTTGTTTTTTAGATTTTGTGTGGTAGTCTTTGCATATACATTATAGTTGTAAGTATTGTTATAAATGTAAACATGTTTTTTAAATAGTTTTCCTTGTGTGCACCACAACAGCTGATTTTAAATTGAACAATCAAGACTTGTTTGAAATGTTTGTAAATTAAAGCCATTGCCAGAGGATTAGCAGTAATTGTACAGTCGACTTAGGTTCTGTTTCATGGAAAAGTGAGGCCTGTTCTCTTGTTATTCTATAACAAATAACAAAGCAAATAAAACCTATTTTCAAGACAAAATTACAAAAATTGTGTCATGCCCAAATACATATAGACCAGACTACATGAATATTTCTTTTTTCTAATGAACTAATAGTTAAATATTATTTATTCTGCTGCCCATCTTTTCATTTTAGTAGCAACGCATTCACAGATATATATTTTTTCTTGCCAGCATCTGCAACACCTGGAGCCAGATCCTTGGCAAACTGTCAAAGTTGCTGTTTACACAATAAAGAAATATAGAAAATTTAATACAGAGTTTGTAACATAAGTCAGTATTAAACTACTTCACTGTTATATCCTTACCTCCCAAACAGCTAAAATATTTCTGCACATAATTATTGGTATACTTAAATACATATTAGAGAGCAAACACCATCACATATTTTGACTCGAATAATAACAGAAAGTTATTGCTCTTAATGAAATGTTAAATTGTATATCTTGTCTGGGGAAATATCACAGTGATGTTTTTTATCAATCCAATGTAATATCAGTAGGACGTCCTGATATCCAGGAGCTGCTGTCAGTGGTCAGACATCCAAATATTTTAGGGGTTTCAGCTTCGTCATGGAGCAGCAGTCCCAAGAGTCCATATTCATATTTATGGTGCCAGAGCTTTACCCTAAAGCATCTGAAAGGTCACGCTTAAGTGTTTTAATAGATTAGCAATTTTAAAATGGCCCCTCAGATAAAGATCTAAAAACAGCCCTGTCTTCATAAAATCCCTCACAGGAAAGTTTGCACAATTCCTATTAAACAGATCTGGGAAGGTCAGCTGTGAGGCCTTTTAGGAAATACTATGAAATGACTCTATAGACTGTTCAATAGACATATCTTTAATACTTACGTGTGCTACTTAGCAAGAAAATCAGAAAAACTGCAAAATTCTATCAAAGTTTCAGATAATCAGAACGAAATTTAGTTTCTAACTACAGGGGTTTAAAAACAATGTGCTGCACAATCCGGGTGAACAGAAATGATCAGATGTAAAACTCATTCCAAGAATTATAACTTTATTAGGACTCATTCTTTCACTTTGGTCACCACACGTATGGTAGATGCAGAATGTCAGTGATATCAAACAGCCAAAATCTAGTTCACATCCATGTTCTGAAGGTTAAGTAAATATGGTTTTAGTTTGAGTCCGTCTCACCAGCTGCAGCTCAAAATGCATGATTTGGTTCCTTGGCATCACCACACATGCAGTGATAGTTTACTGGGGGTGAGACTAATGAATGCCACAGAGAACGGGAGCTTTTCGTTGCATTTTTTGTTTTAAATGCTCCAGACGTACAATCATCAGTGGTGCACAGATGCTACTTGAGAACCAAACCACACACCGTACCAAGAGATTCTCAGAGCTGCATAGGCTGGAGACAATAAGGCTCGGGTTGTTTGAAAAGGAGAGATGAAAAAAGCAAATTAGAATTAAACCACTGTGTTAAGTATTCAGTCAAAAGTAAAAGGAAATGTAGCATGAAGAAGAAAAAAAAAAATCACAGAAACTATAAAAAGAATCAGGTTTCCCAATTTACATGAGCTGGGGAAAAACCACTAAATACCCTTCTGACACAAGAGGCAACTTCTTTTAAAAAAAAAAAAAAGAAAAAAAAACTAAAAACAAAGTTGGCTAAGTTTGTCTAATCAGTGTTTTGCAAAAAAACAAAAGCCTCAAAAAGGGTTTTCCTAGTGTTCAAGACAGCACGAGCATTGCATTTACATTAATTTATAAAGTGAACATGCTGCACGAAGTATATAAAAAAAAAGCAAACAGGCAATCCCACCATTTAAAACGAAAGAAAAAAAAAAAAACTGCCTAAACTCTGTAGGCTTGTATCCTGGGATCAACTCCAGCATTTCAATACAGACATTGTACATTTGACTATAATTTTAATCTTGTATTCAGAACTGATACTGTATGTTACAATATGGGAGTAGGTGGACAAAAACACTTTAGATCAGCATCAAGTAACAAGTGAACAGTCCATTGGAACTATAAAGCTCTCACAGTATTGTCTGTCGATTTAAAAGTGTCTCCAAACCCTTGTGGGTTCAACAGACTGAACATTTCAATTCTCTCTACATCTTCTGACACGTATACGTCTCACTCATCTACACTTTCCCTCCATAAATGACAACCTTTATTTTCATTCTGAGCCATAAAAAGCAAAGGTTTGACAATGACGCCATTGTGGAATTAAGTGTCAGCATAAAGGGCGGTGTTGGTTAAAATCCACCCCCCACCCCAGCCACCCCAGCCACCCCACCCCACATCCTGATAAACCACTGAGTCTACCAGAGACCAGGATCATAGCCTCAGTTTGACTTTGAGTACAAATCTGGTTTCCATGAAAATAATCCCCTTCAATGTGACGTAAACAGTATATATTCAGGGTTCGTCCTTTTTTTCAAATTCCCCCCCCATATCATCCAGTATTTATTTTTTAACAAATCAAAGTGAAGTCAGACAGTTGCACTTTTAACACAGTTAGATTCAGCAATGAAGACTGAGATTGGCGATCCATTGGCAAAACGGTTACAGAGTCGGAGGTTTCAGCCCGTACTTCCTCGCCACTTCTGTCTGGGCGTAGGCGGCGTCACATAACGAGTATAAGTGGGCCATCTCCATCTCTGACTTCGCTAGGTTAATTGCTTTGTTGAACATCTCGATCGCCTTGTCAAGATTGCCCCTGTGAAAAGAAAACACTCCAGTTATACCAAGCACTTGAAAAATGTGTAGATTTGATCATTTTTACCACCACAGGAATTTTTTCCCAGGGACTGTGTTTCCATAGCAGTCAGAGTTTTAAGTTCTTGGAGGCTTCATCTTACTCCCAAAAGAGTCCCATAATGTAAGATAACTAAGCCGAGTGTGGAGCTGCAGCTTCACACTTGGCTGTGAACTGCTGCAGTGCGAGGTGGAGGCCACCACCTGCTAAAGCCAACAGAACCACATCATCTAAGAAAAGCAGAGATGAGATTCTGAGACCACCCAAGCAGAAGCCTTCCTTCACTTGGCTACACCTAGAAATTCTGTCCATAAGATCATGAACAGAATCAGTGACAAAGTGCAGTCGTGGTAGAGTAACACCCACCAAGAATGAGTTCGACTTATTGTCGGCTAAGCATACCAAGCTCTTGCAACGGCTGTATAAAGATCGAATGGCTCCTAGCAAAGGGCCAGACAGCCCACGACAGGCGCCAAACACCTTGTGACCACAGCTCAGTACAGCAGCTTCAGCATTGAGGCGCTCCTGATACGCTGAACTGTTGTTTAGGCGAGTGCAGATGACAGTCAGCACCCGTTCCCTGACCCAAAGGTGCAGGGGGAAAAAAAAACAACCTCTTGTCAATCGGGAAAAGCCCCAATTTACAGGCAGCAAGTTGAGGGAATACTAAGATGCCCACCCCAGCCCACAGCCTCTCACCACGGGCAAGTCTAGATTGAGACAGACTGGTTACACGATTACAATATTTCCTATTCCTCCTTTTCCTAACATTAACAAAGGCTCATCCAGACCCAGGAACCTGTCACACCTGAAGTAAGAATCAGATCCTTAAACCGCAAACATGATGTTTGTAACACTTCAACCAGTCTGTTCAAAATGGTACAAATATGTTCCTTTAGGGGCAACACAAAAGCATAAAGTGCTTTCTCTCATTTAGTGTTTTATAAAGAGGAAAAATGCACACTATGAGACTCCTAAAAACATCCTGACAGAAACACCAGCATGCTACCATTTTTATCTTTGTACAAGTGAAAACATTACAAAGCAGCAGAGAAATCATCCCTGGGAACAAACACTCACATCCTGTGTGACTCACCTTTGAACTTCAATGGTTCCCATGGTTTCATAGGCAAAATCACATTTGTTGTCGATCTCAATTGCCTTACTGATGAGGTCGAGACCCAAGTCGAGATCCTGTTTCCACTGAAGCTGCAACAAACTGCAGACAGAGCAAACATGTCACATTTACACAAACAAATCAGAGACATTATATGGATCAATATAGCCACATAACAGGGGAGAAACCCTTACCCCTTGTGGACATATGTTGTAGCATTGTCTGGTTCCAGTTCAATACACTTGTCGTACATTTCATCGGCTTTTCCAAATTGCTGCTGATCAGTCAAAGCCTGAGAAGTACACAGGAGGACAGGTAAAAACGTGCCCGCCAGGCATGAAAGCGACACTTTCCCATCCCAACAGGATTATAATGCTTTCACAAAAATGACTAAAAATAAATCAGTGCACATATTAACCACATTTCCAAGCAAATCTGGGAAATGTTAAGGATTTATGGCTATTTTGAATACATGTCATGAGGAGTTGGCCAAATCAAGATAAGCAGTTTTGTTACAATAAGCTATCACAGAAAAAGAGAAGACTGCAAACAAGTATTAAAACAGAACAGAAACACACGGTATTTCTATTTCATGTGTTAATGTAACACTACAGCCTGTCACATTTTGTTTATATCCATCTCCAGCCGAGCATACCTGAGCGTAGAGAGCGTAGCCCTCTGCACATTTTGGAAACCTCCGGATAACATCTTCAAAGCCATCCATGGCTGTCTGTATTTGTGAAATATTACTTCCAGTATATGCTTGTCTGTACTGAAGGACAGAAGAGTCAAATGAAAATGATAAATGGCACAAACAAAAATCACCATATGATCATATAATGAATAGAAATAATTAAACATTTAAGGCAAAATCAGGCAGTTGCAGGCAGCAGGAACTGGGACGCTCAGACCATTAAGAGGAAACTGAAAGTGATCAGTGAAAAGTGGGATATGCTTGAGGACCAGAGAGCAGGTTTTTCAGGCTTTATCTCAAACATGGCTTGCATCCAAACTTTCAAAGACTTCTGGCATATCTTCCAGGTCTCCTCATACCGTTAGCCATTCCTGCCATTTTGGAAAAGTTACCCTAAAATTCTCTCTTCTATTGTGACTTTATATCAGCGCTCCCCAACCTTTTGTGCCATGGACGGTTTAATGCCAGACCTTTAAGCTGTCGCGGATAAATACAACAAAATAAGATGATACGATAATAATACTACAATAATAATAAACGTGACTTCACTGTGTAATTATGTAACTTTATTAGCAGCGTCCTCCTAAAACGCGCCAACAACACTGAGAGTAACATCCTCCTCTCTGCCCCTTAATGCACTCTGGTTGCTATGGTAATATGTAAATATTTCTTTCAAAATAAGACGCACAACTACAACACGAGACCCAGGGAAACCGGGTTAACGATAAAAGCCCTGAAAACCATAACTTTCACACCCGAGCCTCAACTCTCACTGTCCGGTACCAAACGACCAGGCCACGGACCGGTGGTTGGGGGCCGCTGCTTTATAATATTATATATACATGTAGATTACTCAGACACACCGTCTAAAGGCTTAAGGAACCCTGCACTGTCTTGTTGTCCCTTTTATTTTGTCACCATCACTTTGGGACTGCAGGGTGACCTGTGGAGTTCCTCCTACACCCTGCTGGTGTGTGCAGGTTCTGAATCAGTGCTGATGTGGACTGATCTCTCCAACAATCTTACCTTCTGTGATTTTTGAATAGTTTCAGATAGTGGTTGAACCTGTGCATTGTTACATATGAAGAGCCGCACTGCTTTTAAATTTGCCTTTAGCTGGTTACTTACAAGGGCAAAGCACTTCTGTGCCTGCGCCAGAGCAGAGTCAGGCCTGAGCAGGATGCACTGATCAAAGTCTACCACTGCCTCATCCACCTGGTCCAGCAGGATCTTCAGCTGAGAGAGAATACATGCATAACTGGATGTTAGCAGTTGTTACACCAAATCAACAGCAGGTTACTAGTTTACCCTCGCTCGTACCTGCCCCCTGTGATGATACACATCAGGGTTCCGCGTGTCGATCTCTGCGGCCATGTTGAAATCCTGTGTAGAGAGCATTGGCTGCTGCTGCTGCATGTACATGCTTCCACGCTTGATCAGCGCATTGGCCCTCAGCTGTAAAGTTCAGATAAGAGTACAGAAGGCTTTTTAAGACTCCTGTAAAGAAATGGTTTTTGGAGCTTACAAATTATGTGATCCTAAAAAACAAGCATGCTCCCAAAGTCACAAATTGGTAAGCCTATTCATCTTCTGGCTAAAACCTAGCTTGTCAGGCAAAATTCTGCAAGAAGTACAATAAAATTACCCGAGACCGTTATTTGACTTTTTAGTCTATCCACATAAACAACCAAAATACCCCAAATAATAAATCGTGTGTACCTTCACGTTGGCGTCCTGCATGTTGATGACCCGATCCAAGTCGGGCTGAGCAGCAGTAGAGTTTCCAATCAGAAGGTAGAAGGTGGCGCGCAGCAGCAGCGCCTCAGCGGTGTATCTTCCTCCTGACTCGATCTCCTTGGTGCATTCGCTGATGATTTTGTCATAATTTTCCTCCTCCATGTACTGTTTTGCCTTCAGGTACCCAGAGCTAAGCATATAGGGAAAACTATTACCTACAGAAATGTCTCCTAATGAGCACACACCACCAGTTTTTAAATTAGCATACCATGACAACTTTAGTCTAATTAAGCCTGCCTGCTTTCGTTAGTCTAAATACGTGCGACAACATGCAGGTTAGATTTGAATTATTCTTCTCAAGAATGGTGCCATAAATAAACACAGTGCTACAGATTCTTTACATTGTTCTGTAACAACAGAAACCGTAGGTTATGAAAAAAGTTTGGATTAAGAAGATATGCCAACCTCTCTGAGACCTCTGCTGACTCGCCCTCCTTATCCTTGTCTTCGTCTTTTTTCTCCCCCTTCTGCAGAGGCTGGGAGATTATGTCATCAGTGAAGGAGCTAAAGTACGACTTGATGAACTGAGGCGAAGGCATCATTGGCTCACGGTTCTGCATTCAAATGTTTTTGGGAAAAAGAAAAAAAAAGTTCAATGTGAAGACAAAGGCAAAGAAAACTGAAAGTGTCTGAAAGTGAACAAACACCTTGTACTTCTCTTTGGCCTTCTCTTTCCCAAGCTGCTTTAGCACCTTGTCTGCTAGCAGCATGCTCTGTTGGTTCTGGAAGGCCTCGAGAATACACACCGCTGTGACATCTGGAGATCACAGGAGAAAAACGCAGCAGTCAATGAGAGTTGCACCTCAAAAGTTAAACTTGGAACAAACATTTTTATAAAAACATCTCACCCTCTAGACACTCCTTCCTGTTTTCTAGTCTCTCCAGAGCTTTAGCCCTCCTGAACAGAGCCTTCACATAGCGTGGATTCAGCTCAACAGCCTTACTGCAATCCTGTACCACCTCTGTCCACTTCATCTGAAATCAAAGGTTCAGTTAAGTTTTAATTTGAAACATCCCTGCTGTGTCTCAATGAGAGATCACTTTAACCTCTCGCTGAGACAAAATGAGATACTTTGTGTGGTAAATCCTCAAACATAAAAGAGGAAAGTTAAGACTCAAACACAATCTGGTCCAAAGAACACGAACCGTTTGCTTCTGCAGGAGCCGACAGAAACCAGTTTGTTTCATTTAGCATGCCATCAGGGTGTGAGAACAGCAGGACTTTTTAACTAAAGCCATTTTAGGTCCAACCCAACCAGCTTAACCTAGTGAACATCTCTGGGGACAATATCTAACTGAGAACAGTAATAACACTTAAACTGGGGTAGCTGGAGCTCAGTGTACACATTATGCTTCTGGAAATGTGCCTTTAATTATTTTTAAACTCTACAACAACTTCTGCATAGTTTACAGGATGTTGTGCCAACCTGCTGTTCGTAGGCTGCAGCTCTGTTCTGGTAAAACGTTGACAAATCCGACTTCTGCTCTGTGGGGCACAGAGCAATGGCCTCTGTGTAGCACTGTATGGCGTTTTCATACTTTCCAGCTTTGAAGTACTTGTTGCCTTTGTTCTTAGATGCTTGGGCCCGATCCAAAGGACTCTAAATGAAAAAACAAAGAGAGAGAAGGACAATTATTGATTTGTCCAATAAACTGGAAACGTGACCAAGGAAACAAAAAATTTATGACAACTACGCAACAACTGACCGACAGTCTGAGGTTTGCCGAACAAATTGGTGAGCTGCTGCAGTAATTATTGACACCAAGGGCACACTGAATGCCTGATTATGCACTGCATGCACAAATGCTTTTTCCCCACTCTACATAACACCAGCATACAACCAAAAACTAAGTACACGCAATTAATTTCACCCAAAACCTAAGTAGCATGCAGAGTCTTGGTAATTTCACCCTGGATGCTTCCTTTAGCTAGAATAAATACAGAACTCTTATCTACACTTTTACACTGTGTCGAGAGCAATTAGTGTGATCATTTTAGAGGCCTTTGGAAAGGCACAGTAGGTCCTGTGCCATGTCTTGAGCCACTCATAATTTCTTAATATTATACTGGGAAATATGTGGCAGCAAAGTATGTAAGGCAAAAACAGAGTTTGTACGAAAGTTAATATTTAGTATGACCACAAAAAAAGACATCAGGGTTGATTATACACATAACCAGGAATGGCTTACAGGCATACTTAACAGAAATATGTGCATTTTTTGGTTATTTACGTCTATTTCATAAACAAAAATGAATTTCTCTCTCAAGTAAATAAATCCTACTTTACAAAAAAAAAAAAAAAAAGAGTTTAACATGTGTTTTATTAAGGTCCTGATGATTTTCCTGAACTAAGAACAGAAACTTCTGTATCTACCTAATAAAACGTTGGTCTTTCATCCATTTCAGTTAGAATTGTCCTACCCATGTGTGTCACACCGTTTTAAGATAATGTAAAAACTTTAGTAAGATGTACATGTAACAGAAAGTAAACCGAAAATGTTTAACATCTATTTAAAACGCACTGGCTTCATTACACTGTTTAGCAAATACAGCCCATCACTGAGGACATTATGCATGACAGTGGAGAGTAAATGAGGTGACAGTCACCTTTGGCTGCTACACTGTCTCTACCTAAAACAGACTCGAACCATCCCCGCCCAACGTCACTTTCTGGGAAAGCAGCCTTAGCCAGCTAAACATTAGTTACAAAACTCAAACCTCATTTCGGGTAATTATTATTATCATGTGGTTGATGTCTATTTTACCGCTCAGCATCGGGAATTTTGGCGTCAGATACGGACGTTTTTCAAGTCTTTTGACGCAAACATTTGCAGCCAGGCATGCTGACCTAGCTACTGTTAGCTTGAGTGCTAGCTCTCTAGCGATTAGCATAAGCTAATCTGGCTCCAGTGGACCGGCTGCTGCCGGCCTTGCACTGCGGAGGTAGAGCAGCTGCTTGGAGGCGGTAACGTCCGATGTCCTTGACTGTATTTTTATGGCAATGACACGGTTAGTCAGAAGAGTGTACCCACTGCACGGACACCCATCATGCTAATGTGGTAGGAGTGAAATGAGGGCGGCAGAAGCGTCACCATGTTCTCCTGCTCTCGGCCGGATCGAGATTCGCCGTCCTGGCCCTGCACGGGGCTGGCGCTGCCTTCAGGTGTTTTCCGCTCCCCGGTCCCCTTCTTTTCCTTCGTCCTGCTGCGGTTCCATAGGTAGACCGCCCCGACTCCGAGTACTATGGGAGCCCCCACTAACAGGGCCAGCTGCCACCGGGGTAGTCCAGTCCCAGACTGCGGCTCGACTGGCTTCGAAGCAGCCATAATGTACAAGTGAGCAATAGTTAACCAGCCAGCAGCACCACCTCCTGCATACAGCGTGACCGAGCTCGGCTTCTTCTTCCCGTGCTCCGCGAGGTCACAGACACCAAGGAATCATGGGATACTAAGAGAAGGGGAACCCACGGGGCTGAGTGTAGTTGCAGTCTTATAGTGACGATTTGTAGTCCAAACATCTCCAGACCACCAGCTAACGCCTTTCCAGTGCAGTTTGTAGGCTAGAACAGAGAGGTTTGTTATGAACCACTGACCACGTGGACCAAGCACTTTGTTGACTGATATTAACGCGACGCCTGCTATATTATTAAGACTTCATAAACAATCAACAGTGATGGCTACGCTACACTTTAGCTATCAGCGAGGGAGCTAATGTAAATAGCAGCAGTGTTACTTGCCAGTGATTACAGTCTGGGAGCATTTTTTAAAAAAGTGTGTCACGTCTGGAAGAGAAAACACGCACGTCTCTCAGTTCCGGGGCCTGTCTGATACCCTGTCTGGGCCTTTTGGACCCCTCACTGATGAGGTATTTTTCCTCATTGAGAAGACATGTAGAGTAGTGGGCTGTGGATTAATGTGTTGTCTAGAGATCCGGTCTCCCGTTGTTATTATCTCATTGCTGAGATGTCCAGAAGCAGTCAGCTTGGATGTTTTGTGAGAGGAAGCCAGTGTTAGAGGATGTATCACAGCAGGCAGCAGTACCCTGCTGACTGTTTTAAATGTTTTGAAATCTGATTGATATTTAATAGGGGTTTTGTGCCCTTCTGTTGTGTACTGTGGGTGAAGTGTGCACAGCAGATCAGCAGTTCAACAGCAGCAGTAGGAGCGACCCAGTTAACTCTATTGTTCTGTGTATGGACTTACGCTACAAGTAACACACACACACACACACACACACACACACACACACACACACACACACACAGTTTGACATGTGTGTCAGAGTACTGTGCTTCTCTGAAGTTCCTTCAATCCCTTTAAATTTGTTCCCAGTATACAATTCCTGAAATCCAGACGGGTGTTTTTGGAACATGTTTCCCCTGCACCAGTCTAGTTTGATTTCTTTTTTAAATAAGCACATCAGTACACGCATTTGTACTGAAAGGGATTGTTATTACAGATTCAAAGCTTTTTCAAGGAAGTCATTCTGTAATCGTTTAAATCTGAAAACTTTTTTTTAAGATTTTAATTTTCTTGTACTTGCTGTTGAATATATGGAGGTGCATTATAATGCACTGCCCCACTGGGGCTTTCAATTGCCTTTGCAGCATGACTGATTTATACATCAGCATCACTGTAGTGGAGCAAAAAACCTGCATTTATTACCTTTTAGCATCATCAAAGATTCATTTTGTGAGAAACTTTATTTTTTAAAATTTGAATTAGCATTTGTTTCTGTGCATTTAGTTGTAAAGAACATGGACTATTCAAACCAAGACTTTGCTATCAGTCACTATCCATGTGAGAGTATCATTTAAAACTTTTTGGTCCTCTATTAAGATAAGATA
>NW_024582366.1:1602874-1605881 GCF_018398535.1 Haplochromis burtoni
TCCAAGGAATTGAAACAGTGGGAACCGGTTCTCAACAAGAACCGGTTTTCGATACCCATCCCTAATCAAGAGTATTATCAAGAGTTTCTTGAGTTTTGTAGAGAAGCCTTCTTTAACCCCTTTTATGATACTTTGTAAATGTTATATACCTATGTGGTATGTGACTTTTGTTGCCATGATGGCAGGTCTCTCTTGGAAATGAGATTTTTAATCTCAATGAGATTTTTTTACCTGGATAAATAAAGGACTAATAATAAAAAAATAAAATACTTGAGACTCTGTTTTTTGCCACGTCAGTGTAAATGGCTGAGCTCTTTTAAGCTTTACCGTGTATTTGTCGACAGTCTCTTTAATCCTGCTCACAGGTCACAGAGATCAGAATTAAGGAGCTCATGACGAGTGGATCAGACAACTTTTACCATGAATGGCAGAGACTAATAGACTAATATACTCCGGTATAATATTGCTGTAAGTTTGCAAAATATATTTTTGGAAGCTTAAATAAGGTTGTACGGTGTGGATGAGCACGGCCACCCTTCCATTGTTTAAGTAAATCTGCCAGAAAGTAACTGCTCAGCCATCTGTGGTGTGTGTGTGTGTTTACATGTACACTTCAATGGCTAGTGTGATATAATGCCATGATGCATTTTTTGTAATCAGTGTTTTAATGTCTCATTTTGTTTTTAAAATCAAGCCCTCAGTTCTTGTTTTTATCTTTTCTGAGCTGCAGGCAAAGCTAATTGTGTCCAAAACAATCTTGTTTACGTACAAACTAACAAATCCGACCTCCTCAGAAAGAAACACTATTTGTAAGCAGAGCGTTTGAGCTCTAGAGGGCACCACTGTAGAGCCGGTGTTTGGGCTTGGTAATGGCAGATGGAAGATAATCAGCTGTTAAACTACGACTGTGTTATATCTCCAAGTAGTCTTCAGGAACAGTTCTTGAAGGACATCCAAAGCTCTTCTTTGGATGTTGCTGCCTTTTATTCTGCTCTCTGCCAAGATCCCACACTGCTTCAGTAACGTTGAGGTCCAGACTCTGTAGAGATGAATCCATGACTGATAGTGTTGCTTTGTGTGTTTGAAATAATTGCCACGCTAAAAAAAGAAGACGCCACTGTGTTTTCCAGTTACTGTTGTACCGCTCTCCTGATCTCTTCCTTACATATTAACGATCATTCAAACCGAGTAGTTAACATCTTTTGTTGATTTTTAGTCAAGTTTATGTGCAGTTTGACATACCGTGGCCTTTTCTCCGTTTCCCTTCCACTCAGATCATTTCTGATGAGACTACAGCAAACAGTGGCTCAACTGCAAGATGCATCTCTCAGGTCCTGTCTGGATCTGGACCTCAGATCTGGCTTGTTTTCTATTGCTTAAAGACATGACTTTCAGATACTGTTCATCTGCTATAAATGCATTTTTATATACTGCCACTTCTTTTGATAGTTCCTTCACATCTGCCCTCATATCGGTAATTTTCATCGATTCAACTAAAGAAATGGGGTCAAATTATGTTTTGTTTTATTGTTTTGTGACAGGCTGCTAAGAAGAAAAGTGCCTAAAGATACTATGTATAGTTCTTTTTAGCAAGTTGTCTTATGTGTAGACATAACACCAGTTCATCCCTTGAGTTAGGTGCCTTATGTTTGAATGGTTCTTAGTTTTGTGTGAAGTGGCTTAACAATTAAAAGACATGGTCAGAGACAAGGACCGCGCTGAAAATGAGTTAAAAACGTATTTCCAAAGACCTGCAGAAAGCCTGAGGCAAAATATCACAATAAGGAGGTGGGGGTCGTGGGGGTCGTGGGGGTTTGACAGACATAACATGGTCATTGCAGTGGTGCATTGGTACAACTTTTAAACCTGATCAATTTTAAACTCGTGACTCATCTTTTCTCTTATACAGGCTTTTTTAATCAATTTAATCACTTTGATGTTTTACTTTAAGTCAACAAAAATGAATTATTAGTCTGACAATCAAGCCTTTGATACTTCCCCAGCACTTACTAAAAATAATTACACGCATGTATGGAATGCAGTTCTTTTGCATACAACCTTGTATGCAGTGTACAGTGTGGTGTTCATACTTTTACATTACAAAACAAAAATCTAAGTAGTTTTGAAAGCATGCGCAAAATGCAGTTGCTAAAAGTGAACGTTTCAGTTTCACTCTGAGAAGTAAAACATGCAGTAAATGTAAACATACATGTCAGTTACTTTGCCTGTTTCAACCAGTCTTATGAAGCCATGCATGTATAAAGTATCAGCTTTGTTCAGCACCCACCAACCAGCCAATTCTAACATTTAGTGACTTACTTTTAATTCATTGCTAATCCTTTTGTACTGTTCATAAGGTAAATTGGAATGTAGGATTCTTACATGTAACTTTTAGATAAAAGTCCCCTGTCACAGAGGTCCCACATGGTGCAATTTGATCAGACAAGAAATACAAGGGGTTGCTTTGGGCTGCTGAGGTTAAAGTAAGAGGTACACAGCAGGAAAATGTGAAAAAATAGGGTTTAAAATAACCATCGTTCTCAGATTAATAATTAATTCTATGATAATAAAAGACCCTACAAAAAACATTTGATTGTGGCACAGTCTCCGACTCACACTATGTGGGAGGAAGTAGTTTCTACAATCCAGACTGAATGTTGAACGTGAGACTGGATGGCACCGCTTTGTCTTCTCAGCTCAACTTTCACCTCTGACTTGCAGTGACACATTTCTTTCTTTGTTGGCAGTGTTGTGATAACTAAGGTTGAAAAGCTGTGCAGTCTACATAAAACTGGATAAAAACAGAGGGATGCTCAGGGGAGGAATCACAGTTAAGGAATGGCAGTTAGGCTGCGTTCACACTGCAGGCGAAAGTGCATCAAATCCGATTTTTTTTGACTCTGTGCGACCCATCTATCCGATCATGGTATGACAGTGTGAACGGCACAAATCCGATATTTTCAAATCCGATCTGGGTCACTTTCGTATGTGGTGCTGAATCCGATAC
>NW_024582366.1:1607659-1612024 GCF_018398535.1 Haplochromis burtoni
GCTTTCGAGCCTATACAGCTTGGAGTAAGACAACATGCATGAAGAGGATGATGTGGACAAAATACTCATTTGCCTAATAATTCTGCACTCCCTGTATTGTTTGCTCTGGGTCTAAACAGAGCGCGTTGTGTGCGACGTCTTCTTTTGCACATGCGGCCGCTTTGGTTCACACTAGAGCGCGTTTGCTGTCGCATTTTATTTGTAGTGTGAACAAGCAGACAAAAAAATCGGATTTGATCAAAAAACCTGCAGAGTGAACGTAGCCTTAGAGAGGAAAAAGAGAGGAAGAAAATGCAAAGGAGTGGAGGGGCTAAAAGAACCACTCAGATTTAACAAACCACCCAATCAAGCTGCGTCCTTGGAATTGGCCCCCTCCCTTATTTTTCACCACCTGAGAGTGAAGAAACACAGCTGTGCCTCAGAGGGCTGAAATAGACAGAAACGCTCCGAGAGCATGTGAGAGTTGAAGCGTGGCACGCAAAGAGAAGGAAGGTCTTACAGAAAACTGAAATCTGCTTTCAAATAAAATAAGAAACTAAAAAAAAATCTTAAACAACTGTGAGGAAGAGCTTTGAGAGGAAGACCTGAACTCTCAGGAGATCTGTGTAACAACAAAGCGATGAGCTCAGTGTCTCGGGATGAACACAACATAAAGAGAATAAACCCTGAAAGGAAACTGGATACCAAGATGTGGGGGAAAAGGTGATGAAGAAAATGGCCTTTTTAAATATTTTTCCTTCCTCTTTTCAAGTTTTACCTGTCTGGAACAAGGATTCTTTTCTTTTGAGGCTTCTGTGGAACAATGTAAGGTTGTCTTTCCTTCTCTGAGGAGGGCCACATTTTGACAATATCCTACGAGGTGTCGGTGAGCTCCTGTGGAGACTGGCTAATGAGCAAATAGTGAGACATGTCTCTAGAAGATGTCAAAAGCACCACCAGCCTTGGGGCTGAAAGCAATGCTTCAGATCATTGCAGTGGCCACTGTCTGAACCAAAATCAGGACCAGGGGGTGAACCAGAGTGAAGGCCAGGATGGGATCGTTCTGGACCGTATCGGCTGTCTGTTAGTGGATAAGTTGGATCCCAGTGACTTCACTGGGAGGATTTCAAAGATCCAGTTGAGGTCCAAAAATACGAGAAGGATCATCAATAGAGGTATGTGGAGGCTGGCTCTAAAAACTTTGTTTGTTTTGTTTTCTTCTTCTGAGGAGCACAAATGCGAATGAACAGAAGATGGGTCAACACAGAGAGGAGGCAATGAGATACATGTTTTGTAATATTCCCAGGACATTTGAATGTGATTGCTTATCTGTCATGACCTGAGGAGTTACGTTTAAGGGTGGAAATGGCAGAAAGGCAGGTCGAACATCCAGCTGAAAAAAACGATCCTCCGCTTGGAATGTGGGTGTGTGCGGTTTTTAGCCGCTTTGAGATTTGAAATGGCTCTTTGTTGTCACTTGGAAACTCGACAGGTGTGTTTGTTGTGGGTTTTGAAGACCCTGTGAAAACCGATACCCACCTTGAACATGAATCCAGAAAAAGACATGCTTTTGCATTTCTGGCCTCAGTATTGTTGTTTTCCCCAAACCCCTTGTTCTCTCTCAGCTTACCTTAACCTCCGTGAATTTTATGTCTAAACACTTCCAACATTTTAGGGAATCTTTACAGGCGTACTTGGTATTAGAGTGTTGTTTAAATTTGTGGAATCAAGTAATACTGAATGGCATTTGAAGGAAGATTAAAGACGCTTTAGGATAAGAGAAGCAGAATGCTTATTTTGTGAAAAGGGGGAATTTTGGTGTGAGTTAGTGTCTGTGCAACAAAGCAGCACCTGCACAAACATGCTGTTATTGAGACTTCTCAATAAATAAGCTTGTAGAATGCAAATGCCATGAAATGTAAGATTATAGAAGCCTCTGCTGATGAGATAATGTACATGTGTTAGTCTGTGATGGTACACAAACGCGTTCTCACTAGAGTTATCTGACCCAGCTGTGTCAAGGACGCACTACTGTGTGAGCCCTGTTTGGTTTTGGTGATTGAGTCAGTTTGATTTATGAAGCTGAAATGATTAATACAATCACAGATGAGTAGACATTTATGCTACAAGTTCATTTCTTGATCAAAACGTAGCATTAAACATGCACAGCTCCAACGTCTCCATCAGATCTTGAATGATAACAAGTCAAACAATGTCTGTAAAGTATGCATATTATACACAAAGACGGACTTAAATGAAGACATTGATCCGACACATGTAAAATGTAGCCAATTGTGTTTATTGTTATCATTTTATTATCATCTCTCTACCCTGTGTTGTCAAAAGTGAACACAGGGTAGAGAGATGATGGAGGAAATGAAAATGGGGGGGAGGGGTTGTAAAGAAGAGATTAAGAGGACAGAAGATATTTTTTTTTAAACGAAAAAGGAAAAACGTCCGTTTTCAAACATAGCCGCTGTACGTTTGGACGCAGCCTGAAAGTCATCACAAAAAAAGCAAATTCTCTGAACATTCTAGTTGAGGTTTAGTGATCATTGTTGTTTTGTGTTCCTTGTAGTCAAAATGAGTGCAAGTGGAGACGGACCACAAAATAACCAAAACGGTAAGCACATGTGCTCAGTCTTGAAATTGATGAAAAACAGATTTTCAGCAGATAGTTATGGATGTTAATTAAAAGATTTAATGATCTTGCAGGCCGAACAGGTTAACCCACAAAGGTTGCCAAATGGAGATCAGGAACCATGCTAATGGACAGTTAATGGACACTTCGAGCCTATTCATGGACTCCGGGGCTTCCAGATCGATCTTTATTTTCTTCTCAATGATATGTTTTGGATGCTGAATGAGCTAATAGATGTATTAGTGGAACAATATGTTAATTACCGTCACAATGCCAATGACAATAATGTCAACATTCAAAATATGAATGTGAGGGACAATAATGCCAATGCTGACAACAATGAACAGCACGAGGATCATAATGCTGTTGTTGTTGGTGGCATTGAAAATGAGGATTCTGATGAGGCATTTGAAGACTGTGAGGATGTTCACCAGTACATCCCAGAAGAGGATCCTCAGCCAGGTGTATCCAGGAGGAGGTCTAGAGAGATGGATGAAGCAGATGTGGAACCAAACAAAAGAATCAGATGGAGCGAGGAGTTTTCTGATGACGACTCTGACTCTTCTCTGCTTGTGACACTGATAGCGAGGGCTGTCCTCAGCAGGTAACAGAAGAAGAACCGCAGCCTGGTGGATCCACGAAAAGGTCCAGAGAGGAAGATGTAGACGAAGAAGAGCGTAATAGCAAAAAATCCAGGCTTGCAAACTCTGATTCGGGGACCAGCTCAACTGTGTGCGACCACTCTGAGAGCAGCAGTGATGGACTTTTTGAAGATGCACACGAAGAGCTTGACAACCATGAAGCTGGAGGCTCGAGGAAGCGTTCCCGAGAGGACTTTGAGGAAGAAGAGGAATACTTGCCTGTTTGCAAACTTCGGAGGTGTTCAAATGAGTCCAGCAGCAGCAGTGATGAAGACTAACACTATTTCGACGGGTTTCTTCAGTATCCTTTTAGTAGGCTGATGGCCTACTCAGGTGACCCTGAATCCTCCATGCTGCAATAAGCTGGGCATACACTGTGCGATTTCTTTCAGTCGCGTTATTCAGCTCCTGCTCAAACTGTACGATTGACTCGCAGTGGGTGAGAAGTTTGTGCCTCCATCGCTTGTGTCCGATCACACCCGCACCGCCGTTCGACTCCGTCTCTTCGCTCTCATTTCTGCGTTTGCTGCGTGCGGGTGTGAGACGCTGCGGTGACACCCTCAGGACGACCGGCAGGATTTCAAACAGGTTTGGTTTTTTTGCGAGCAAACGATTGATGATCGGGAGCTGGTCGTGAGGTTTTAATCGCTTCTCGTTACCCTCGTTATGTAGACGATGCACGACACACGATTAAGGCCAAACTCGGGACGACCCCCAAAACGGTCGCACGACTGAAAAATCGGCTCAAAATGGGCCAAAAAGAGCACAGTGTGATGCCCAGCCTATTGCTGCGGGGGATTCCCATGATGCACTGGAGTGTTTCTCTTCACCCTCTATGTTTAACTAGACCTCTCTGACTGAATGGTACTTGTATTAACCTCTGGCTCTCTGTTCACACATGTCTTTATCCTTTTCCTTGCCTCTACCCCAACCGGTCGCAGCAGATGGCCCGCCCCTCCCTGAGCCTGGTTCTGCTGGAGGTTTCTTCCTGTTAAAAGGGAGTTTTTCCTTCCCACTGTCGCCAAAGTGCTGCTCATAGGGGGTCATATGATTGTTGGGTTTCTCTCTGTATCTATCTTCTTTCTATCTACCCCCCCCCCCCCA
>NW_024582366.1:1612049-1623788 GCF_018398535.1 Haplochromis burtoni
AAGCACTTTGGCGACAGTGGGAAGGAAAAACTCCCTTTTAACAGGAAGAAACCTCCAGCAGAACCAGGCTCAGGGAGGGGCGGGGCCATCTGCTGCGACCGGTTGGGGAGGGGCAAGGAAAACAGGATAAAGACATGCTGTGGAAGAGAGCCAGAGGTTAATCACAAGTACAATTCAGTACAGAGAGGTCTGTTAAACATAGAGGGTGAGGAAGACACATCCAGTGCATCATGGGAATCCCCCAGCAGCATTAGGCTGGGCTCACACTGTGCTCTTTTTGGCCCATTTTGAGCCGATTTTTCAGTCGTGCGACCGTTTTGGGGGTCGTCCCGAGTTTGGCCTTAATCGTGTGTCGTGCATCGTCTACATAACGAGGGTAACGAGAAGCGATTAAAACCTCACGACCAGCTCCCGATCATCAATCGTTTGCTCGCAAGAAAACCAAACCTGTTTGAAATCCTGCCGGTCGTCCTGAGGGTGTCACCGCAGCGTCTCACACTGCCCACGCACAAACGCAGAAATGAGAGCGAAAAGATGGAGTCGAACGGCGGTGCGGTGTGTGATCTGGACACACGCGATGGAGGCACAAACTTCTCACCCCTGCGAGTCAATCGTACAGTTTGAGCAGGAGCTGAATAACGTGACTGAAAGAAATCGCACAGTGTATGCCCAGCTTATTGCAGCATGGAGGATTCAGGGTCACCTGAGTAGGCCATCAGCCTACTAAAAGGATACTGAAGAAACCCGTCGAAATCGTGTTATTCTTCATCACTGCTGCTGCTGGACTCATTTGAACATCTCCGAAGTTTGCAAACAGGCAAGTATTCCTCTTCTTCCTCAAAGTCCTCTCGGGAACGCTTCCTCGAGCCTCCAGCTTCATGGTTGTCAAGCTCTTCGTGTGCATCTTCAAAAAGTCCATCACTGCTGCTCTCAGAGTGGTCGTACACAGTTGAGCTGGTCCCCGAATCAGAGTTTGCAAGCCTGGATTTTTTGCTATTACGCTCTTCTTCGTCTACATCTTCCTCTCTGGACCTTTTCGTGGATCCACCAGGCTGCGGTTCTTCTTCTGTTACCTGCTGAGGACAGCCCTCGCTATCAGTGTCACAAGCAGAGAAGGTCAGAGTCATCATCGCTCCATCTCATTCTTTTGTTTGGTCCCAAATCTCTTCATCCCTCTCTCTAGACCTCTTCCTGGAACACCTGGCTGAGGTCCTCTTCTGGGATGTACTGGGACATCCATGCGGCTTCAAATGCCTCCTCATTTTCAATGCCACCAACATGAAATGACACACAGCATTTGATCCCGTGCTGTTCATGTTGTCACATTGGCATTATTGTCCCTCACATGATATTTTGAACGTCGTCGTCGATCATCTTGCCGATCGTCGTCGCATTGTCGTCGTCATTGTCGTCATCGTCGTCATCATCGTACTCATCAAATAATTGTTCCATAATACTGCTATTAGCTCATTCAGATCACAAAAATATCATGAGAGAAATAAGATCGTCTCGGAAGCCATTAGCAGGTTCCCATGCGGTCTGATCTCCATTTGGGAACCTTTGTGGGTTAACCTGTTGGCCTGCAAGATCATTAAATCTTTTAATTAACATCCATAACTATCTGCTGAAAATCTGTTTTTCATCAATTTCAAGACTGAGTACATGTGCTTACCGTTTTGGTTATTTTGTGGTCCGTCTCCACTTGCACTCATTTTGACTACAAGGAACACAAAACAACAATGATCACTAAACCTCAACCCAGAATGTTCAGAGAATTTGCTTTTTTGGTGATGACTTTAGGCTGCGTCCAAACGTACACGGCTATGTTTGAAAACGGACGTTTTTCCTTTTTCGTTTAAAAAAAAAAAAAATCCAGTCCACATGTGCAGTTTTGAAAAAATATCTCCTTCCACATCTAAACGCTAAAAACAAAGTGAAACGCTGTCAAGAACACGCCAAATCTTAACCGTGTGGAAATGTTGGCCAATCAGAAGTCTAGAAGCCTGGGTGGGAAAACCTCATAAAACCTTACGTACTTCTGAGAAGTTTTTGTCTTTTTCTGGAAAAGCAGCTAATTCTGTGTTACTTTCACGTGCCTTCATCGTTTCAAATGTTAATAACTAAAGACAGCTTTTTGGCTGGAACAGACTCACAACTTTGGAATGGACAAAATGCATACAGCATACATAAATGTAATTTCTTTAAATTACATTTATTCCAAACTGACGTCAGGATTTGGGTTGGGAGAGCGTCTGTGTTGAATGTAGAAGCCACGTCTGATGCCTCTGTGTTTCTAAATGGAGGCACAGTATCTGTGTGTGTAGATGTAAGTGTGTCAAAACTGCAGATACTAAGAGTAACAGACACAGTATGTTGTCTACATCCGCCATTGTAGAAACTGATCTCATGTAAACACTAACGTGGCCACAGCGTCAACAGCGGCGCACACTTTTGACATTGCCTGAGTAAATGTCCGTTTTCCTCGTCCACACCTAAACACAAAAACGTCGTTTTCAAAAATCTCCACCCTGGCAGGAGTTTTTAAAAATCTCACCTTTCAGTGACTCAATCTGCTGTTTAGGTGTGGACAAAGGCCCAAATGCAGAGACAAAGCTGCGCTTTCAGAAACAGCCGTGTACATGTGGACGCAGCCTCAGGTTCTCAGAAATTCTAATAGTTTGTGTGAGAACAAAATGGTCGGGCATTGTACAGCTACAAGCATTTCACCCCCATGTCATACTGTGTATGGTTGTGTGTGTGTGACAAATAAAATTTGAATTTGAAAACTTAAGTCTTCTCTATTTTCCTAAATTAAGAAAATAATCGTGTTAAAAAGAGCTTCTGTCACTCAGATATGATTAAGAACATTTTCTCATTTATGTATAATTTGTCAAATATTACATCAGCTGACAAATAGTTAAGTCTTCATTTGTTTTCCTGAATAATAGATCCACATCATCCTCTCTATGATGGAAAATATAGTCTAGTCTTGCACAATGTAAAGTACATAAATACTGTCCTAGCAGGCAGGAAAATCAGGCTTTATATTGAAGTAAATGATCTTAAGTTTGTAAAGTGAAATTTGAGCTTACTTGAGTTCTTGGTAAATTACAGAGCAGTTAATCCTCAGGGAAACGTCGAAATGTCACTAAATAGTGGTCTGCTTTCATACGGTTGCAGTGTCTCTTCAGTTTTGTGTTCATATGCTGATGTTTTCATTCAAAACATGCTTAAATCCCTAACTTTTCCCTGGAGGCATCGCTATGGCAACAAAACAACATGTTCCAAACAAAAACAACCAAGCTGTTTGCAGAGCTTAATATTGAACATGTCTTTGTTATAAACTTTATTTGTACAAATCTGTGATGTTGATGTGCACAACGTGGGATTTAGACCTCGGAGGGTTAATCAACAAATCACGAAAAATTAGCTTTAAATTTGTGTTCATGACGGTGCAGATTTCTGACATTTTGTGTACTTTAAGCATTTAACAGTTTGACTGTTTTCTAATAAAAACTGTGTGAAACTCAAGTTAGACCTGTGTTTGTAAATGAACCGCCCCATGTTGTGTAGCTTTCTGGATTTTATACTTATTGGGCTACATATTAATTTATTATACAGGCTGTGTGTTGATAGGAGTTATGGGGGTAGTTCAGCTTTACCACTAGGGGGCTGTCTAACCAAATTGTGAGACAAATGCAGAGACAAAGCTGCGCTTTCAAAAATAGCCGTGTACATGTGCACGTAGGCTCAGTTTCTCAGAAATTCTAATAGTTTGTTTGAAAGGTATTACACAAAGCATTACCGTCTATTATGGTGTGGTGTGCAATAAATAATTGAACTTACTTTCTCATCCTAAATGAACAAAATAATCTGAGAAATAATCGTGTTAAAAAGAGCTTCTGTCACTCTAAGATATGATTAAGAACATTTTCTAATTTATGTATCATTTGTCAAATATTACATCAGCTGACAAATAGTTAAGTCTTCATTTGTTTTCCTGAATAATAGATCCACATCATCCTCTCTATGATGGAAAATATAGTCTAGTCTTGCACAATGTAAAGTACATAAATACTGTCCTGGCAGCAGGAAAATCAGGCTTTATATATTTAAGTAAATGATCTTAGTTTATAAACGTGAAATTTGAGCTTACTTTGAGTTCTTGGTAGATTACACGAGCAGTTAATCCTCAGGGAAACGTCAAATGTCACTAAATAGTGGTCTGCTTTCATACGGTTGCAGTGTCTCTTCAGTTTTGTGTTCATATGCTGATGTTTTCATTCAAAACATGCTTAAATGCCTTGATCTTTTCCCTGGAGGCATCGCTATGGCAACAAAACAACAAGCTGTTTCCAGTGCTTAATATTTAACATGTCTTTGTTATAACTTTTATTTGTACAAATCTGTGATGTTGATGTGCACAACGTGGGATTTAGACCTCGGAGGGTTAATCAACAAATCACGAAAAATTAGGTTTAAATTTCTGTTCATGACGGTGCAGATTTCTGACATTTTGTGTACTTGAAGCATTTAACAATTTGATTGTTTTCTAATAAAAACTGTGTGAAACTCAAGTTAGACCTGTGTTTGTAAATGAACCGCCCCATGTTGTGTAGCTTTCTGGATTTTATACTTATTGGGCTACATATTAATTTACTATACAGGCTGTGTGTTGATAGGAGTTATGGGGGTAGTTCAGCTTTACCACTAGGGGGCTGTCTAACCAAATTGTGATATATACTGTGTTGTAGAAGCAGCGGCAGGTTATGTTTTACGTACATGGATGTGAGCCACGTTAAAATAAAGAAGCTTGCTAACTACTACGGATGTTTTATTGAAAACACGACATGGTACCAGGAGTGAACCAGTAAAGCAGGTCATCATGGACAGTGTTAAGCCACCAGATGCCGTCAACTGGAACGGAAATGTGGACTGTGAGTGGCGAACTTTTAAACAGCGGTTTATGCTATACCTGCAAGCTGTCGGCCTAGATAGTAAGCCTGATACACGGAAGATTGCACTGCTTCTTACCGTAGCAGGTCCACAAGCGGTGGAAGTATATAACACGTTTGTGTTCGCAACTGCAGAAGACAAAGAAAAGTTTGACGAAGTAGTGAGAAAGTTTGATGAACACTGTTCGCCCAAAAAGAATGAAACATTTGAGAGGTACGTCTTTCGGTCACGTATACAACAACCTTCAGAGAGTTTTGATACGTTTCTGACTGACCTCAAGTTAAAGGCAAGAACATGCAATTTTGGACAGCTGCAAGAATCTATGATAAGAGATCAGATCGTATTTGGAATAAAAGATATAAAGATAAGAGAGAGGCTTCTGAGAGAGGCGGATCTGACTTTAGCAAGTGCTGTGAAAGTATGTCATGCCAGCGAGCTCGCCATACAACATGCAAAAACCTTCAGCGGGTCGCCGAGGGAAACAGACACGGAAAGCACAGCTGTAGCTGCAGTTAATACACGGCAGGCAGGGCGCACGTACAAGAAAGAACAGAAAGAATCAAAAGACACTTTCTTGTGCAAAAGATGTGGCACAAAACATGGAAGGAAACAATGCCCAGCTTATGGTAAAATATGCAAAAAATGCAATGGACAAAACCATTTTGCCAAGCAATGTTTTTCAAAGAATAAACAAAAAGAAAGAGTACACACAGTAGAAGAAACTGCTCTCAGTGACACGTTTTTTGTGGGAATGGTAATGCAGCAAGATACACCCATGGACCAACCTGCAGTCAGTACAGTGAAGCAGGACAAATGGACAGAGATGTTACCAGTGAACGGAGCCCTGGTAACTTTCAAACTGGACACAGGAGCCAAGGCTAATCTGGTGAATGAGCTGGATGTGAAAGCGATGAAAACGAAACCACACATATTCCAAAATAACAGTTTACTCCAAGCATATAATGGAGAACCAATCAAAACCAAAGGTAAATGCAGGCTCAGGGTACAAGTAAAAGGAAAATATCACAGTCTGATGTTTATCATTGTGCCAGAGGGACATGAATCTCTGTTGGGAGATAAAGCATGTGAGAGACTCGGCCTAGTCAGACGGGTATACAGTATAAACAGCTCTGAGCCCAAAAGTGTGAAAGAAATCGTGGATCTGTACCCAGACATATTCAAGGGGTTTGGAGTCTTACCCTTCACCTACAAGATAAAGCTGAAAGAAGGAGCTCAGCCTGTGGTTCAGTGCACCTCGACGTGTTCCAGCTGCTCTTAAAGACAAGCTTAAAGAGGAACTAGAGCGGATGGAGGCACTGGAAGTTATAAGAAAAGTTGAAGAACCTACTGAATGGGTTAACTCCATGGTGTGCATTAAAAAACCAACCGGCGCTCTTAGAGTCTGCATGGATCCGAAAGACTTAAATGCTAACATACAAAGAGAGCATTACCAGATACCTACAAGAGAAGAAATAACAAGTGAAATGGCTGGTGCAAAATTTTTTAGCAAACTAGATGCGTCCCAAGGATTTTGGCAACTCAAGCTTCATGAGGACAGTACAAAATACTGCACGTTCAACACGCCATTTGGGCGTTACTGCTTCTTGAGAATGCCTTTTGGAATTTCTTCAGCTCCTGAGATATTCCACAGGACCATGGAGCATATGATCGAAGGAATCGAGGGAGTCAGAGTTTATATGGACGACATCATTTTGTGGGGATCCACACTACAGCAGCACAATGAGAGACTAGTAAAGGTTTTGGAAAGAGTGAAACGTTATGGACTTAAACTGAACAGAGCAAAATGTCAGTTTGGCGTGGGTGACATTACCTTTCTCGGTGACAAGCTGACAGCCGAAGGCATCGAGCCGGACAAGGAAAAGCTACGAGCTATACTGGAAATGCCACGTCCTGAAGATAAAAAAGGTGTGTTGAGAATCCTGGGAATGGTTAACTTTATTGGAAAATTCATCCCAAGCCTGGCGGCCAAAACAGTGCACCTGAGACAGCTTCTACACAATAGCTGCGAGTTCAGATGGAATAAAGAACTGGAAAACGAGTGGCAACAACTGAAAAAGACACTTACAACAGAGCCAGTTTTGGCGTATTTTGATCCAAAAAGAAAAACAAAAGTGTCAACAGATGCATCGAAGGCCGGGATCGGCGCAGTGTTGTTGCAGGCTTATGGAGACCACTGGAGGCCAGTGGCATATGCCTCAAGAGCAATGACAGAGACAGAATCTCGCTACGCCCAAATAGAAAAAGAGACATTGGGGCTAGTTTTTGGATTTGAAAAGTTCCACACCTATGTCTATGGTTTGCCAACATTTGTGGCAGAGACTGACCACAAGCCATTGATAGCCATAATCAAGAAAAACTTAAGTGAAATGTCTCCACGCATTCAAAGATTGATGATGAAGCTACAGCGCTATGATTTCAACTTGATCTACACACCAGGTAAACACATTGTGTTAGCAGATGCACTCTCTAGGGCCACAACCCCAAACAAAGAGCAAAGCTCCACAGAGATGGATGTAAATATACATGTAAACCTGGTAGCAGAGTCACTTCCTGTGTCAGACAGAAAATCACATAAGATCAAGGCTGAAACACAAAAGGACTCTAGTCTGCAAAGAGTTATAACACTGTTGAATGGGAAATGGCCAAGAGGTGAATGCAAAACATACTACAACATAAGAGCAGAACTAAGTGTTGTGAATGGGCTTCTGCTAAGACAAAACAGAGTAGTAATTCCACACTCACTGAGAGGAGACATCCTGAAAAGACTGCATGAGGGACATCTAGGCATAGAGAAATGCAAACGGAGAGCCAGAACAGCAGTCTATTGGCCAGGTATAAATGCAGACATTGAGCAAATGGTTTCAACTTGTGATACGTGTATCAAACACCAGGCCAAACAACCAAAAGAGCCTCTGACCATAACAGACATACCGGAGGAACCATGGCAGAAAGTCGGAACAGACATTTTCCACCTGGGAGGAAAAAACTACCTGCTGGTTATTGATTACTTGTCAAACTATCCAGAGATGGCATTATTGTCCAACATGTCAGCTACTTGTGTCATAACGCACATGAAATCAATATTTGCTAGACATGGGATACCACAGATTGTTCATAGTGACAATGGACCTTGCTATAGTTGTAGAGAATTCCAACTATTTGCTCAGGAATATGACTTTAAACATGTGACCTCAAGCCCCCTGCATCCACAGTCCAATGGGAAAGCAGAGAAAGGTGTGCACATTGTGAAACAGTTACTAAAGAAAGCACAAGATGGTAAGGCAGATCCTTATTTGGCACTACTGAGCTACAGAGCATCACCACTGGAGCATGGCAAGTCACCAGCAGAAATATTAATGGGAAGAAAACTACGGACCACTCTTCCTTACACAACAACCAGGAAACATAAACAAGTGAGAGACAAAATGAAACAGTTGCAGAAGAGACAAAAGGTCAACTTTGACAAGTCCTCAAAAAGTCTAAAACCACTCGCACCCAATGAAGCAGTCAGAGTGGAAGATGCAAACATCTGGGAAAAGAGAGCAACTGTACTGGAGGAGGTAAACCCAAGATCGTACAATGTGAAAACTGAAGATGGACTGATATTAAGGAGAAATCGGAGGAGTTTACTGTACACTCAAAAGACAATGGGACCATCGGAAGGACAGTGTGATGACAACAACACACCACCTGAACCAACAACACCCGTGAAGGACAGTGTGGAGCAAAGAGACCAGTCACCCATTGTCAGAAGATCAGCACGCTCTATCAAGCCACCTGATAGACTAAACCTTTAAGCATACATATATATATATGTATATGTTGGTGTATACATATATAGCTAGATATATATACATATATCAATAAGGAACTTTCTGCATTATTGTGTGTTCCGTAGTTTACACTGTCACAAGTGTTTGTGATGTTATTCAAGCTATGCAATGTTAGGTATGTTTCCACAGTGTTGTTCAGCAGATAACATCTAAAGAAAAGGGGATGTGTTGATAGGAGTTATGTGGGTAGTTCAGCTTTACCACTAGGGGGCTGTCTAACCAAATTGTGATATATACTGTGTTGCAGAAGCAGCGGCAGGTTATGTTTACGTACATGGATGTGAGCCACGTTAAAAATAAAGAAGCTTGCTAACTACTACGGATGTTTTATTGAAAACACGACAGGCTATACAGTAGATAAAATCTAACCTCACATGTTTTATGTAACTAAAGTGTTTAATCATGTGGGCTACAGACAGTAATCAAGTTATGGACTATATTGATATGAAAAACATGCATACTTAGTGCATTTGAATCATTTTAACCATATGTAACCACCTGCATGTCATGGTCCTGAAAAAAAAGGCTTTGTTTTCCCCTCCATTTGATTTCTTTGCCACCCTCATGCCGCCATAAGAAGATTTTTCTAGATCCGCCCCTGTCGAGACTTTCAACCCCAGGTAGGTCTCTGTCTGTCAGTGTCAGTGTCTTAACTTATTTTTTATTCCTTTATTTTATCTTATTTTTCTTTCTTTTTTTTGCCTGAGGAAATCCTACAGCATCGGCTTGTGCTTTGTGGAACTTCTTTTGTTGAAGATGGGTTTTTTATTTCGCTTGGTTTTATTGGCAATCCTGACGGTTGTTTGGAGTCAGTGCTACTCCCACACAATTACATACTCACGGGAGTTTCTTCTGGATCTTCGGTGGACAGGCCCGTCTTTGGACTCTTTTCACCCTCCAGTGTTTTCCAGCTCTGGATTATCCAGTAATCACAGGGGCACTTTTGTTTTTAACAGAGTCAAAGCAAGGAAGCGGGGTAAGAAGGGAGGCCTACGTCAGCGATTGCGGAAGCAAATACGGTACAACCGTATTCCTTTACCATCAATAATCCTGGCTAATGTGCAGTCTCTGAGGAGTAAATTAGATGAACTGCATTTGAATGTTGCACATTTACGTGACGTTGTCTGCGGATATATATCCTTTTGTAGAGACATGATTATTCCCTCAAAGGTTGTGAATTCTTTCCCTAATAACAAACCATGGTCCTCTAAAGTTCTTACGAGGCTGATTTACGAAAGGAATAAAGCTTTTACTGAAGGGAATACCTTGAAAGTCAGAGAAATTAGGAAGGAGATTAGATCAGAAATTAAAAAAGCTAAAATAAAATACAAGGATAAGGTAGAGGCGGAGATGGGTAGCAATAACTTAAGGGTGGCTTGGGCTGGCATGAAACACATGACTGGTCACTGTCTCAGTGACTGTAATAAGATAAGTCTCCCTGGTTTTAGTTCAGATTTTCAGTTAGCCAATGAGCTGAACAGATTTTATTCGAGATTTAATGATAACTATATTCCAAGGAATACACTTGATTCCTTAATAGAGAGCACCAGAGGCCCCCCAGTTTTGTTCTTTGATGAAAGAAGGGTGGGAAATCTTTTTAAAATGAGTAAGACTAATAAAAGTCCAGGTCCTGATAATATATGTGGCCAGGTGCTTAGAACATGCGCTGAGCAATTATGTGGTATTTTTTATCACATCTTTCTTTTATCTCTTCAGCAACAGAAGGTTCCAGAGGTATGGAAAAAATCAATTATTTCTCCAGTTGCTAAGACCACAAAACCTACATCATTAAATGATTTTAGGCCTGTTGCTCTTACATCTTTAGTGATGAAGTCCTTCGAAAAACTTGTCAGGAAGGAGATCCTGCAGCAAGTAGAGAAGCTGATAGATCCACTACAATTTGCATACAGGCCTTGTAGAGGTGTGGATGATGCAGTGGTCACTCTGTTGAACTTCCTTTATCGCCATCTTGATGGCGCCAAAGCTCATGCTCGGCTTTTATTTATCGATTTTTCTTCTGCTTTTAATACTATCCAGCCACATCTTTTAGTGGACAAGCTTCTTAACCAATTTAAACTTAATTTTAATCTCGTTGGTTGGATCTTAGACTTCTTAACTGATAGATCACAGTGTGTGAGAATAAACGGCTGTTTTTCCAAACAGCTGAACTCTTCCACTGGCTCACCACAAGGTTGTTGTCTCTCTCCTCTTTTGTATATTTTGTACACTAATGACTGTCGCAGCACACAGGCCAATAGGCATTTCATCAAATACGCAGATGACACAGTCATTGTAAGCCTCCTTCATGGTGAAGAGGATTCCCATGGGCCTGTTGTGGAGGAGTTTGTTTCATGGTGTGATCAGTCCTTCTTAATGATTAACACCTTGAAAACCAAGGACATGGTTATTGATTTCAGGAAGTCATCCCCTCATCCTGCGCTTACAGTGGTAAATGGTGCAGCCATTGAAATGGTGGATAGTTACAAGTACTTGGGGGTTGTTCTTGATAAGACCCTGTCCTTTGAGTCACATCTTGCTGCTACAGTGAAAAAGGCCCAACAAAGACTTTTTAAGGAGGTTGAGAGGTTTTAATGTTTCATCTGAAATGATGACTCTCTTTTATAAAAGTTTTATTGAATCTGTTTTAACTTTCTGTATCATTGCTTGGTACGGTAGTATGTCCATGGATAATAAGACCAGACTTAACAATCTGGTTAAAGTGGCGGGCAAGATTTCAGGGAGGTCTCAGGTCCAGCTTGTGGACTTTTATAACAGGCAGGTGCTGAGGAAGGCAACCTCTGTCCTGTTGTGTTCAGATCATCCTCTCTTTAACGATTTTCAACTGCTTCCATCAGGTCGTCGTTATAAAATGACTGCAGTGAAGACAAAGCGACACAAATTGTCGTTTGTACCTAGTGCTATTATCTTA
>NW_024582366.1:1624776-1628446 GCF_018398535.1 Haplochromis burtoni
TATATACTGTGTTGCTAGAAGCAGCGGCAGGTTATGTTTTACGTACATGGATGTGAGCCACGTTAAAATAAAGAAGCTTGCTAACTACTACGGATGTTTTATTGAAAACACGACATGGTACCAGGAGTGAACCAGTAAAGCAGGTCATCATGGACAGTGTTAAGCCACCAGATGCCGTCAACTGGAACGGAAATGTGGACTGTGAGTGGCGAACTTTTAAACAGCGGTTTATGCTATACCTGCAAGCTGTCGGCCTAGATAGTAAGCCTGATACACGGAAGATTGCACTGCTTCTTACCGTAGCAGGTCCACAAGCGGTGGAAGTATATAACACGTTTGTGTTCGCAACTGCAGAAGACAAAGAAAAGTTTGACGAAGTAGTGAGAAAGTTTGATGAACACTGTTCGCCCAAAAAGAATGAAACATTTGAGAGGTACGTCTTTCGGTCACGTATACAACAACCTTCAGAGAGTTTTGATACGTTTCTGACTGACCTCAAGTTAAAGGCAAGAACATGCAATTTTGGACAGCTGCAAGAATCTATGATAAGAGATCAGATCGTATTTGGAATAAAAGATATAAAGATAAGAGAGAGGCTTCTGAGAGAGGCGGATCTGACTTTAGCAAGTGCTGTGAAAGTATGTCATGCCAGCGAGCTCGCCATACAACATGCAAAAACCTTCAGCGGGTCGCCGAGGGAAACAGACACGGAAAGCACAGCTGTAGCTGCAGTTAATACACGGCAGGCAGGGCGCACGTACAAGAAAGAACAGAAAGAATCAAAAGACACTTTCTTGTGCAAAAGATGTGGCACAAAACATGGAAGGAAACAATGCCCAGCTTATGGTAAAATATGCAAAAAATGCAATGGACAAAACCATTTTGCCAAGCAATGTTTTTCAAAGAATAAACAAAAAGAAAGAGTACACACAGTAGAAGAAACTGCTCTCAGTGACACGTTTTTTGTGGGAATGGTAATGCAGCAAGATACACCCATGGACCAACCTGCAGTCAGTACAGTGAAGCAGGACAAATGGACAGAGATGTTACCAGTGAACGGAGCCCTGGTAACTTTCAAACTGGACACAGGAGCCAAGGCTAATCTGGTGAATGAGCTGGATGTGAAAGCGATGAAAACGAAACCACACATATTCCAAAATAACAGTTTACTCCAAGCATATAATGGAGAACCAATCAAAACCAAAGGTAAATGCAGGCTCAGGGTACAAGTAAAAGGAAAATATCACAGTCTGATGTTTATCATTGTGCCAGAGGGACATGAATCTCTGTTGGGAGATAAAGCATGTGAGAGACTCGGCCTAGTCAGACGGGTATACAGTATAAACAGCTCTGAGCCCAAAAGTGTGAAAGAAATCGTGGATCTGTACCCAGACATATTCAAGGGGTTTGGAGTCGTTACCCTTCACCTACAAGATAAAGCTGAAAGAAGGAGCTCAGCCTGTGGTTCTGCACCTCGACGTGTTCCAGCTGCTCTTAAAGACAAGCTTAAAGAGGAACTAGAGCGGATGGAGGCACTGGAAGTTATAAGAAAAGTTGAAGAACCTACTGAATGGGTTAACTCCATGGTGTGCATTAAAAAACCAACCGGCGCTCTTAGAGTCTGCATGGATCCGAAAGACTTAAATGCTAACATACAAAGAGAGCATTACCAGATACCTACAAGAGAAGAAATAACAAGTGAAATGGCTGGTGCAAAATTTTTTAGCAAACTAGATGCGTCCCAAGGATTTTGGCAACTCAAGCTTCATGAGGACAGTACAAAATACTGCACGTTCAACACGCCATTTGGGCGTTACTGCTTCTTGAGAATGCCTTTTGGAATTTCTTCAGCTCCTGAGATATTCCACAGGACCATGGAGCATATGATCGAAGGAATCGAGGGAGTCAGAGTTTATATGGACGACATCATTTTGTGGGTATTAACAACACTAAATTGTAAGTGTTGTTGCCATTGCACATTGCACTTTTTTCGATGGAAAATCTAGGTTGTTTTATCAGGCTTATATTATATTATAGTATTTTTTTAATGAGTGTACGTGATGTGTTGGTTGTATGTTTGTTGTTTGTTTTGACATACTGCGGATCAATTTCCCATCAGGGACAATAAAGTTACCATTGACGCAAGAAAAAAAATATCTGAAGAAAACAGAACATTTAATGATGTCTGAGCAGATTTATTTGCGTTTCTGATGAGAGCGGTCTACCAGTATGCCTAATTTGTTGATTGTCGATCTTCCACATATGTATTTGAGTAGCTATCCCACACCTTGAACTATGATAAAAACAAACACCGCTCACACCTCACAGATGACAGCTTACAGTCCTGCGTAAAGAGGAAAGTGACTTCGTACAGCTCCGGTCTGCAGAGGTTCAGGAGCAAAAGTCCCATGTTAAACATATCACGGCAGACCCGACGATGTTTGCATGAACATGCTTTACGGCTTCTCTTTATTGACCACTTTTCACACACGGTTGCTGTACACGTGCATCTGGCTAGCTTTCCAGCACAGAGCCCGGTACTAGTGATGTGCGGATCGATACTGAAATATTGATTCCTCCGATACAGTCATTTATGTTCTAGAATTGATTCTCACATTAAAATGTCGATATTTTAGTCATTTAGGGTAAATCTGTAGTCTATCATTAACAGGAACACAGTGGAAAGAAACATAACATTCAAATTCTAATAGTTTTTCTGCCAGAGTTGCTTCTCTGACAGATTTGTCTAAGGATAGTGGAAAAGGTCTCCCATGAACAACCTCAAATGGTGTAAGTTTTTGAGAGCCTTGTGTTAATCTCATCCACATTTTTACTAGGCCTGTGCATTCAGGCCATGGTCTTCCTGTCTCTTCCATGCATTTTCTGAGTCTCTGTTTTATGGTGCCGTTAGTTCTCTCCACTAAGCCTGGACTCTGTGGGTGATAAGCACAATGGTTTCTTATGCTGAATCCTAGCGCTTCAGAGACTTTACTGATCGCATCATTGACAAAATATGTGTCCCATTATCTGAGCTTATCAGAGTAGGGATGCCATATGTTGGAATGAAATGGTTACATTGGCATTTTGCAACTGAGATTGCATCTGCTTTTTTTCACTGAATAAATCTCTGGCCATTTTGAGAATACGTCTATAATCACTAGAGCGTATTTTGAGCCTTGACTTTCACTTAATTCAATGAAGTCCATATGAATGGTGTGGAATGGATGAGGTGGTGTGGGGAAATGTCCTCTTTTTGTCCTCAGACTGCCTTGTGAATTGTGTTTTTGACAGATCTCACAAATTCTTTTGCTGAAGTTTCAACATTAGAGTGTAAAAGTGTGTAATAATGATCTGGAGCCTCCCTCCTGATGACACATGGGTTACCCCATGGGTCACTAATGCTGCTGTTCTGTGTAGGGACTTAGGAAGTATTGGTTTTCCTTCACAGATCATCTTTTAGTTGTGCTCCACACTTTAACCATTTCTTTTGTTCTGTGGTTGGTGCTGCTTTTTGTTCGTCTTTAAGGACGTCAAGTGGTATTTGCATAGCGGATGCAGACATTAATGTGTCTACAGTTTGTTGTGCGGCTAACTTAGCTGCTTGATCTGCAAAGTTATTGCCTTTAGTTATTTCTGATTTATCTTTCTGATGTGCAGCACATTTACACAA
>NW_024582366.1:1629038-1630594 GCF_018398535.1 Haplochromis burtoni
GTGTGAATTATCTGCTTTCATTCATTCTATTCATTCTGGGCATGGTCGTCATCCCAACTATGTTTCATTGTTAATACCAGTTTACAGGTTGTTATCCTTGCTATTATTAGTTTGAATACTTTAGAGATAAGCTCTAATTTAATTTATCCTTTTGTTTATTCCACTTTATTCCTCTTGTATTTATATGTATTCAGTTGGCTCTGTATCCAGCCCTTTTTAAACTTGTACTTTGATCTCTAATTTTTCACTTGATGAGGGATTATTATGTTCTGTTTTTCTGACTGTTTCTTTTTTTCTCTTGTTTTTTCTCTTTGTTTTCGTCTCACCTATCTGCTTCTTTTTTTCTTTGGTTTCTTTTTCAGGCCAGGAACTATTGTGATTCTTGAGTATGTTTTCCTTTCTTTTTTAAGTCTTTCGTCTCTCCTACTTCTTTTAAAGAGCCTCCTTCAGATGTGTTAGCGCTGAAGGACTACATTTCCCTTCCCAAGTGGGACTTTTATTTTCTTAGGATTTCTCCATCTACAAGCACTGATTTGTCTGGTGCCTGGACATTTCTTTTCTAGCACTGCTCGTCAGCAGTGAGTTTGGTGGGCTGATTCCCCATTTACACAGAACTGCAAAGCCTTCTCTGGCACGCTTGACTCGGGAGTGGTGGCTTACACGCCCTTCTACTCCGCGCTATTCATGGAGCGGTGTCAGTTTTATGAGGCGGAACTCAACCTTTCCCCTTTGTCACCAGTACGTGGGCTTTTGCAGGATACACAAAGATGGAAGTAGTTCAGCAGTTTATTTGTGCTGTGAAATCAACTTACTTCCAAAACACATATAGACATAGACATTCACGCATTTTTAATAATTTGTCACGAAGTAATTGCAGCTACTTCTGAAACCAGTCTAAATATAATTTATCACGTGTTTATTTCTTTAAACCCTTGCGGCGGGCTAGACCTATTGCGCAAAAACCTTACGGCAGTTCAGACCAAAACAGTGTTTTCTCACCCTCAGTCGTCTTTTTGCTGGTTGTTCGGGTCGTCTGGCTGGATCCCAGCGACCAGAACTAATTCACCGGCCTGGACCTGAATTCACATCCCAGGACTTTCTCCTCTACCTGGAGAGGGCTGTCGACAGACTTCGGTGCTGGCTTCCCACAACGTCAGGATGCAGCAGTCAGACCTTGGATTGGAGTCACAGAAACGCGTCTGTTGTTTCCACTCCGGCTCGAAGGACCAATTTAAATGACAGGGGATTTCTAAGAATCTCCCAAACAGTTCTTCAGTTGAGACAACTGAGTTAGAAAACACAAACACTGCAGTTGATTTACTTGCAAGGGCAGCCACAGAGCGCTCGTACTCGCAGAGAGACACTCACGGACTCGTGCTCTGTGACTGTCTGCGTTCTTTATTTATACAAGCTGGTTACATGTGTGTACAAAGATAACAAAGTTATTCCAAGAACTCAGAGCTGAGGTTCCCCTTTTCTACATCTGTATGTTCTCGGAAAAGAGGAAGCTGTTAGTTGCTAAAATAAGTTTATCACTCAAAAGTTGTTATATGGCA
>NW_024582366.1:1631901-1634643 GCF_018398535.1 Haplochromis burtoni
GTATCGACAGGCCAAGCGGAATGCGGCTCGGGCAGTGGCTGAAGCAAAAACTCGGGTGTGGGAGGAGTTCGGAGACGCCATGGAAAAAGACTTTCAGACTGCCTCGAAGAGATTCTGGCAAACCGTCAGGAGTCTCAGGAGGGGAAAGCGGTGCTCTACCTGCACTGTGTATAGTGCTGGCGGAGCGCTGCTGACTTCGACTGAGAAAATTTGTCAGGCGGTGGAAGGAATACTTTAAAGGACCTCCTTAATCCCACTGACATATCTTCCGAGGAGGAAGCAGAGTCTGGGGATGAGAGGAAGGACCCGCCAATTTCCGGGGGCGAGGTCACTGAGGCAGTTAAACAACTCCTTGGTGGCCGAGCCCTTGGTGTTGATGAGGTCCGCCCCGAGTTCCTGAAGGATCTGGATGTTGTTGGGCTGTCCTGGTTGACACGCCTCTACAATGTTGCATGGAGATCAGGGACAGTACCTGTGGACTGGCAGACCGGGGTGGGTCCTCAGCCTCCCTGGGAAAGTCTATGCCAGGGTGCTGGAAAGGAGAGTTTGTCCGCTGGTCCAGTGTTCTGCCTGGTCGCGGAACACTGGACCAGCTCTTTATCCTCTCAAGGATACTTGAGGGTGAATGGGAGTTTGCCCAACCAGTCTACATGTGTTTTGTGGACTTGGAGAAGGCATTCGACCGTGTCCCTCGGGGTGTCCTGTGGGAGGTGCTGCGGGAGTATGGGGTGTCTGGCCCATACCCTTACTCTGAAGGCAAACCATCACTTTTTCAAGTTGTGCAACTTCTCGGCTATTAGTTAGCAAGTATTTACAGACAGATGTGAAAACTTACAGCCACAAAATGGATGGGTGCCAGTGGATGGAGCATCTTTATCAATGTACACTGCCATGCAACAGGGGGCGCACAGTGAGCATAAAAACTGTTAGGTTTATATTGTTGGATTGTCATTTATGCTTAGAAACATTTACTCATATATGCTTAGAGTTATATAATCAATTGCATATTGATAGGATGTTTCATCCTAAGCAGTCTGCAAAGACTCTGTGTGCCTCCCAGAGCACTCTGGCATACCCACGCATCCTAAGGTCATGAGAGAGGTCGTACTTTCTCTTACTGATTTATGGTACAGGAGGACACCTACTCTGTATCTGTTTAAGTATAAGAGCCCTTTGTTTAGGTGGACCGCTGGACTCCTGGCACCAGCTTTGGGGAGTCGTTCACAGGGTCACATCTTGACACACACACGCATACCTACACATACACACAGACGGTACTCTTTGTTCACATGTATGCCTGTGTATGACGTCATATGTTAATGAGACTATGCATATTCATGTACCACAATAAAGACCAGTGCTACGGGTGAGCTAACTGAGAGTGACTGGGGTTCGAGTGTCAGGAGCAGCGCTCGTCACAGTTCTCTCCCTCGCACGAGATCACACAAAGAGCTCTGCCTTGTGTCCAATGCTTTTGGCCATTGTAGTAGAATTGTCTCTGATTGTTCCAGCGAGGGGTTTGTGCTTGACAGATCCATCAAAAACAGCCTCAAATTTCCAACATCACAGACTGAAATTCTTTCTAAAAATGGCAGACTAAAGAGTCAACCCTGAGCCCAAAGATGCATTTAAGAAGAGTTTTAGCACCTAAAAAACTGACAGGCAAACTATTTATATTGGATAATTATGTACAGACTGGCAAATGTATAGTTCCTTTGGAGGGCTCCAAACTTAGGCCATAAGATGAGCTCTGTCAACTGTCCTGGATGCAAAATATGCATAAATAAGGAAATATATATGTACAACATGAAGATCATGATGAGAAGTGTCTGGGGTTTGTGTATGTTTTGTTCATGCATGTTGACGATCTCATTTTCATACTCACTGGTACTTTCCACAGGAACAACCAAGAAGTCATCATCATCATCGACTTCTTCGGGAGCTCAGGTCTGAGTAGTGCAGCATCTCTGGTGATCTGTTCAGCTCTGGTGGTGGTGGGTCCCTTTGTGGGCAGCGTAAAAGTGCCATGATGCCATTCTGGAAGGCTGCTTGCACACTTGCATACACAATCACCTGAAGAAGATATGCATAAAAAAGGCCTTAGAGCTTGAAGGTCCTGTGCAGCATCTTTTCTGTTCCTAGGACTGCGCTCTTCTGGACAGAGACCTGTTCTATTAATCTTATCCATCTATAGAAAGCTCTATAATGTGAATAAGGTGACAGGTTTTACCACAGTAGCAGGCATGGTAGTGAGCAGGACTGGGATCTGCAGGGTAACCGGAAGATCTTTGAGGAGCACTCGAAGAAATTCACTGAATCCCTGACCGAAGTACTTCAGTGGCTCTGTGATGAAGGTTGTGATGGTAAATAAGATTGCCTAAACAGAGAAGCATGTCCAGGTTATAAAACTGTACATACATATAGAAAGTCCAAACTCATACAAAGGAACACAGTTTAGGAAGACTTTGCATGGAAAAACATATAGCAGTTAGAAAAAGGTAGAAAAGTGGCAAATGTATGTGTCAGCTTAATAGAAAGCAAAGCAATGAGGTTTCAGCCATATCGGATGTGATTTAAACATTGGTTTGTAGGGAAGAATGGTTATTCACCAACTGGTCGCTGGGTGAAATCGGTGCAAAGAAGGCGCTGTACCACAGACCTCCTTGTGACAACTTTGGTTTTTTTTTTTTTTTTTTTTTTGTTTTTTTTTTTTTTTTGTTTTTTTTTTTTTTTTTTTTCTTT
>NW_024582366.1:1634668-1704202 GCF_018398535.1 Haplochromis burtoni
GCGTTGCACCTCTCAGCTCTTTTTGTAACTTCATGAGTTGCGCTGCTGCTGCCACAGCTGGGTTGAAGACGCATTTAACCTTCCAACAAAAGTGATCTTAAGTTAAATAACATACACCATTGCATCTCGGCATTATTTTAATGTGTCTACACCCTACATCCTGTGCCTCTGACACTTTATCCCACCCCATTTAGAGCTTTCTTGGATTTCTTTGAATATTCCTTGAAGAAAAACAGAAAAACAAAACAGCTCTTATAACCTTTTTGAGATGTCAGTCATCAAAACTAAATTAAGCACGAGCCTACAAACTTAAATTGCTCTCACTTGGTAAAAATGGTAAATGGCCTGTACTTGTATAGCGCTTTACATGGTCCCTAAGGACCCCAAAGCGCTTTACACATTCAGTCATCCACCCATTCACACACACATTCACACATTGCATCACGTGGTTGTACAGTAAAGCGATTCCTTTTATGGTCACGTCTGTTAGGCTGTTTTGTTTTGTTCCCGCCTCACCCTGTTAAACTACCTTTAAGGCCATGTGTGAGTCAGTGAGGCCGAAGCTGCTTTGTAGTTGAGCCTTAAACTTAGCTAACAGTGCTAGCTATAGGTGTCCACCTATGCTTGTTTTCACTGTAAAGGAATTAACACTGGATAAGAGTCTGTCTTCTCCCAGCCAGGATGCTCCTCATTGCTTTGTTGTGCAACCTGTTGCTCACTGCCGTGGGCCAGCAGGAGGAAAGCAAGTGGGTCAACCCTTACGACATGACCATGTATGATGCTACGACCAAAAGGATGAGAAAGCCTACTGAGGTTGGGAGATTTTTACTCTGAGTATTGTGAAGATGTTGTGTTGTCCAGCTCAGACACTTAGTTTGTATGTGTGTTTGCAACGCAGCCAGCAAGCTGTGACAATCTGGGCACTGAAAGACAAGAGTACAATCAGGACTCCAGCCAGACTGAGCCATCGCCCTGCAACAAACAAGTGGAGGAGTTAGAGGGACAGGTTGGTGTTTAGAGGTTTTAAATAGGAAAAACTATCTTCAAATTGTCTAATTATACGCCTCCAGGCTTATCGCTTTGTTCTAACTGGTACACAAAACATGAACGTCAACCGTGTCTAAAAAGGCCATTTAAGTAAGGTGAACTCAATGTCATGTACAACAAACCGGTTTTACATGTTTTGAGCTGTAGTCTGTTAGAACAGTGTTTCCCAACCCTTTAGTGCCACGTCACATAGAAAAATCACAACACCAAATAAAAATGTCACAAAAGTTCATTTCTTACAAGATATATTTAAAATCTACTCTTAAGCTACATAGTGTGAAACCTGTGCCTGTTTAGTTGAACACAAAGCTGATATTCTTGCAGGAGTTGAAGGAAGACACACGAAGATCTTCCTCGACAGTCCTGAGTCTGTGTTTTGGTTTTTTCTTGTCTTGATAGCAATCATGTTTATAAAACCCATAGATGGGTTGTGGAGGAAGGAAGCAGAGCTGAAATAACTTTGTTTGCCAGAAAGGGAAAATAGTCTGTGTTCTTGTTTTGAAGTCTTGGGTGTTTTGTCTAGAAATGGCATTTACGTTTACTTGGAACCTTGGCACTGTTTGACAGTTTTTCAGCAGCAGGCATAGTGGAATTGGCTTGGTTGGTTCCCCGGTGAATCCAATGGCAAGATGAGTTTCATTGTATTATCTTGAGCTCTCCTTTTGTTTTTTTCTGACCACTGCTCATGCCTTCAGGGCCTTCATTTGAGTCTTCTCCAGGACTCAGGTCAGATTCACTACTTTTTTTATTTTCAGATATTTATCCATCGCTATTACCTGCGGCCCTTCTTCTGTTTTACTGGCGGTTGGCAACCCTCTTAATTTGTGCAAGATGTTGCACTGCCCTCTAGTGGAAGAGAATGGAAATTTTCTGCCTATTACTACATGCTGCTCCCTTACCCATCTGGTGAAATTGGATAATCTTCCATGGCACACCTGATGATTTCTCATGGCATACTTCTGTGGGGCTGCACAGTGGTTTGGAAATGCTGTGCTATAACATCATCTGTGGGCAGACAGTGGTTAGCAACAAGACTAGGCTGAGATGTTTAAATGATGGTGAAGTGTTATTACCGGGCTCAAAGTGTATCGAGAAGATATCGTTCAGATCCTTACACCACCAACCAGTCTTAGAAGAGAACCTGGGGTCTTTCCCATAATCCCAGAAGCTTTGACTGGGAAATAGGAACTTATTCAGGACAGGCACTTCAGATATTCTGCCTTGCCTTCATTCAGATTGAAGATCATAAGAAGACGATCGAGCGCATCTCACAGCAGCCAACATGCAGCCCAGTGTTCAAGAGATTTCTTAGCAGACTGTTGAAGGCAATACAAAGTGCTGGTGTGGTAGGTGGTCATCTCATGTTTTATGTTGAATTATGAGATTTCAGTCGAGCATATTGTGCTATCATATTTACTCTCTCGTTTAATAATTTTACAAGTGTGGTGGAAAAAAATGTGCAATTTAAGACACTTCTCCCATTTCTCTCCAGCCCAGTGACTCCACAGATGTCTTTTATGATGCCAAACTCAAAATGTCCAAACAAGCCATGGAGGAGATCCAGGCACATCTGGAGAGTGAAGACAGCTGTAGACCAGGCGTCCTGGACAATGCCATCAGTCAGATTCTTGTGGACGTTAAACCGCATGATTATGGGCCCAGGAAGTGGCCATTTGAAGACACCTTTGGGGTGGAGCTGCATACATTATTGAAAGTAATCTCAGTCTTTATTACTGTGACTCCACTTTCTCTGGTTTGAGGCCAACTCCCCCCAAATCTCTTGTCTAGTGTTGTCTCCATGAACAAGAAGGAGAGCTGTCTGTTGATTTCATGTACACTCAGTATGGTTTCATGAGAAGTTGTCAGTGCAGATATAAAAACATGTCTTTTTTTTTTAAACCAAATGTAGCTTTTACCTTTGACCCCCTTCTGTTTTGACTTTTCTTAATGTGTCTGCTGTGTTTTAATGGTTTCTATTTTCTGTAACCACTTAAACTGTTCTCTGCTCCGTTCTCCAGATCGTGTTATTTATCCTGGTTATACTAGTCATTATCATGCTCCAACTGTGGACAAAGATCTCCTGGTTTGTGCTGTTCCAACAACTGTTTGCTGTCTGCTTATTCGTCAGTGTTATCTGGAACTGGTTTTACCTGTACAAGGTAAATAGGAGCCCCTGCAGTTTTCAGGGGTTTCAGTTCAACTGCAATTCAGTGTTTTGACTGTAAAATAAGATGTTTTTAATAAATATGTATATTTTGTTCAGCTTGCCTTTGCTGAGCATCAAAGTAATATATTGAAGATGGAGAATTTCAATGCAAAATGCACTGGAGTGGAGAAAATGGATTGGATTGACAGTTTGAAAGGTATGCCACTGCCAGTGTTGAACAGACATAGCATTGGTATTCTGTGAAAACCTCCTATATCTAAAATATTAACCGGCTGAGAAAAAAACTTCTTTTTATTTTTAATTTTAGAGCGTATTCAATATAATTTTGAAATACATTTCACTGCACAGCCATGAGATGGAGAGGAATTTAACGACAAGTCCCTCTGCAGTCATTGTGCAAAATCTGAAGTCTCAGCTGTTTTAATAGTTTTAGACTCCAGCACTGCTGTTTTGGATATATTAATCATATTTAGTGCATAACGTCTGCCTAAGCTTAGGCCTGTATTTGATTTCCTGCAGAGTGGTTTAGAAGCACCTGGACTCTTCAAGATGACCCCTGTAAGAGATACTATGAAGTTCTTATAGTTGACCCTCTTTTGTTGGTATCACCAATCAAGGTAAGTCACTCTGTTCAAGTTATTGAGGTCTTGCAGACACATCACTACTAAACACATGATTTAAATTTGTCTACCATTCTGGACGTGACAAACATGCTGATAGTGTAGGAGTTTGTGAATCAGTTGCCACACAGACCTGGAGACTTGCTCACGACCATGCAACAACCACTAGTTGTGAGATAAAAAGTAAAAGTTGTGCCTTTTGAAACATCTTAACTGCAGCACTGAAGCACAACTTTTACTCTGAAGGCAAACCATCACTTTTTCAAGTTGTGCAACTTCTCGGCTATTAGTTAGCAAGTATTTACAGACAGATGTGAAAACTTACAGCCACTGTGGCAACCGGCTGAAAACCAAAGTTGTCACAAGGAGGTCTGTGGTACAGCGCCTTCTTTGCACCGATTTCATCCAGCGACCAGTTGGTGAATAACCATTCTTCCCTACAAACCAATGTTTAAATCACATCCGATATGGCTGAAACCTCATTGCTTTGCTTTCTATTAAGCTGACACATACATTTGCCACTTTTCTACCTTTTTCTAACTGCTATATGTTTTTCTATGCAAAGTCTTCCTAAACTGTGTTCCTTTGTATGAGTTTGGACTTTCTATATGTATGTAGTTTTATAACCTGGACATGCTTCTCTGTTTAGGCAATCTTATTTACCATCACAACCTTCATCACAGAGCCACTGAAGTACTTCGGTCAGGGATTCAGTGAATTTCTTCGAGTGCTCCTCAAAGATCTTCCGGTTACCCTGCAGATCCCAGTCCTGCTCACTACCATGCCTGCTACTGTGGTAAAACCTGTCACCTTATTCACATTATAGAGCTTTCTATAGATGGATAAGATTAATAGAACAGGTCTCTGTCCAGAAGAGCGCAGTCCTAGGAACAGAAAAGATGCTGCACAGGACCTTCAAGCTCTAAGGCCTTTTTTATGCATATCTTCTTCAGGTGATTGTGTATGCAAGTGTGCAAGCAGCCTTCCAGAATGGCATCATGGCACTTTTACGCGCCCACAAAGGGACCCACCACCACCAGAGCTGAACAGATCACCAAGATGTGCTACTCGACTAGCCAAAACGTTGATGATCTCAGACCTGAGCTCCCAGAAGCGCAGAGTGTCGATCAGGTGCCCCTGACCCCCCCCCCCCCCCCCCCCCCCCCCCCACCCCCCCCCCCCCGCCCCCCCCCCCCCCCCCCCCCCCCCCCCCCCCCCCCCCCCCCCCCCCCCCCCCCCCCCCCCCCCCCCCCCCCCCACACACACACTTTTTAAAATAATTTTTGTTTAGATTCATCCAATCAACTTAAATATCAAATTAGACACACAATAGTGGGTTTTGGTGGAGACTAATGTCCTTATTATTTAATGCTTCTGCTGAGATGAGGGTAAATATTCATGTGCAACATAAATTGGTATCTTAATGTTTAATGAAAACTTTTTATTGATATTTTTGTCTTTTGGGGTTTTTTTCTTTGTTTTTGTTTGTTTTGATACCTGCTGATCTCGTCTTAGTTTCTTTAATGCATTATTGGCTCTACATTATCATTACTGTTCGTTTCTTAGCTTGCACCTACCCACTCGAACTCTGTGCTCCTCCAGTCAGATGCCTCTATTCGTTTCACGCTCCCAGTGCATATCTACAGGTGACAGGGTTTTTTCCATTGCCGAGACTCTGGAACAGTCTTCCCTCTTTTATAAAATCCTCTTCATCCTTGGAAGTCTTCAAATCGAATCTGAAGACCAACCTATGTTCCAAGGCTTTCAGATCTCCCACCTTTATTCTGTTTCAGCTTCTCTGGTCTTTTATCTCGTTGGATGATGTTTGCATGTGTAGACACGTATACATGTATTTTATGTTCACATGTGTGTACTTGTGTGTGAATGTGTACATATTATTATTATTATCATTTTATTTTATTTTTTATTTTTTTTATTTTTTACAAAAATGTATGGATGTCACAATGTTTCTGTTTTCATCTTATCTGTTTTAATTCTTTTTATCATATTCCTCTGTTCAGCACTTTGGCCGACACTTGATGTCTTTTAAATGTGCTATGTGAATAAAGATGACTTGACTTGACTTTCTGCTTTATATATGCTGGATTTCTGTTGCTACCACAACATGGACATCTGTGCAAGAACAGTGGATTTTAACCATAGTGAGCTTGATGGAGCTCGCTCAGTATAAAAAGCAATGAAGTGGCTGAAATCCAGCGCATGTCATCGACTGTATCTCCACGTCATCATTTCATTTTTGTCATTTGAGGACGATGATTTACAGTTTTCCCTCCTGTCTGCTGGATGCAAGCAGCTTCAGGAGCTCACAGGCGTTCCAGCTCTGATCTGTGGAAGTCATATTTGATATCAGGAAGTTGACTTTGTTGCTCTGTGTTCATCAGTGGACAAATAAAGTTTTGTCACATCCGTCATGTTTCTTTGTCCAACGTGAGGTTTTGGAACAGAAATTAAACACGGTCCCTGCGTTTCACATTTAACACACTGTAGCTGTCATCTTAGGTGGACGCCAAGCAGCAGCAGATCGTATCAGGAATGTGCTGGTTTCTGTTTAACATAGGACCCGTCTTCCTCCGACCTCTTAGGATATGCTGCATGCATCTGTGAGACTTGGATGTCAAACACAAGGCCTGGCAAAGACACTGTTCCGGCCACTAGATGGCTTTGGGAAAATGTGAAGGATGGCATAAAAATTTGGAGTTTAAAATATTTGTTAATTTAGGTTTTATAGCTTCTCCTTCTGATAAAGACTTCCCCCGTGGCTATTAATACTATATCAGTTAATTCAATTAAATTACAAAGTACCCTGTTTTTTCACTATTGATCATAGAAACAAAAATGGCATCTTGTCTGAATTAACCAACTTTTTCATGTTTAATTACAGGAACATCTGGGCACTGAGCTATCAGGGTTTTTTCAGTAATTTCACACATTTCTTCTATTTTGAGCCCAAAGAATCACGCTGAAATATTTATTTCATGTACTACAGCACCGTTTCTGTATCATGAGGAAAACCTGAGATGTACCATTGAAACATCTCAGTGGTTAAATGTGTAGTTAAACTTCATTTCATTGACTGAAAGGGCAGTTTGATTGGTGAATTGTATGTTGCGTCCAATGTAAAATGAGTTTGACATCCCTGCTTTATAGTATCATGTGTGATGACCTGACCTACAGACTCTTGCCTGTGAAATATAGAAGTACCTTATGTCTTCTGTGGAGTTTGTTCCTATATCAGTAACTGCTCCAGGTTTTAATCAGTTCAAAGGTTTTACACTGACGCACTGATTTTCACGCACACAGCAACGTTTCATTATTATTTTGTTTTTTCTATTTAAATCTAGTTTCTTAACCACATTATGTTTCGGGCCTTTCCGTGAGCACTCGTTCACTCGTAGATTGCGCACCTGTGCCGCCTCAAACCCATTTCCTGATTGGCTGACTGAAAGCGTCGTGGTCTCGCGGGGCACACGCGCAGCAGAGCAGAGTTGTCTCTGACTCTCTGCCGGAGCTGTCCGGCTTACGTTTAATAATCTCCCTTCAGTCATTTGGCTTTTCCCCACCTTGCTTTGCAAAAATGGAGTTATTTTCTCGCTATCTGGATAGAAGCAATTCGGTCAGGTAAGCTTTTTATGTTTAAATAAGTTGCGTTCAAATATAGTTTTGTTACCTCATCATTCTGAAATGCCGCATGTTAAAATGTAACAACGTTAAAAACAACCGCGAAAGTCATCAGGAAGTTTTATGACGTGATCAGGGCTGGATTTAACGTTGCACTTTGTAACTTGGAGACTTGGATTTGTGTTGTTTATAGTTGACAAACAATTGGGGGAAATGGTGAAAGTACATTTACTGAGCTAACCTTGAACTTCGTACACGGATCTCTCCGTGTGATTGATTACCAGTCTGGTACACCGCAACAACAAGAGCTGATAAAATAACTGTCTTTCTTTTTAACTTTCACTTCTGCATTTTCAGCCTTCTGGCTGCTTTCTTCTGCCTTCGTAGAGAAACTCCTCTCACCATCTGTTCATTTCCACATGTTTTAACCGTGTAGCCCACAGCACTGCGATCTGTTTCTGTCATCTGCATGATGGTTGTTGTCTTACAGCTCTGTCATAACTCACGACATTATGAAAGAGGAGAACCTCAGAGATGACCTGAGGTATTATTTCATGAGCCCCTGTGAGAAGTACAGAGCCCGAAGACACATTCCCTGGAAAATGGGAGTCCAGATCCTGAAAATCATCATGGTCACCACACAAGTATGTGCACTGGGGTTTATTGTATGTTGGGAAAGACCAGGAAAGAGGCAGCACTCAGAAGGAGCTTCCTGGAACTGCAATCTGTAATCGAAGGCATGCAGCCAAGAGCAGTGTGTATATACATGCTTACACTGAGGGTCCTGCTTAAAATGGGAGAATAAAGGAATATTTGTGTTTGTCTTTATTTTGCTGCTAAATTTGTATTGTTTCGGAAGCACACGGCCCTAAAACAACACAAACGTCTTCAAAGCACCTCATCAGTATTTCACGTAACACTTTAAAACTACTTGTAAATGTGTAGCTGTGGGAGATTGCACAATACTCCATGTCCATAACAACTACAGTTTTGGCTAATCTCCTTTTTAAAAGGCCCAACTGACTGAGAGGTATGTCAGAGATGTAAAGCTACCATAACATGTGTTTTCCACCTCAAAAGGAATAAGATGCGTATATGTTCAACTCTCCTTTCTTGTTTTCCCCACAGCTCGTCCTGTTCGGCCTCAACAACCAGCTGGTGGTTTCCTATAAGGAAGAGAACACCATGGCGCTCAAACACCTTTTCTTAAAAGGCTACAGCGGGCTCGATGAGGACGACTACAGCGTTGCCGTCTACACAAAGCACGACGTCTATGAAAGTCTGTTTTATGTCATGGATCAGGCAAGTAACAGTGACTTTTTTACTGTAGCATTATGAAGTGTATGTAGTGTTGAGTTTTATTATAGAATATGCACATCAGGAACTCCAATCTAAAGCTCATATAAACATATCTGGTGTAATTTAAGTTTCGCATGAGTTGGAACTGCTTTATTTTTTGAATTTCTTGTTTTATCGTGTTTCACTGCGATATTCCAGTTTTCAGCTTCTTTATTGTCTCGTCACCCTGGAGTGTTTTCTGTTTTTTTTGTTTGTTTTTTTAAATTTTCCTAACATTCCCTGTTGTGTACAGTACAGTCAGCTGGGCCAGCTCTCCGTGGGCCCGATCAGTTACGCAGAGGATGAAAATGGCAAGTTGCTGCCCCTCACCATATGTAAAGAGTACTATAGGAGGGGCAGCGTGGAGCCTTCAGATGAGATCTATGACATCGATGCTCAGCTGGAGACGGGTGAGAGGGAAAATTTGCATGTCAGTTTGCTGTTATACGCGGCGAAGTTGGTGTCAGATTTGCCATTTAGATAATTAAGCTCAGTGTTGTTAAAATTTCCCCTTTGGGCTCCTGTAGTTTTAATATTTAGTGACAAACCTGAAGAGTTTTTATTAGAAACGGGACAAAAGATTCATGTTTAAAAATACCATTTCTTATATATTTCAGACATTTTAGAACCATTATGGGATTTACTGGTAATTTAAACAGGTCATGAAATTCCATATTGGAGTATAAGAACTAATTTTGAGGGGAAACAAAAGCTGTGTCTGTGTTTTTTACACACCACATATATGTGATGGGTTTTTTTCAGTTTGTATGTCACACGATCCAAATACTGCAAACCTGTGGAGAGCAGAGAATTCATCCTTTTTTAATCTGGATTTTTACAGGTATGCTGTTTAAAATATTTACATTACATGCTGACATCCCCATTTTAAATCAAACATTTTGCCGCTTTTTCAGGCTTGTCGACATCAAAATAACCTTCCAGTTGAAGGGAATCAACCTCCAGACAGTGCGTTCGCGAGAGTTACCCGACTGCTACTCCTTCTTTGTTACGGTATAAGTTTCTTGGCTTTATTAACGCCATGTAAAAGCAGCAAACACAGCTGGATTGAAGCACATATAAACACCTGGATCCCTTTGATTTGATAGATAACGTTCGATAACCAGTGTCACAGTGGAAAGGTGAAACTATTCCTGGACATAGACGCTGAAAGCAGCGCGTGCCGAGACTGGAAGATATCGGGGACGGGTAAGGTGAACTTCTCTAACCGAAGCGAAGCAAAAATTAATTAATGATAACAAATGAGGGAGGAATGAGACGGGTTATGGCTTTGAAAACTGTTTTTCACATTTGAGTAAAACAACAGGTCAGCCTGCAAATGCATGTTTGGAATATTTGTAAAAATATCAAAATGTTGTCAAGTTTTAAAGAATCAGACTAAATAAAAATAAACTCTTGTGGACCAATGTGTCTGTCCAGTTTATTTTGTGTTGCAGCAGCTTGTTCACCACGTTGTTAAAGTGTGTGGAAGGATTTGTCTCCAAACTTGTACCAAGACTGGGCAGTTTCCTGTAACTGAGGCGTTTGCATTCAGACTTGTGTTATCGGTGTCAGAACTGTGAGTGTGAGGGAGTTGAGTGATAAACCCTCTCACACCCACACTTGTGCTTTTTGTGTGTGTGTTTCAGCTCAGAAGAACACACACTATCTGCTGGTATTTGATGCCTTCGTCATTCTGATGTGCCTCACATCAGCCGTGCTGTGCACTCGCTCCATCATACTGGCCGTCAGGTTACTGCAGGTCAGCAACACCATGCAAGCAGCTACCTTTTTTTTTTTTTCTTTTTGAAATTAACTTAAACATCGTGGATAAAGGTGTGTGTGTGTGTGTGTGTGTGTTAAATTGACTGAATTCCCATTGTTTTATTTTGAAGAGGTTCTCCAGATTCTTCCATGAAAACTTTAATCGGAAAGTGTGCGAGGACGACCAGAGGGAGTTTCTGAACGGCTGGTACTTGCTGGTCATCGTCAGCGACCTCTTCGCCATAATTGGATCGATTCTGAAGATGGAGATACAAGCAAAGGTAAAATGAATAATCCCTTTCTTTCTTGCAATGGCGTTTAACCATAACACCCCCCCCCCCCTATTCAGTTGTCATTTAAAAGTTGTCAAATAATTGCAGAAGATTTGAAAATGTATATCTTTATGTAGAAAAGGTTTTGTATAATAAGCTGTTGTCAGAATGTATTTAATATTACTTTGTACACCAGGATCTTTTTCTACGTAGCTGACGGCTGTAACTGTGCAGGGGCGGATCTAGCAAAGTTTAGCCAGGGGGGCCGATAGGGCATTAACAGGGAAAAGGGGCACAAAGACATACTTTTCTTTCTTATTCTCATTTAAAATGTCGAGCTTTTAATAAATAATTATCTGAATCTTACACCCAAAGTTTTTATCTGATGTAAAATGTATAGAAGTCCATTACTGTATATAGTAACTGTTAAGTCTAATATACCCTAGTAAGCTATAGTACTTTTTCCTTTGGGAACCATCTGTGCAGTCTGCAGTTCTGTTGAAGAAATATGTTGAATCTGTTAAATTATTGTAGAAAAATAATTGATTTCTGTGCATTTTATTTTACCGGTGCATTCGATTAAGGTTGATTACGTCAATTAAGCATCACGAGGTGGAAAGTGGTTCCCTTTGTTGTTGCTGGGAGTTGGCAACCCTATTAGTTAGGTTGTTTAATATTTCTACTAGGTACTCTTTAAAATACCAGAATAGGGAGGCTAGAGGATTTAAGTTTATTAGATTGATCACTTTTGCTGAACTATGAAGTATTTTTTGTTTTTTTGTTTTTTTAGACGTGAGTATGAACTTATACAAAATGCAGCAAGACATTTAAAAAAACTGTTTTATTGATTAAAAAACACACTATCAGATTCGTATCGGACATAAAAAAGTGGTATCGTGCCATCTCTAGTGTGTAGGCAAATTTTTATCATATTTCATTATTTTAATGTTTTATTTATATCCACCGATGTGTTTTAAGTTTTAAAGAGTTAGACTCATTTATGCCCAACTTTGCTTCTTTTGTATAATTTATCACTGCAGGTGAAGCTCTACTATTATTTGCTACAATAACTTTTCAGCGGAGGTTAAGTTGTCTGAGTGCAGCATTAATTCACCAGTTAGGTTTTAGTATCTTATAATTACATCGTTAGACGTATAAAGGACAGTTTGGACCTTTAATCAAACTTTAAATTCCAAACCAAATTTCAACGTGACTGACGATACTTTGCATTGTGATTCGGACGTTGATAATAACTTTGAGCAGTTGGACACAATCAGAAATTGCAAAATCAGTGAAGCTGTCCTTTAAGAAACCTGCAGTTTACATTTGTAGTTTTCTTCTCAGTGCACATGCATTAAAGCATTAAAGCACGTTAAGGTTTATCGTTCCTTGGCTTCACTTTGTACTTTGAACCCTAATAAAATAATCACCCAGACTATGTCATTTACTGCAATCATACAGCAAAACCAGCTTTACTGTAATATAACTTATGTATACTGTGTGTAATTATGTAACAGAGTTTTCTAGAACTATGATTTCATCCCTAATCGTGGACTTTCTCTGCTCTCTTGTGTAGAACCTTACAAATTATGACGTGTGCAGTATCTTCCTGGGGACGTCTACATTACTGGTGTGGGTTGGAGTGATCAGGTACCTGGGATACTTCCAGAAATACAATGTGAGTCCATGCTCGGCACGACTGATGTAAGGCATTAATGTTCTACATTTATGATCTCAGAGTTTGAAGTCTGTTTCATGTGAGAGCTTCCAATGAGCAAAATATTAAGCAGGAGCTCATCACATTAAGCTTAATGCAACAGTGATGGAGAAACTTGTATTAATATGCTGTGAGAATGATATATTTATTTTAATTCTCATCATGCACATGTGTAGACCTGTATCCGTCCGCTCCACTCTCACATAAACCTTTATTTGTTGTCTCATAAGGTTTAAAATTCACTTAAAAACAGTATATTTCTTCCAAGTTTAGGTGCTGATCCTAACCATGAAGGCAGCCTTTCCAAAGGTCCTGCGTTTCTGCTGCTGTGCTGGCATGATCTACCTCGGCTATACTTTTTGTGGCTGGATTGTACTGGGGCCGTACCACGAGAAGGTAACTTTCTAACTGGTTTTGAGGAAATCACTGTGATGGGTGTGACAGAGATGCAGGGGAAACAGTCCAGGCTTCTTTTTCTTCCTCACGAAATGTTGCTGACGCTGATATTGAATTGAGGAACTCCCAAAAGTGCACATCTTTTAAAAAACGGACTTACGGTAGTGTTTTAGGTGATTGTTTTTGATCGTGTCCCAGATTCAGACTCTTGATAACCTGTAGATGAGATATTCAAAGTTTGATTTTGATGAGTTTTATGAGATTTGCAAATCAGTGATTTGTTTATTTGACAGTTTATTTTTTATTTACTTTTTTGGAACTGTGGTTGTACGATACTTTCCTTTTTATGATGACTGTCAGATTGGACTTGGAGAAGTTAAATCTTAACTTCTCCATCAGGTTTTCCAAGCTCTTTCTTTCAAATTGCTATTTCAGCATGTTGCTCTTCAAACTGAACAAAGTGTACACATGGCCTTTGGCTTCCCTGTACAGGAGCAACTAGAGTTCAGTGCATTTATAAGACTCTCTAAATAAAACGGCCACTAGGTGTCAGTGCATGATAATGCTTGTTTTGCTTCACTGGCTGCTGTTCGCTGCTTCATTGGTGACCAGGTTTTGAACATTGTACAGTGATTGCTGCCACATTCATAACACATTCATTTGTACACTGATGTGTGTGCATATGCGTGGATGAATCAACCATTTGAGGAATGAATCAAATGGTTGATGATTAGCAACAGAATTGTGCCACATTCAGTTTTGGGCCAACTGCCCCGAAACAGAGCAAATATCTCAAACTGAAAGAGGCTGCAAGAAGCAGTTTCCTCCAAATGTATGCATACAAGTGAGAAACAAAGTTGAGCGGCTCATGTTTTAAGAATTTGTGGAGATTACAGCTGGACTTGAGCAACATTTGGAGCACTTCTTAAAATCCTGAGAAACTCTAACCTTAACTGGGAGCTCCCCAGACAGTGATCTGTATGTTTAGCTGTTCTGGCTTGTTAAGATAAATTATTTACGGAAGTCTGAGCAGAAGTAGGCGTCTAAACACGGCAGAGCTCCTAATCTGCAGAGGCAGATGTGGGGAAGCCTGAGAACAGCTGCCTCACATCTTGCCTCTCACTGGCTAAATTGTTGATAATCTTGTGCTGAAGAGGAGTAACTACTGTAAATATATTGTGAGCTGATTTTTGTGTTTGCCTTTATGTCACTTCACTACCTCCCATGTTTAGGAATGCCCGTCTGTGGAACTAACAAAGCATCCATACGGTTGGTGCACTGAAGGCATTCAAGCAGGTCATTTTAGCTGTTAAGTACACTTTTCTCTGTTTAACAGTGAAATAGACTCTTATCAGGCCCACATGAAAAGCAAACTGTTACCCGACTACCATTTGTGCAACCAGCTCTGCTATGCCAGCGTTTCACATCAGCCGTGTTACAGTTCTTTACGTTTGCGCAGCGATGCAGTCAACGGAGACTTTTATATTTATACTGCGATGTTTCGGGGAGTCCCCCGTAGTGACCTGTAAGTGTTTCCAGGATCCTCAGGTTATTTACAGAAGGAAATCAGCAGGGGATGACCTGCGGCTTGCCGTTCCACACGTCTTCAAGTGCTGTCAGCTGAATCCATAGTGTCTGAGAGTGATGTTGTTTTTAGATCTTATCTCATTCTTGTGGAACATGACTTCTTTCTGTTTTGTGTCGGGCTTTCTGATTGGTTCTTTCAACCAACGGTCTCCCTTTTTTCCTTTATTGCATCATTCCTATCAGTCTTTAGACAAACTCGTTGTCTTATTATTAAGCCTGCGAGGTCCAGCGTTTCTTTTAATACAACCAAGTACTTTTGGAAACTCCAAGTTTTCTTTAATCTCTGATCAAAACACAGTGAAGCTGACCTATACCTGAGCATTCAGGCTGTTTACTTAAACACTTCTGTTGCCTGTTTAATATGTTGATGGTAATAATCTGAAGTGACTCGTCTTCCTGTGATAAACTGGGTTTCGACCTAAGACTTACTCATTAACATTTGTTACATCAGCTACTTAAAAGATCAAAACAGTCTTTCAGTGTGAAGAATTTTTACTTGCAATTTATAAGAAAAATAATAAAATAATGTCATGTTGTCCTTTTGAAGTTGGTGATTAACACTAAATTGTATTTTATGGCATTTTTACAGACCAAATGTCTAACTTTTTTTTTTTTTAAAAGGAAGAAAAGCTGCAGTAATGTAACAAATTTCTTTCCATCTTCTCTTTTGTTTTCCAGGAAATCTCAGATTTCTGTGGATTTGTTAACTGCTCACTGCACTGTTATTTCCCTCTTTCTCTGTAGTTTGAGGGCCTGAGTCTTGTGGCAGAGTGCCTGTTCTCTCTGCTGAATGGAGACGACATGTTCACCACCTTCGCCCAGCTTAAGGACAAAAACACCTTGGTGTGGCTCTTCAGTCGGGCTTACCTGTACTCCTTCATCTCCCTGTTCATCTACATGGTGCTGTCGCTCTTTATCGCTCTTATAACCGACGCCTATGAGACCATCAAGGTACTTACGTTACCGAGTGCGAGTCATTTGAAAACTGTGGCATTTTGTCAATTAAACTCTTGGATCTTGTTAGACCTGACAGGAGGCTGGAAAATGTGGACTAAAACTGAACAACAATCCTTACTGTACTTTGAGCTTTCTGCCAGCAAGACAAAAGGGATGTTCACATCTCTTCTGACAGAACCACAAAAAAGGGACGTCCCTGTGTGAGATTGCCACTCTTCAACCAAATGCCACATCAGTGTTGCAGGTTAAGTCTAGCTGCGTGACAAAGAGAAAGGATGGTACAAATCGAGTGCATTCATATGAGTGAAGTAGTGTGTCTTCACTCTGGGTTGGGAAGCAACTCCTTCAAGTTGAAGGAGTTAAGGTGGCTTCGGGGTCCTGTTCATGAGTCGGGGAATGAGCGGGAGATTGACAGATGGATTGGTGCAGCGTCTGCAGTAATGAGGATGCTGTAGCTGTCTGCTATGGGAGGAGATGGCATCAATTTACTGGGTGCTTTATGCCTCCCACCCACGCATGGCCACAAGCTGTTGATAGCAGCCAGAAGGAGCTTCCTCAGTAGGGTGTCTGGGTTATTTCTTAAAAAGGGTGACGACCTTAGTTATTTAAAAGGGGCTCAGTAGAACGGTACTTGGGCATTTGGGTGATCCTGCATGAATCCTAGGTTAGGTGTTTGCGTGCGTCACAGGTAGTTCAGGGCTGAAGAAACTGCAGAGGAGCTGGATGAGGTTGACAGGTGAGTGGGGAGTCTGGGCATCTATGAACCAAATAAGCAGCAGGATGGACGGAGAGAAGTGTCGAGGACAAAAAGAGGGGGGGGTTAAGTGCATCTTGTGCTCTTCTTACATCTTACTTCCTGTCTTGCTTGTCCCTTAGGCAATAATGTAATTGCATCTTGCTGAGAGGAGACAACAATCAGTGAATATCACATCTATAAAAAGCCTTTATTTCAAATTTTATATTTAAATTTTGAAGAAAAATGTGACGAAACCAGTTACAATGTTTCTCAATCCATGTTTCAGTCATTGCGGTACCTGTTTGTGGGCTTGAGTCTACAATATGCGTTAAATTGGTGTGCATTTCTCAAATCTAGCATGGAAAAAGTTTTGTCTTCTGACTTTAAATGTGATGCATTTTGGACTTTTTCTATTTGCTAACAGAGTTACCAGAAAAATGGGTTCCCGCAGACCGACCTGCAGAAGTTTCTCCACGAGCCGACAGAGCTGCCTAACATAGAGGAGAGCGATCAGACAGACGTCAGCGTCAGGCACTCTGTACTCTGCTACTGCCAGTGGTACGACTGTTCACAGCAGTGTTGCTTGTTTAATATTTAATCTCTCTTCACACACTCAGCCACACCTGGAACCTGTTCTCTACAAACATCAATGTAACATAAGAGGTATTGTGTTTTAAATACCTGCTTAGAGTTGTTAGCCAGTGAGATTTAAGATTTTATTATAGTTTGACGGTTGCTTGTTGACTATTAGGGCTATTACTTGGCTTAGCTTATTACTTAGGTCTTAGCTTGAGAAGAAGATGTAGTCTTAACCTCTTAAATCTTGGCCATCAATCAATATCTAAATCAACTGATGGTCAAAACAACTGTCACTTTTAGTTACTGTTAACATGAATGCTGACGGTCATGCTGGCAAGAGTGAAACACATCTCTTGTTCCTGGGAAAGATTCATGAAGTCTTCGGAAAAGAGCTGGCACCAGCGTCAAAAGTGAAGTTGATCAGAGAAATGTCGAGGAAACGCCGTTACATTCTCACTCTCCCTTTCAGTCCGTGTACAAATAAACAGGATTCACGGTAACATTCAGAAATGAAAACAGAGTTTGTGTCGCTTACACCTTGTCGCCATGATATACGGACACCGTACTCCTCTGTATGTCGGTGTTTTCTTCTCATTCCATTTCCATGAGCCAATCTCCATCATCGGCAGGCAGCCGACTGCAGCGGAGTTTCCTCCACGCTGCGGTTTGGCTCCGTCTTACGTGGTTTGAGAGCAATGAAATTAGTGGTGGGAGCTATGCTGACACACCCAGTGATGGGCTGATTACAGAGAAACTGAGGGCCTCCACACTGAGGAACACCCCTGCCCCCACCGTCCCCTTAAACTCCCAGCCGTTCTTACCTCTGTACTGTTATGTCCCTGAATGCACAGGTCACAGTAAACATTGTGGCTCAAAATGAGCTGAAAAGGCTCAGTGGTGAGTCGAAAGCAGTTTTGAATGCATTGGAGAGACTGGTTTAGCGGCTCTGTTGTGCGTGGTTTTATTAGAACGACCTCACACTGTGTTCTCTCTTTATCATTTACTTAACCTCTTTTCAGTTGTCTGATAACATGAAGTGTTTAACAGGCCTGAGAAATGTTTCATTTTATTTCCCGTTATCGTTTAAAGCGGCAGCGCAGTGCCCCGTTTGCTCCCAGCAACACTTCCTCCATCACAGTCAGCACATTACTGTGAAGTTGATGTTTCTGTTCAGGAGAATGTTTCGCTGTAAACGGACACCACGATTGGTTTCTGTAGCCGCCATCACAATCATTCCACTTCAAAAGCACGAGACTGTTTTGTGACTGAGTGCATGAGATGTTGTTTACCCAGTAAAGCAACTACTGTAGTCATTTGTAGAGAGCTGTGTTTCGCGTTTGCCACCAAACTGTTATTTTTTTCCTGCCAGAGCTTTGAATGTTTGTACACACTGTAAAAATGATCTGTAGTCGTGTACTCGTTGGGAAAGTCCTGGCACTGGGAAAAGTTTCCTTTGCTGTATGTGTTATGATGACACATTGGAGCTTAGACAGTCTGTTTCCTCCCTCGGGGCTCTTCAGCCGTTGTTTCAGCAGACGTTAACACGCCGACTTTGAGGGTTTTGTTTTGGGCTTGTTATTTTATTTTTATTTATTTTTTATGGATGTTTGTCAGCCGTTTTCTATCACCCAGCTTTCCTGGGATTCCAGCTCTGGTTGCCTTGAGTGTTTAAGGAAGTCTAGTTTCAGTTACAGTGCCATTATGTACTGATGTGTAATGTACATCCTCTGTTGAAATTAGTGACCATCTTTTAAAGTTGGTTCAGTTTTCTTATTAGCACTCTTGTAGATTTGCACTGACTATATAATTGCATTCATTTGCAGCCTTTGACCTGGCTAAATCTAATTTTTTACAAGCATCCTTATCTTACTGTCCCAGCAAAAATTAGATCAGTGTTCTCAGTTAACGTTTTAATGTCTTACTGGGTGAAATTTCATCTGGATCTGTTACCTTGTTTGGAAAGGAAGCTGGGAAGTGATCCTTGGGTTGGATTTAAAACTTGTTTACCAAAAGCGTCAGGTTTGTTATCTCTTGTATATTATGACTCTTGTGAATTCAATTAAATGTAATAGAACGCATATGTGTGACAGAGGTTGTAAACTTAACAGTATCTGGACTTAAATGTATCAGCTGCAGTCTGTCAAAGATTATGGCCCTATTCCTCAAAATGTTGACTCCCATCATCAACTCTGAGATCAGCAACTCAGACTTTACAGTTTCAGAACAGGCCGATCAGACTTCACCTGGAGTTTCACGTGCATGAGTAGGAAAAAGAAAGCAGCAGTCAGCGGCGCTCCGATACTATGACTCACCGTAGCATTTGGTAAATAAAGAGCAGAGCCTCCACTTTAATCCGGTGTACTGAGGAATATGAATGTGTCAGTGTGGATCATGATGTTTATCTTACAAACAGGACAGGTGAAAGGAGTCATTTTAATCAGCCTGGGGCACTCTGTCATCATCAGACAGAAAACATTCATGTCTTGTCTTTGGCGGCGTTTTGACAGTCACCACCATCGCTAAGCCTCATGTCAAAGACATTACATTCATGCAACTTAATTGTATCCTGTGTGGTCAGCAGGAGGGATTTACACTCTTTGTTATGGTCAGTGTTGGGGTTAACAACACTGTCAGTGCGCCCCAGGGTGGCTGTGGCTACATGTAGCTGCCATCACCAGTGTGTGAATGTGTGTGTGACTGGATGTGTAAAGCGCTTTGGGGTCCTTAGGGACTAGTAAAGCGATATATAAATGCAGGCCATTTAACACGGAACACCTTTAAGAAAAGTATTGCATTACATTACTGATTTACTCCCAGGAGAAAGTAATTCGTAGCACTGAAAAAGGTCCTGAAGGGCACACACCTCATGAAACGTCTCATGATTACCAGTTAAGAATGTAAAAACCTGAGTGAGTGACTGCACATCAGTTTGTTACCTGTTGAAGATCAGGGTCTTTGTGCTGGTCTGGGGTCAGCATTCACTCAGCTTTTACTCTGGGCTCTTGGCTAGCTTAGCATTAGCGTGCTGTCTGTGCTTGCAAAGAGCTGAAATATGTTAGCAGCATAATGTCGTTGTTTCTGTCCTGTATGCAGTCTGCACTTCACCACCGTGCACTCGTCCTTTTGTGCAATAAAAGTTTGTTTTCTCCTTTGACAACAAAATGATTAGATACAACTTCTTTACTCACTTGGTCTCATCGTCGTCATCAATCATTCCAATCCTGGAAAATGTTCTGCTTACAGCAGATCATAAAAATGAAGGAAAATTACCTTTTGTTTAAAAACAAAGTGTTTGAACTTACAGCTTTCTTTGGTGGGTTTACTCTGATACAGTGAAGTGTGCAAATCTTTGCTGTGTGTTGCTATCAAACCTGCGTGAAGTTGAAATTACAGATTGGAGAACGAGGCCTTAATGATGCGTGTGTGGGAATTATCCCAAGAACATTACCGTGATAGTGTTGCAAGATTATGCCCTAAAGTGAGAATTCCTGTCTGCTTGTGTAACAAGTTGGATGTATCATCCCAACATAATATTGATACACTTGGGAATAACAGTGTTGCCTTGGTAGCTACATTTAGAATGGCATGTACCCTGCATTTGAACAACCTGTAGCTTTAATAAAGCTGGAGCACATTTGATTAAACCTGGGACATGCAAGGTCATTCGTATACAAGCATGTAGGAGTCCCATAAATAGGATACTGCCATTATTTAAGATCGTACACTGCTTGCTTTGATTTTGAATACCAGCAGAAACCACCTATTTTTCTTTCTTGAATTTGGTTCATATCATTTATGAGTAAGATGAGTATTGGTGCTTTCTAAAGAGAAGCATTCGCTAACCACGCAATCGAATGTCTGAGTGAAAAGTAGCCTATGCTGTAGTTTGTCATGATGAAAGGTTGGTGGTTTTATGAGTTCTCTCTCTCCTTACAGAGTTCCAGCAAATGATGATGTCATACTTATCAGCTGACGGCTGCCCCGCCTCTGGATGAGACAGTTTAGGGAGGAAAATGCTGGGAACAATACTTCACATGTCTGAGATAAACTTCTCAACGCTGAAACACTGAAAAAATCCTGGAGAATGTAGATTTACACGTGTAACATCCCGTGAGGTGCAATAAGAAAGGCCAAATGAGTTTCCTTCACTGAACGGGAGTCAGGAGCTCAAGATGCGGAGCTGGAACTGGGACTAAGAAGAAGTGGCTGCTTGGATTAATTGTGTATGTTTATAATACTGCTTAGATGTTTATTTGGCCAAGGAGTTTGGTCGAGTGCTGTTGGGGAATGTACAACATTAAAGTTAATTTATTAAGTGTTGAAGTAAAGGTTGCAGCAAGGCTAATCTTCCTATTTGTCCCCTTTTTTTTTTTTTTTTAAATTTAAATGTAATCATGTCACTGGTGGGAGTGGGGGGTGAGTTTTCTCTGAAGTGCACAAACATGTTTCCAGCAGAGTTGTGATTATGACTAGTTTTGAATGAACACACCACAACGATGAGTCAGCTCGATCTGTGTAGAAACCAGCAGGTTAAAGTTAAAGACAAGCTGGAGCATGACTTCTGTTGCAGAGCTGTGCTCCTAGTTAAGATCATCACATTTCTCCCACATTTTCTCAGCTACGTTGGCCAGTAGGTTGCCTTTTATTTATTTATTTTTTAAGTATTTTATCATTCAGCTGTTTAAAATCTTCAAAGCTAGTTTACAAATGAGGTAAAGAAGATATCTGCAGACTCTTAAACGTGCCTGGATCATGAAGTTACAGAACCCCTGGACAAAAATGTTTGATGAGCCCTCGCTCATTTTTGTGTTTTGTTTTTTATTTCCTCCTTCTCTTCCCCTTTCTTCAGTAATCAGATGCATCATACAGGAATGTGTGCGTATATGTACACAGAGCAGTTTTGAAATAGAGAGCACTGCACCTTTTAGTGAAGAAATATCAAAATACAAGTTTTGTAAAAGCTGTATTATCCTTACACTAAACGAAACAGCCAGAGATTGTTTAAAAAAATGATGCTATGTTTTCGTGCACAAGCAGCTGTTATCATCTTCGTCTTGGTTTCTGCCCCCAACGCACCACAACCCTCGAGATTCTTGCCAATCTCGGTCATGGATGATTGTTCGTTGTTGTAACGCAGAGCTTTTCTTGGGAAAAGGCACGTTTGGCATGTGTCCATTGAAAAAGGACCTTTTTTTTTTTTTTTCCTTTGATGGGGGAAAAAATCCTGCAGGTAAAACAAAACTATTCCCTGGATGCTAAAGGTTTCAGGTTAGCTTGCATGTCATCTAACTGACATCTCAATAACTTCACTGAAAGGTTTTCATCCAGAATTATTTACAAAAATGAGTCAGGAACACACATTTATTCACATTTCCTCTATTGTGCCCATGGGTTTGGGAGTACCTAGTCCACAAGATGTCTAACTTTGGGAGAGCCTACTAGCATCGGCATTGTAGGGGAGAAAAGGGGCAGGAAAAATACATACTACTATATTTTACCAATTATGCCATCCTGGTATGATATAAACAAGACAATATAGGTTAAAAATCTAACGTTTAAGTTGATACAGTTTGGTATTTCTTTTATGCGCCTCTTGGTTGGGGCCCCATCTCTACGAGAACCCCGGTCACAGGCCCTGAATGGCCATTGGATAACCTGAGCCTGCTTCTCAAAACCCCAAAGGAACAAATCCTTTCCAAGGACGATTTACCAGAAAATCAGGTAATGGTGCTAAGCTGCTGGTTAATTGGTTTCAACTTTTTTCAGTGCTGACTCTAATCAGTTTTCTGACTCAAGTAAAGTTGCATTAAAACTAGTTTAAGATGCTGTTGTGTCAAAAAGAAAAGTGCCTATGCAGGAAAAATGCCTCGCCTGTAATTAATATTTTATCAGACATATTTATTATTAATGCTAAGTGGTTGTATTGTTGTTCAAGGTGGAGCTGCTTCTAGCTACCGCACACAGTCTTCTGTAGCTCAGTCTAGGAGCTGGAGTCCTTCCAGCGCTACGGTTCCAGTGTATATAAGACTAGATGAGCAAGGGTTAAAAAAACAGGTTAAACGTCACATATTACCCGTGTGATGCTTATAGGAATGAAACCAGATGAGTTTAAAGGAGAAATGTTTCTGTGAATGACCTGGTAAAAATTCATGGACATGTTAAAAGTGACAGGGACTCCAAATGACTGATTTTAAAAGCCAGAAAGTTAGAATGTTTCATTATTCACACTGAAAACGCGAATAAGACGTCACACTGTTAAGATGTAACTGTATCCGCAGCTGTCACGTAGTCTAGCTGATAAACTTCTGGTTCATTCAGATCACTGACTTGTTATCGGTTTCGTTTGGTCATCGTGCGCTCGCGGGGTCTCGTGCAAAGTGAGCAGTGAGCGTGGGTGGCTCCACGCTCACGCCCTCTGCGTCACGCTGCTGAGACCTGGGGAGGAAGACGCTCTGCTCTCACTCCGTCCTGGCAGCGGCGCAGTGAAGTCACCTCCCTCCGTCCTCAGCCGAGGACGCACAGCGCTACAGGAGAAACATGTTCATTAAGTCCAACTGAGGATTTCGCAACTTTAAGTCTGCTGACGCACAAAGGACAAACATTTCCCACAGGTAAACCCACCTGGCTGTTTTTCCCTTCTGCTCGATCTCCTGTAATTGCCTTTTTTGTTAACTTCTTATTAGTTTCGACTAGTTTTTCTGTGGTTTCTCCAAGTGCTTATCATTTGTCTGTCCCGCTGTTAGAATCTCCTCCCCTGGCTTTGCTGCCCACTGGTTTCCAAGTCGGACCGGTTGTAGTAAAGTTTGAGTGAACAAAGGAGTCATGAAGAAAAGTGTACCTTGCACCGTGTTACAGTCAACTCTGGTTTATTACCATGTATGCAGTGTTTACCCTAAGAAATGTTTGCATACATGGAACTTTCAGATGGGGTCCATATGATTTTCACTCTGATTTTTTAATATATGGTCATGCCCTTCAGCTTTAATGAGGGTTTACTGTGAGTTTAGTTTTGTACAATCAGAGCGGCTCCGGTAAACAGGCTGTGCTGTGTGCGTCTTGGAGTCAAATGAATGAATCTCTTCCTTGGCTTAGGGCAGGGGTGTCAAACTCAAACACACAGTGGGCCAAAATTCAAAACTGGAACAAAGTCGCGGGCTAATGTTAATATTTATTAAATATATTTATTCCTCCAGATTTAAGAATGAATCTTTTCTTATGGACAGGTTTTGCTGAAAAACTGAATATGGAACAAGCAAAGCTTAATACTAAACAATATATATATTAGCTGTGTAATACCAGTAGGCCAGCTCTGATAGTAATTTGGTAAGGCTTCACGGGCCATATGTAATTGTTTGACACCTATGGCTTAGGGGGAGAGAAAAAACTCAGTCAGTCTAGAGATTTCATCACAACAAATTTGTAGAAGATGATACTAATGAGTTGTGCTTTTTTATAGCTGGTGACTAAGACTGCATAGATGCAACATGAGACAAAAGGTTTAAAGAGTCCATCGTATTGACATGGATAATGAAAAGTTCTGCTTTTAACGTCTTGGTTTTCTCATTTCACAGACCTGCCTTTTAAAATGGCCGAACAGAACACCTGTCATTACAATGAGACGATGAAGTTCTTTTACAACCAGAGCGGAGGTGATGACAAATGGGACACCACTCAGCTCATCCTGGTCCAGGTTGTGGGCTCCATCTTCTGCTGTTTCATCCTGGTCTCCAATGTCATGGTCATAGCTGCTGTCATTACCAATAAAAGGTTTCATTATCCTTTCTACTATCTCCTTTCCAACCTGGCTGCCTCGGACTTCCTCGCAGGGATAGCGTACGTGTACCTCATGTTCAACACGGGCGAGGTGTCACGGCAACTTACTGTCACTGGTTACTTCATCCGCCAAGGTCTTCTAGACATCAGTCTCTCAGCTTCACTGGCAAACCTGCTAGTCATAGCTCTGGAGCGCTACATATCTGTTATGAGCTGGAAAGTTCATAGCAACCTGACGAAGAGGAGGGTGACGCTGCTTATTGTGCTGGTGTGGGCCATTTCCATCTTCATGGGGGCTGTGCCCAGTCTGGGCTGGAACTGTATCTGCAACCTGAACACGTGCTCCAAGCTCGCTCCCATCTTCAGCAGGAGCTACTTGATCTTCTGGTCTGTCTCTAACCTGGTGGTGTTCCTTATCATGGTGTCCATCTACCTGAGAATCTATGCCTACGTTAAAAAGAAGACGGCGATGCTCATGCCACACACCTCCGGCTCCATCAACCGCAAGAGGACACCCATGAAGCTCATGAAGACGGTCTTGGTTGTGCTTGGTAGGTGCTACTCATAAAGTAGTTCCCTGAGGAGTATCGCTGATCAGCGGATCATAAAAACACTATTGTGCTTTTTAAAGTTGTCACAAACTTTAGAAACAATTTAGAGTCTCTGCTGAAGATACTTGATTATAATCTAGATGTTCCTGACAAGATGGAAAAGCAAGTTATAAAAGGGGCAAAAAAAATATTAGCTGCGTTCACCCAAACAGCAGCCATTCAGTGCCCTCACGTCTGAGAAGCTGTAGCCTCAGAGTGTTTAGAAATAATAAGAAATACCTCTTAACTTATTTTTTAACCGCTGGCACATAAACTCATGATTTAGTGGTACAACGCTTGTCACAATACCTTCTCCCCTTCTCAGTTGACTCATCTTAGACGAGGGCCTCGGATATCATTACTTGGCTCCCTTTGTTGGCGTTTTGCAAGAGGATACCTTTCAATAGAGGCTCAGTAATAAAATCAGACCAGTGCTTTCTATTGTAAACGGTACAATAGGAGTGTACAAGGATATTCTACTGCAGTGCAACTACAGACCATTGGAAGTTACACTGTTTTAAGTACAGTGCTGTGAAAAAGTCTTGAGCCACCCCCCACGTCTGTACATTTGGCTTAGAAAAGGGGCGGCAATTCATTGAAACGTGTGCAAACGTGCACAGAGATTTAGAATACGAGTCAAAAACAGTTAATTATTTGGTATGACCACCTTTATTCTTCAGCACAGCCTGAACTCTCTTAGACAAGCTCGCTTGTCATTCCTTTAAATGGTCTTCAGGAATAGTTCACCAGACTTTGAAGGTCATTTGAAGCTATTCTTTGGAAGATGCCTTTTGTTTGAGGCTCTGGGGCGGCCATTGTGTGCTGTTCTATGCTTGTGTGCTTTTGCTGCATTGGCAGCATGTTTTAGATAACAAGTACGTCACTGCCAATTTGATATTTTCCAGATGGTTGAATGGTTGATCAAAATCTGAAAGTGTTTTGACATTTTGACAAGATTCCCAACACCATTGACTGACAGGCAGCCTTAAACCATGGCAGAGCCTCCACCGTGTTTTACAGATGGCTGTAGACACTCGCTGCTGCACCTTTCTCCCGACCTCCTCCTCCACACCACATCCTTTCCCCCCAGCTAACAGCTCTTAGTAAATCACCTTTGTGGTCCAAACATACCATTTTATGTCCGTCAAACCGCGTTATCATTGTTATTTCACACAGATTCGGTTCAGGAATAAACTGTTTTTGTGACAGGCTGTTGGCAACAAAGTGCCTAAAGATACAATTTCAAATAGCTTCTTTATGCATAGCAGAAAACTTAGCAGACACAACAATCGTTTATCCCTTGAGTTAGCTGCCTCAGTGTTAGTTGGCTTAATAAACAAAACATTCCTTTGCAAATGGTCAGGTACGAGGACTGGAATGAACTGATTGAAAAAGCAGCCAATGTCCAAAGACAAACTAAAAGAGAACTCGAAGCATTTGCACAGAACTGTATAACACAGTCTATGTATAGTAAGTCACCAAAGCTAGGAATGCAGGCCGGACTGATGCATCTCTGATAGCGCTGCAGGTCAGACGAGTTCCTCAGCGTTCAGTGTGATTGCTTTTTGTTTTGTGTGCTCTTCAGATAAAAGAGAAGGTTGAAGCGTCACACCACAGAGAAATGGTCCGGCGTTGATCTTTCTCAGCTCACATGGGCAGATATCTCAGTGCTGAATGTAGTGTAGAAGATGTTTGTCTGTTTAGACACTTTATTGCAGACGGCTGTGTAATTATCTCTTCCTGCAAGGACACTGCTTCACAGCCTGTGTGGCGTACCATCCACCACACCGCACTGGTTTTCAGTGAACGTCCCCTCCTCCCTACCCAAAAAAGGGAAAAAAGAAAAAGAACCTATACTCGGGGACTTCGGCGATTGCTTTCAGATGCACTTCTCCATAGCTTGAAGTGTAATCACACAAGTGTAGGTTCGTCCCTTCAGTATGTTAATTTATCTGTTGATTTCCTTCTTCCTCTTAACCTATCTCAGCTTTCATAGGGCGAGATATGGTATAAATCTCCTGTCTATCACAGGGCTAAAGCCCTCCACCTCTGCTCACAGTAGCAATAAGCTTCAACAGTTAACACAGAAACTTACTTACTTAAAACTGTAGCTGGAGAGTATGTAACACAATTATTTTAATGATTATGCTTTATGGGAAAAAGTCAATGAAGCTCTTATGGAAGAAACAATTGGACTATCAAAACCTGTAGGGCATGGAGTCAGGTCCAAGGTAAAGGGAAAACTGCTTGTGCAGACAAAAACGGCAGCAGGGCAAACCAGTTCAGAAATGCGTCCGAAGCACACATGCTTTGTTAAAAGCAGTAAAATAACTGATTGCAGAAAGACTTGAAATGCTATGGCCTTTGTCACACCAAAGAATGAATATGCTAATGCATAAACTGTCCTTTAGAAGTAAAAGGAAACAACAGCTGTCCCTGTTTTCTCTCAGTGTTCGGCCTGTAACAGGTTCGAAGATTGTTTCTAGGGTGTTTTGTTTTGTTTTTTTGCTCATAATCTTTCCGACTTCATACAATAAATTCACTCAAATTTAAAACAAGTAAGCGTCAGGAATCACTGTTCTTCTTTTTTCATAATTGCGCTTCATGGCACTAGTTTGTCAGCATGCAGTTGTTGTAGTTTAAGCATCCATCTGTTTAAATGTAGCACATCCCAGTGTGTTGGGGCCTGCTTTTGAAGTGAAGCATCGTAATACTCCCGGCAGATTTGTTGTCATTCTTTAAGCGTAACCACAAATCGACAAATGAATAGCAAAAGGAGCAGATGTTCAAAACATGGGCTTCTAAAGCCTTTTTATTTGTAAGAGATTTAAGAGGAAAAAAGTTTGAGCTTGTAGAATACCTCAAAATCTGCACGATGATGGAATCTCAGTTACAGTTTGGTTCACGTTACTTTGGACATCAAAGATGATGAAAACAAATTCAGGCGGAAGAAGGCTGCATATAAATAACTCGTTTTTGAGTTTTAGAATAAAAGCTGAGCTCAACCCTTCTCCCACACCCCTCTGTCTGACAAAAGAAACGGTGAGCTGTAAAAAAACCCAAACAAAAAACATGTTTTTCTCCTGCTGTTGACATAAAGCTCAGAGATGCTCTAGTAGAGCAGACAGGTTGATGCTTGTTGGTTCGTTTTATTTCCAGAAAAGCTTTAGTTGCTTTGCTTTGTGCCCAAACATGTTTGAAGTAGATGGCTGCTTCAGTGCCTCCATGACCCACCTCATTATCTGCAACATACAGTTAAGTACTGAGCACAGTAATGGCATTGTGTTTCCAACCTGCGTCTACTTGTTTCTCGACTAGAATAGGTTGAATTTAAGCAACGTGGTTCTTTTACATTCTGTGCTTTAACTTCAGGAGTGAAGTTTGTTAACACATAATTCCATTTGTGTAAAATATAACTTCTGCACAATTCCTGATCTCCACATGTGCACAGCAATCGGACACCGGGTGGAAGTTTGAATGTTTATACAGAGCATCCAAAAATCTACAGGCTGTGGTTATGTTTACCGTCTGCTGAAAACCTCTGGTTAATGTAGGTCCGATCGTGACGTAAGGTCGGGCAGAAGCAAATAAATAAATGAAATATGTACACGTGGCCCCCTCAGCCCAGCAGCATTTATTATGCCAAGAAGATACTAATGGAAAAATGCAGACTGGCTTCATTTTGGAGTAATAAACCCTAACTATCACCCGACCCCTGCATCATCTCTGGCCACACAACCTCAGCAACCATCTTTTTTCATTTTCCTGCTTCCTCTGCTCACCTCAGTCTGTTTGCTAACCCCTTGATTGTCACGAACTGGCCCAAGTGAAATGCAGCATCCTGCAAACAACAAAAAAACACGAGAGGAATTAATAAGAGTAACCAAACTAAAAGTTTAACATAGTGTGAAAAGAAGATGGAGCACACCTCAGTAACATAAAAATGCCTGCAAGTCTGCAGAAGAGAGAAGTGAATGTTCGCAGCATGTATTGTAAAGAAAAACCACCAGAAAGGAAAGATTAGAGATGACCAAAAACAAACACAGCTCTAAAGAGGCGTGTGGACAGATGAATCGGAGCTCGGCTGTACCGGTTCCTCTGAAAGAAGTGAACTGTTGAGGTCTTGTTCTGAGTCGAAGCATCGGAAAAGGTGTGTCAAACATGGCGGAGGCAGTGAGATGATGTAAGCATGCACACCCTCCAGAGGCAGTGAGTTCATTGATGATGTGCCAGAAGACAGAAGCAGCCAGATAAGCTCTGAAGTGTGCAAAGCTACACTTTCTGCTCTTTCAGCTGAATACACCAAAGCAGTGAAAATGACCCTTTTTTTTTAAAAGATAACGAAATGAAACGATCTGCAGTGGGAGAGTCAGTCACACCAGGTTAACCTGATTTATCACTTGCTGATGATAAAGTAGTATGATAAGGCAAAACAAAGAAGACTGTTTGCTGTTTGTTTTTGCCTTTTCAAACTGTTCATGACGAAGGTTTTAAAATATGGAAACAAAAGGACGTAATTCCTCAATCTTCAATGCAGTTTCTTTTGTTCGTTTACTAGGATCAAAGCTGAAAGTCGCCTCTTTAGAACAATTTTCATCAATATTTTAGTTCATACAATAAATGTCCAAAATGTCTTGTCATAACTGTATAATAAGACATTTATTATTTAAGTTTCATCTGCAAAATGTTGAAGATGCGACTTTTCAGACTGCCTTTGTGCAAAAATTCTACACACTTTTGAAAGGAAACGTAGTGAAGATGATGACGCAGTTTGCTTCTTTCTCTTCAGGGGCCTTTGTGATCTGCTGGACTCCTGGCTTGGTGGTTCTGCTGATGGATGGCCTTAACTGTGAGAATTGTCACGTCATGAAGTTAAAGCGCTGGCTCCTGCTCCTGGCTGTACTCAACTCTGTCATGAATCCCTGCATCTACTCTTACAAGGATGAGGAAATGTGGGCAACTTTTAAGAACCTCATGCGCTGCATTGGCAACGGCACTCGTCGGCAGAGGTCAACAAATGCCAACTCCAAGCCACTGAGCTCTGGGCACGACACGGGCAACAGCCAGCCTCCCTCAGAAGAGATGAAGAATGATGAGGGTTTACTCAAGAACTGAAAACTTTTTCTTTTTTTCTATTTTTTGAGAACATCTGTCCAGATCTGAACGATCTTTATGAAAAGAGACTGGAGCCGACTTGAAAGAGAAGCTGCATATGTCTCCAGTTGGTCTCAGTGGGTTGTGTTTGTCCTCAGATTAAAAGCAGTCTCCTGAAGAGACATTTCACGCCAACTCCTCCACTGCTGGAGTTGGTTCGATGGAGATAGGGATCTTCATGCACTGCTGTTTCCCCTAATGAATGCAAACGAGCTGTTCTGTCAGGGTTTGATCATGTTTGGACACATACCTCCCATTCTTCCATAATGGGAATCATCCTGTGTTTTTTTTATCATATCCTCTGGGTTGCGTAAGCACGGGTGACACTGCACTCGAATGGCTGATTAAAACAAGTCGGCGTGGCGTGCACGGCTGTTCATTTCCCCTTTAAGCCTGCGAGGGAGTAAACCGTATGAAGTGTGACATCAATATGATTTTCTGTATATCTGCTTGATTCTTCCACTAAGTTCACTTCCTGGTTAGCTTTTAAGGAATGCTGTAGTGGAAGAACTAGTCAAGAAGAGGGACATTTCGTTCCAAGTCGGGCACCGTAAAGCTGCGGCTTCGCTTGGGCAGGACGCGGTTTTATGTTTATTTTATGCTTTCAATAGATCCAGCAAAGCATTCTTGAAACTATACTGTGCAGAAAATATGTACTTGGTGTGAGAATTTCAGTCACTTCTTGTTGAGTAGTTTGGCCTCTGGTGGACAGTCTGTCTCCTTTTTTCAGTTCACCTGTGCAAAACTATGACCTGCAGCAAATCACGCAGACAGACTTGTTGTGTAACTTTTCTTTATTCAAACATCCGCTTCAGCTTGCTGAGTGGCTGATGCTGCTCTGATGAAACAGCTGGTCACCAGTAAAAGAGCTGTAAAATGATGTTGCAACACACTGGATTCCAGCTGGAGGTTTGGCATACAGTAGGCCCTCAGGACCCGAAGACGATACGACTGAATAGACTGTACCTCCCTTTGCGAACACAAGCGCCTGCAGGCTGATTAGGAAAACTTCCTGGTCAAATCTAAACCACTGACTGGGCTCAAATGACTTTTCTTTGGTTGTAAAGTATTTATGCCATGTATGTTGTAAAGGACGTCATTAAAATTGTAAATTGAGAGACAAGTTAGTGGAGCCGTTTACACCTTCTGTGGTTTGTTTGTTAGGCTGAGATGACCTGTGTTCCTGTGTAGTTTTGGACTTTTAAAGCCATAAAACTTTAATGTCTTTTTAAATATCTAAGGACATCCTTTTTTTAAAATAAGCAAATATAAGAATGTGTACAATATTTCTTTTATGACATGATATAGAAACCTTAAGTTAATTCCAGAAAAATATGTAAAATATATACATTTTTATATCTTTCAGTATTTCCTATATTTTCAGCCATAACAGCAGGCTCGTGGAAATATTAGTTGATTGGTTGGTCAGTTTTTTGTTGTTGTTTTTTTGCTTTATCTTTATTTCCAGAGGACTAATGGTGGAAAATAGCCCCCCCCTGCATTGTCATCATTACACTGACTTTGGTGGTTTTAAGTCTCTTAACAACCATCAGTTTGTCATAAAGTTTTGCTGCAGACTTTTCAGCTCGACTCTGGACTGTAGTCTTGTTAAATGTTGCACACACCACCCATTTGGCACCCACACCAGTCAAAACAAGCCATGCAATGCCTGAAAATCCAGTTCGACTGAAGCTAAGTGTCTATAGATTTTAACTCGGATGATCAATGCTAAGTGATGACTGATTATAATACTATAAACCTTTGCAGAATTGATTGCACCAAGAAGAAGCACTAAAAGGACCGTCTGTAATGAAGTACTGCAGCTTGAGAGCACTTTGGGATGATTTAGGCTATTTAATGGGCCTCAAGCACTAAACGCTTCCAGTCAATTATATTATTGGGCAACGAGTCTGATAAAAATAAGTAAACCCTGTGTGGATCGCACTGTAAAAATTGGACAATATGAATTAAGTATAGATTTAGGCAGTTAATAATAATCATTAAATGCAGGTATAAGAGCGAACTATTCAAACCCACTCTCTAGATTTCTGTCCATATAGATGTAAATTCCTTTCTTTCCAAAGTAAACACTCGATACTGCGTATCATAGACGTCGTTCTTGTTCTCCCCAAAAGCCCTGTTTAAGTGTCAGGTCTCCCTCTAATTTACAACAATCAACATGCTTGAAACGAAAGCCTTTTGTTTACTCTTAGCAACCACAAACCCACAGCCATTTTTATTTTTCCACAAGCCGGATGTACTGTTTTACTGCATTAACATCCTTTCAAACTTTTAAAAGCTCACACGGCGGTCTGAATGTATTGCCCTGTGCAGAAGCAGAACAGGTACATGTATAGCCTGTCTCAGGTTGTAAATGACATCCAGTTTCGTTTCAGTTGTTGAGATATGGGTTGACTCGGGTCATGTGGTTTGCATGTACATGATGCTGCATGGCAGCGCACATTGTATGACCAACGCAGAGGCCTCTGCAGATCTGTAATTCCTGCTGACTGGCACGCTGGTTCAACCTTCTGAAAAACCTGAACTGTTAACTGCGTTGTGTGGCCGTCTTTTTCTACAGCTGTGCTGTAATTATGCCTTCTTGAAAAGCCAATTAAATTTCACATATGTTCAGAAATGCCGTCTTTTGGTTTATTCTAAATGTTAGGGCAAACAGATGTAGGCACAGATGGGAAATGTTGCATAAATCATCCCTTTTGCTCTAAAAATAAGGACTCATATCGCATATGAAGGCCAGCTTCAAAATTAAATCAGATTACAGAGTTATTCAGCATAAATCAGCAAAAGATAAAAATAAAAAGTTTGTCATGTATTCACTTTATATGGTTCTCACATCCAGAGAACCTCAACATACTTTATTAAATACATCTGTCTGACTGCAAGTAAGTGCAAATTACATCGTATGGCAGCAACTCAGTGCATCTACACTTGTAGGAAGAAAGGTGACTTTGGAAGTGGCCGAGTTGTTGGTGCCAAACATCTGATATTTTAGAAACTGTTGATCTTCTGGGATTCTCCCGACACAACCATCTTTGAAACTGGCCCGTTACCTGAGAGAAAATCCCTCGTTGATGCCAGCGGTCACAGGAGGATAGCCAGGCTGCTTTAGCTGATAGGAACGCAACAGTAACTCAAATAACCACAAAGGTATGCAGAAGAGTGAAGTCTGAATGCACAGCATGTTGAACTTTGAAGCAGATGAGCTGCAGCAGCAAAAGACAATGCCCGTGTCACTTTTGTCATCTACGAACAGGAAACTGAGGCTATGGTTCAGAAAACTGGAAAAATGCTCCCACGAGGCTCAATTTCTGCTGCAACATTTGGATGATGAATGAACCAAAACAAAACATGAAAGCATGGATCCATCTCGCCTTGTATCAACGGTTCAGGCTACTGCTGGTGATGTAATGATTTTTTTTTAGCACACTTGGTCCCTTTGGTACCAACTGAGCATCATTTAAAGGCCACAGCCTGCCTGAGGTTATTTAAGACTCTATTTCAAACACAAAGGACAAACTAACCAAGTATGGCAACTTAGCTTGCAATGTTCAGGTTTTTGTGTAATGCTGAGGAACCCAATTATTTTGCTGTCCCCTCAAAAGGTGTAGAGATTTTTATTATAATGTGTTAGCAGAGTGCTTTTGTTGATGCCCACTGCTGATCTTTTTCTTTTATTTTTGGCTTAAGGTAAAGTTGTGTCTTAAATGAATGAACATTTCCACTTTACACACATGTGGCTGTCGTGTCTGCTGGGATCTGGACAACACAGTGCTCAACAAACCAAATGACCTATGAACGTTTGACCACCTCCAGCTCTCTGTCTTGCACTCTGTCTCTTGCTGTTTTCCAAAGTTTATGACAGGTTTGGAAAGGAAGGAGGAATTTCAGTGTCTTTGGAGAAACTAGGGCCTCTATAAATCATATCTGTTTGTGAAATGTGCAAATATTGGATATAGTATCCCCGCCTTCAAGCATATTTACACTGTTTGAATGCAAATGCAAACCCATGTGTTGTTACGAGTCAGGCCTCACATTACCCACGAGTAGCAGCAACTATTGGGGAAGAGTTCAGTGTCATGCACACACTTACAGCTTCAGACTCCTACGAATACAACGTCACAAACAGGATTTTCGAGCTCAGGTGAAGATCTGCCGTGCCCAAAACACACACATACAAACACATGCTTGGCATTACACTGAATCAGTGATTGTTACTTTAAGAGCTGCTGCTGGGAAAGACAAAAATGAAAGCGCCTGTGTTAATTACACATTTGTGTAGCTGGACACAAATACTAGAAAAATCTCACAGCGTCTATATAAAAGGTGACTATTCAGAGAAAGCTCTACAACAAGCAATAACAACATCACATGTGAGGAGTTTCAGCTCTGTTTGGTTTTGTGGCGCTTCTGCATTTGAAAAACCGACACAGACTGTCGTGTTGACCGCGCGCTAACTTTCACTTCTAGTAATGCGTCCGAGCATCTGTCATGAACGTGAGCCTGTCACACAGGAGTAACGCTAATGGCACAAACTGCTCGAGTATCAAATCGGGGGCCACAACTGACACAACAATATGTGACGCACATCATAATGACAATGCTGAGCTGTTTCATTACCTGTTTAATTAACTGTTAATGTATTTCATATATTTATATTACTGACAGAAAACACACACACACACACACACACACACACACACACACACACACACACACACACACAGATATTTGCATTGTTAACGTCCTTTATAACCAAGAGAAATAATACAGAAACATCATCTTCTTCACTCTGACTTCCTCAGGATTCATCTGAAAATATTTGGTACTTAATGCTCGTGTGGTGCTTCTCTTTACTTTCTAATGACTGACTTACTGCGAGTGTACGGCTGTGAACGGCTTAAACTGCAAGGTTGGAAGCATTGTAGTGATAAAGCACATAATTCTCTTTGACTCTGTCTCAGCTGGCACACCCAGAATATGCTTCGTGTAAAAACCTTTTAAATTCCTTTTCAAAGCATCATAACTTTATCTAATGTCGCAGCTCTGGTGGAAGATACTTATGAATGAATCCACATGTCTGCAGACTTGAACAACTAGTGTAGAGGAGTGAAAGCACATTTTGTTGGAGCACTTCTGCAAACTGTCTGTTGAAAACAAAAAAAAAACCCAAGGAGGACTGTGTGACCACCGAGTGTGTGACAGCGGTAAAAATAGTGACTCACAGTGTAACCAAAGCAGGAAGGATGACTCAGAAATACTGGACTTCAAAGGTAAAGCAGCACAAACAAAAAGCGCTGCATATGTTACGCCGGTGTTGTGGACCGGCGTAACGTTGTGTAACATGAATTTCAGAACTGACGACATTTTACTTTTACTTCTACTGACAAAATGCAGCTCTTAAAAACACACACGTGCTCACAGAGACATGCAACAGTGTGAGAACATGTTTTCATTTGCTCAGGCATGTCGCCTAACAGCCGACTCACTGCATATTTGTACCAAATTAGAAGCTGGTGTACTTTGCATTGTGTCATACCTACTGAGTCACGGGATTCGTTTTTAATATTCTGGGAAAATATTTTTTAATATGATTATACATCCATACCAGGTTTTGCAGCTCCGCATCCATGACGTGAATCTCCTGTTCTACCACATCGTAAAGGCGCTCTGCTGGATTGAGAACTGGTGGCTGTGGAGGCCGTTTAAGTGTCATGTTCAAGAAAGCAGTCTGAGATTATCTCAGCTTTGTCACACGGCTTATTACCCTGAAGGAGGCAGCCATAAAAACATGGGCACACTGTGGTCGTACAGGGACAGACACGTCAGCAACTATTCCCAGGTGTGGTGGTTAAATGAAGGTCGTCTGGTCCAAAGGGCTCTGAAGTGTACTGAGAAGTATCCCCTACACCATCATGCTGCCACCATCAGCCTGAACCATTGAAACCAAAATGAAAGATCAAGGTTTTCATGTTGTCTATGCTCAGTTCTGACCCCACTATCTGAATGTTGCAGCTGAAATCAAGACTCGTCAGACAAGACGGGATTTTTCCGACCTTCTTCGGTGAGCCTGTGTGACACGGAGTCTAACATTCCTGTTCTTATCTGACAGGAGTGGCACCCGGTGTGATCTTTGCACATCTGCTTTATTTGCATTATTTGCATTGCTGCTGCCTTCCTATCATCTCATACCAGTCTGGTTTACTCCTCTGGCCTCTGGCAAGAAAGCATTTTCACCCTCTCACTGGACATTTTATCAGTTTCAGGATGATCTCTGTATACCTTAGAGACCGTGTGGGAAAATCCCAACAACCACGTAGCATTCAGCGTCACTTAAATCACCTTTTTTCCTCATTCTGGTGGATTTCAGCAGAAACCTTTGACACTGCTGGCATGCTTAAATACCTCGATTTGCTATCATGTTATTTGCTGATTAGATATTTGCATTTGTGAGCAGTTAAAGAGGAATACTTAACAAAGTGGGGGAGTAATTTTAATGTCTGTCACAGTTTTATTAAATGTTTATCCAGCAGTTTTTACAGCAAAAACACATTAAATGCAGATTTATGTAAAGATTCTGTCTGTTGCATGAAAAACAAATGATTTTGTCTGAACATGGGGATGTAGTCGACGTGCAGCGTGTTTCATTCACTGCTAGAAAACTCAGTCATTTACTCATTGACTGTATTTAAGTACAGTTTTGAAGCATTTGTGTTTACGCCACTTGTGTTTTTACTGCAATTAGTTGCTTGTTGTTTGGTAGCCTGTTAACACAAAATATGGTACAGAAATAAGTTAGGATGCATTTATATACAGCAGGGCCAGGTTAGATAAAGATCCCAGTGGATAAACTATCTGGGTGCAAAGTAGTTATATGTAGTAATATGATACACATCCATCATCCTCTTCACTTTCTTCCCAATCTTCATCAGTGTCAAGGTGGGCCTTGGGCTTCCAGTCCCCCCATTCAGCAATGGCTTCATCCTAACCATGATGGTCAAGCTGTGCACTAGAATAGAATAGAATAGAATAGAATAGAATAGAATAGAATAGAATTCACTTTATTGTCATTGCACATGCACAGGTACAGGGCAACGAAATGCAGTTTGCATCAATCCAGAAGTGCTTTAGTGATATAGATATATTACAATATATATTAGCAATACTATAGATATGTAAGTATATTACAGAAATGGGTCTATTATGGTATGTTATAATGTACACGGTATGAAGTATGTTATGAATATGCTATAACTATAAGTATGTACAGGCTGTAGTGAGTGCAAGCTATGTACAGGATATAATATGAAATAAATAACTTTACAGAATCTGAGATATATAGTTATACAGAAATGGGAACTATGCAAGTTGTAAACAGTTGTGGGATTAAAAATTATCGTATGTACAGAATGATTATTTACACAGAGCTATACAGTAGTGCAGTTAAGATAAGTGAGATATAATTCCTACAGAGGCTATAAAGTGCTGGTGGTTGTGAGTGGTGGTTCAGTCCATGTTGTTATTATTGTGTGTATGAGGGTACAGTTGTCCATTGTGTGTGTGTGTAGGTGGTTGTGTGTGTGTGTGTTCAGTCCATGAGTTTAACGTGGGTCAGATGTCAGGAGGCAGAGTTCAGGAGTCTGACAGCTGTGGGGAAGAAGCTGTTCCGGTTCCTGGTGGTCTTAGTCCGGAGGCTCCTGTAGCAATTCTGGATGAATAATCCGGTTGAAAGTATGCATGCAAACACACAGACACACAAATAAATGCATGTGACTCATGTGTTGATGTTTATCTTTTCTTCTCCTTCCTGCAGCGGCTGCAGTACCAGAAACAGAAGATGTTTTGGGCTGAAAGCTGGATCATCAACTACAAGATCATAATATTTGGTAAAAATGTCTCAAAGATGCAGTTTACACTTACACATGCATTTCCACAGAAAACACAACTCACTGGAAACTCAACAGTTTCACTTTCTTTTGAGAAAAGAAAAGAAAGAGAACAAAGTGTGAAATAATAGACCTTGATTGATCTTTTGCATACTGAGATTTTAATCATATTGATGATGAGTGACTTTTGTCTTTTAATAAGAGCGTTTTTCATCCACGCACACTAGACTCCTCTCAGGATTTGGAGATCACGTCAATGTAAAAGCAGCAGGGGTCAACACTTCCTTCAAACAAGGCTTCATACAGCCTGATATATAGTGAGATGCTGTCAAAAATTGCTGACATAACTGATGTCATTTTATTTTGGCCAAGTAACTGGACCAGTCCCAGTCCGTGCATGTTCATGGACTGTGTGCTAATCCACTGTCCCAGTGGAAGCCTGGCTTATGTCCTGCTGAAGGATGACGTCCTTATTAACTCTGGCTTCAAGTGGGAAAAACTCGCATTTACAATATTCTGATAATTTACTATTATTATGTTTTCAATCTACGTTTAACAATAATCATGTACTAGCTACAGATACAGACTATATAGTGGAAATGATCCGTGAACTGATCTTTGCTATAAGAAATATTAGAAATTAATCTCAGTCATTAAAATCAGTAAATACTGCTAAATAATACTAATAAATGTTTTGAATGACCGGAGAGAAAATTGAAAATCCTTTCAAAATGTCCTCATCTTACCATTATGAAATGCTAGCAGAAGGCATTTTTGTGTTTGTTTGGGTGTGTTGCTAACTTTGGTTGGAAGAAAACATGCAAAAGTCAAAATCTCAGATCATCTCATACTGGTTTCTCAGTAATGGTAGTACTGGTATGTCTTTTCCCCTGCAGGCTTTTGTTTGTCACCGGTATCACCCGTAGGATGTCCAGCACAAAAAGTTTCACGAGACACTTGAAACTGTAACAGGTAACAATATGTCATCATAAATTACACAGTGAGTCGTGATTATACTGGCAAAACACACAATTTGTGTTACAGTAGTCACACTTACTCACCTTAGCCCTCATAGGAGTCATAGCACTACACACCCTACAACAGCAGCATCGTCCTACTTCACTGAACCCTTGTGCTTTTCTGTGTTCGGCCTCAGATTGTCGACTCTGTGCCTGCAGAAAGGAGAAATTTGACAACTTTAATTTAGGGCATGTAAACCTCATATACGAAACTCCAGAGGTCCTGCCGGCAAGCAGCTCCACAACATCAGCAGCAGATGTGTATCGGTGTTTTGGAGAGACACACTATAAGCAGTTAGTGGTAGTTAAAGCAGCAAAATTGGATTATTGTAGTATTTGGATCATGCAGTTACTCTGTGTAGCTAAGCTGAAGACTTAGACTTAGTTACTGAATCTGTCTCTTTTTTTGTGTCTTTTCTGCAGCCTTGACTGTAGTTGTGATTGCAGCTTGTTCTGACCTCATTTCAGCAAGTATGACAGCCCTCTAGATTACAACCTTCAGCATCCTTTTGATCTTTGTTTTGTGACCAGCAGGAACAGGCTGAGGGACTGAGGATGTGGCGTCCCCCCCCTCCCGCCGCCTGAACTCAAAGCAGAAGACAGATAATAACTGTCGTAGTCCCCAAACACTATTTTGAGGTCTGTAACATGTGCAAATATAGCTGGGAATATATGATTTTTGTACAAAGAAAGCAGCTGGTAATTTTAAAGTCGTGTGAAAAGTTTTCACAGTGCTCTATGCTGTCCTGTGAAAAACTAACGCTACCCCGAGTGTTTGCACAGGAATTACGAGGGTGGGTAGCCGCTTTCTGCTGATAATCAAATACACTCGACTAATTGGTTATCAGCAAGTATGAGCGCCTTTATAAAAGCAGAGATTCTGACAGTTTTCTGGTTCGGAGCATTGCGGTGTGTCGACACAGTGTCACAGTCTCCCCAGAAAATTCACCCCAAGGTCAGACCATGCAGTGCTCAACCCAAGAGCTACATCTGAGACTCTTCGGGCTCCGTTAACATGTTAAATGGAAAAGTTCATGACAGGACAGTTAGAAAAAGACTGCACGAGTATGACTTGCTTGAAAGTGTTCACACGAGAAAGCCTCTTTTCTCTCAAAAGAACATTGCAGCATGGTCTGTGTTTGCAAGTTTCATCCAAACAAACCACAATACTTCTGGAACAATGTCCTTTGGATGGAAGAGACCAAAGGGAGATGCTTGGCCTTAATGCACAGCGCCACATTTGGCCTAAATATAACAAAGCACATCAGCAGAAACACTTCATTCCAACTGTCAAGCATGGTGGTGGAGGGGTGATGATTTGGGCTGATTTTGCAGCTGCTGGATCTGGACACCTTGTTGTCTCTGACCCTATCGTGAACTCCTCTGTATGCCAAAGTATTCTAGAGTCAAATATGAGGCTATCTGTCCAATAGCTAAAGACTAAAAGTGGCTGAAAGTGGGTCATGCAAGAGAACAATACACAGCAGCAAATCTAAAACAGAATGACTGAAAACTGAAATGTTGTTGTTGAAAATTAAGAGAGCTCTGCTAAACAAATGCCCACAAAGCTGACTGAACTAAAGCAGCACTGTGCAGAAAATTCCTCTGCAGTGATGTGAGAGACTCGTAAAGTCATGCAGAAAACAACTGCTTCAAGTTATGGCTCCTAAAAAGTCTTCTAAAAGTTATTTAACTGTGGAGTTTAGTTGTTCAGATGATTGCACAGTGTCCTATGAAAACGTTCTTTTTCACATGACTGTATGTTTTTGCAAATTATAACTTTTGATTTGTTATAAGTCACTCAGTGTTTTCCTCTCTGTAAAACTTTAGCAGCTCATTAAGGGGTGTTGGTCACAACGAAGCCCAGGTAACGCTACGAAGCATGTAAAGAAGATGCCTGAAAAGATGAACCCCCACACAGTCAGCCCTGTGAACACAATGATGAACCTGGTAAAAAGAAAGTTACATTAGAAATAATTACAGACTGTTATCTTTAAGAAATCCGGGTTTCTGTGAGTTTTAGACTCACAGAAACATCTGGTGTCCTTGGAGGAAGTCCACTGGATCTTCTTCAAGAGAAAGTGAAGACTGATTGATGTACTGTAAGAAAAACAATGAGGAGAGATGGAAAGGGTCCACACTGCTTTAATGAGGATTATGAGAAGAGAACACACTAATATATATAGGCCAGCAGAACTTATATTTATATAATAGGTGGTTAGGAACAGTAAAATATTGTATTACTACTACTTTGTATTTCCGCTGTGCACATTTCACAGTGAAGCATATGAACAAAAAACAACACTTGAATTGAGATTTAAGGACGTAGTGAAATGTACTCACTGCCATCTGGTGGAACATTAGAGACAGTTATTGCTCCAAATACAGAGTGAAAGCACCGTCAGCTGTGAAATGCTGTGTATGCTACCAAAGCTAATGGCTGCACAACATTGGACACAATGCTGTTTACTTCAGCGTTGTGTCCACTGAGCTTGTTTCCTAGTGGATATTATTTCATTTGAAAATAATACGTCTGAAAGATTTATTATCTAAAGGGTAATTTATCAATTTGCTGTCAGAGATTGCCTAATTGTTAGTGGAGCTGTTCCTGTATTTCCTCCATGGCAGTCTCTGGGGTCCTTGAAGAAAGTGGCATCAATCATGCGGGAGAGGAGAGATTCCCAGTATGGCACTGGATCTTGAGCGCGTCTGGCCCACAGTTCAGATCAATCCTGACACACAGATGAAGATCCCCCAATCTGCTCCTGTGGTCCTCTTAAGCACATCCATCATCCTTTTAACAGTTAGTCTCACCACACAAACTACTGTGCACCATGTCACAAATCAGACTGTACATAAAAATAATCTGACATGCAGATAAAAAATAATATAAAGACTATAATTAAACCACGAGAACAAACGTCAGCTTTCTTTTTACCTAAACACAGCGTTTGCTTAGTTTATTGGGATCCAGTCACCCTGCACATACGTGAAGTCTGATCAGTGCATTTCTGTGGGGAAATACATTTCCAAACACTCCAGAAGGGGGCGATCTTCAGCACATTCCTGGCCACTGGCAGCGTCGTTGCTGCAGTGATTGGATCTTTTGTGGCATCTCAATGAACAAAGAGGATCCCTAAACCCACCCAAGTTAAACCTAATTATGGTGGTATTTCTTGCATACCATGACATTTGTTTTGTTTTTTTGTGTATTTTGAAGGGAAATGGATGCTAAGAACAGATAAGCCTCTCTCATATTTGAAACTGACCAGAAAACACATTTATAAAGCCAGGGAAACTTCACTCCAAATATAAATGCGTGTAACAGATATTTGTACTCATTTCCCATTATCTTGTACATTTCTGGCTTCTTTTCACATGGTAACCTAAAACCTCTTTTTATGTGGGTGGTGGCAGTATGATTACCGGGGAGTGGTTAACATCTCGGTCCCGGGGGACAGGGCTGAAGAGCTGACATTGATGTCTTACTCAGATGGAGCCTCAGCTGCTACTCTCTGCCATCAGATCCTAATGGCTTTATTTAAAATTCAAAGGGGAGACTCTGCAATATGACTCTCTTCTCTCATTCAGCCACTCTCATTTTCTTTCTTTCAATACAACAGGGAAAAGGTTGTGCATGAATCTTCTATTTGAAAGTTAATGCGAAGTAAGAGTCGTGATAGTTTTGTATTCTCCAATAATTTTTATTTATTATTATTTTTTAAATGATTAGCTTTTATTTTTGTCTAGAGGGCTTATGTCAGATTTATGAAAATCAGTACAGGTGTTATAATAAAAACACAGAACTTTTTGAAAGCAGTTGACTCACAGACTTGTAGACATCCAAAGTCTCAATAAACATGTGCATCAATGCCTCATTGGGCATTATTAGTTGTAATAACACGGTGACCAAACCAACAAGTACTAAAACTAAAGATATTTTCTTTATATTTATATTTTATTTTTAAAAGCCTTTTTGACGTTTGAGTTTAGTTAACAAAACTGCCTTTTTCACCAGGTTACTATAGTTAACTAAAAAGCATTTTAGTTAGGTCCCAACTTCAATGAATGACTGATTGCTTCCTAAAACTACAGAAAACCAGTGCGTGAAAAGGCTGTGTCCTTGCAGGCTGTTTAGAGAACAAATATGCAGATAGGGCAATAGGATGAACAAATATATCATTATTTAGTTATTAATCAGGATTAACACTTAATCAGGATTGGGTATATTACAAAAATAGTGTCTGACCCAAACATTGCTTTTGTAATATAAGAATGTCAGTTTTATCGTTTTGATCATTGTAACTACAATTTGGAGTATTAATTCTACTTTTCCTATAGACATTAAAGTTAATGTGATGTGATAATTTTGTTCGTACGATGGTGAATTCATCTGATTACAGAATAATCCCACTATTCACGAAAATGTGCTCCTTCTATAATTAAATCTCCCTCTTATTGCTGAACACTAAATTACTAAATAATAATGAAATAAATAATGAATATATAGAATCAGAATCAGAATCAGAATCAGAATGGGGTTTTTGCCAGATGTTGAGGTTTACAACATTAGGAAATTGATGCGGTGCTTCAGTGCAAACAATAAGAATTAAAGTGCTATGTAAAAGAAATATCATGATATACTACATATAAATGGAATAAATATATGATCATAGTAAATATATATATACTATATATGATATATATTATAATAACTTATAATTCATAGTATATATTATATATTTTATATATATCACTAACATTGTGTATTATAATAAGTGTAAAAAAGAAAATAAATACTTGCTGTTAAAGCAGATAAAACGCCAAGAGCCAATCACAATAAGCCATGTTTGGTTGCTAGACAACGAGTGGGCCAATTAGCGTTATGCTTGGAGTGCTTGCGGTGGCGTACACTGTCATTAGGAACGACGGGGCTTAAGGAGACGGTCCGGTGCGCGCTGCATTGGAGAGATACGTGTCAAATTGTATCGTAAGGCAAGTGAGTTTTGTTTCCTCATGATGTAAACATTTAAAACACCAACTGTCGAGGCTACCTAACTTGTTCGTCCGGCTGTGGTAGCCCTCCGGCTTCTGTTTTCGCTGTTCTGCGGTGGTAGCGCTCCCTGGACAACGTTAGTTTAGCGCTGACGGCTGGTGAGAAACCCGAATAACATTTGCTTTATTATGCTTTATTTATTTAATTTCATCGGCAAACCTTAACGTTAGCTAAAATAATGCGTAACTGGACACTTTACTTACCTGGGATTTTTGAGTTTCCAATAATTAGGAACACCGACTGCGCAGTTATGGTGTAATAAATCCTTCATTCAAACGGCCAATATCTTCATTTCCAATTTAAATAACTTTAGAGATGTTTTTAATTTAATATAGCTGCCAATTTTGTAAAGGGATGTAGCTGAACTTTTAATTATATTATATTATATGAAGGAAAGATTTACTACAGAGAGCTTTAGCTTCCATAAACAGTGCGGCTTAGTTTAGTTTCTGCTGTGATCCCATCAAGTTCTCCGGTCTAAAATTTCAGTGACTATTTTATGTTATTTCACCATTACACTGTAAACACATTCTGTCAGGACTCAGTTTGTGAATGGTGACCTAATGAGCTAAAGGTTAGCACTTGTTGAGTAGTCTATATAAGCCGGGCCCATGCTCCTCAGGCTTTGTGGCTGAAGGCTTGCCATCTGTTTCTGCAGACTGATTAAGTATCACTGAAACCAAAGGTAGGTCCCCTAAAAGTCACACTTCTCATATCAGATGGTGATAAGAGGGAAAAATGTCTGAGTAAGAGAAATATTTTTAGGTCTCACTCTGGTACAGTAGCTGATGTCTTGTGAAGCGCTGTAAAAGGATGTTGTATGTTTGAAGTAGTGTCAGTGCACACTGTTTATTTTGTTAGAAGGAAATACTTTCCTCACATATTTTTTTTGATTCATGTTTTTGAACGTGAATGCCTGCAGACAAACAAGCATGTTGTCTGTCTGGGATTAGTCTAATCAGCTGATAAGCACATTGTGATGAGAGGATCTCTTGTGTCCCAAACCGTAACCTGTTAGATACTCAGCCTGCACTGACAATGGTTTGATAACAAAAGCTATATTGTTAGATTTGAAGCTAAACGTTTTAAATAAACGCACTGTGGGGTAACTGCGAGTGCGCTGGATGTTTTCTGTGTAGCTTGTTGCCACTGATAAGTGAATAAATCACTTATCCTCAGACCGTGCTCTCTAGCTTCATGCCTCCATCTCTCACCACTGCCTCCCAAATCCTTGTAATCCAGACGAGTTGAATCGCTGCTGTTAATCTGATCGTCTATTTCAGGAGCAGGCTGCGTAGGTGGATCCCGTGGCAAACGTTGCCTGTCCTGCAAATGCAGTAGATGATCCAGAGACAAAGCCTGAGGTCTGCACTGCAAACATGCCAGAGTCCTCCCTGGGTGAGTTTTGACGTCTTTAAAGGCCACTGAATATATATCAGTGCAGTGTTGTACCTTCAGTTCTGAATGTCGACCTCAGCTTTGCAGTAAAGAACACTTTGATAATTGATAAATATGATTGATAAAAGCCATTTTTAGTGACACCTAATAAATGTATTGTTAGACACCGAATCAGCGTAGAGTAATGTACAATACTTAACAGGCTTCTTTCTTTCTCCACAAGTCAAGGACGGTCGCAGCAGCTCTGTTGAATATGGAGCATCCCCCTTGAGACAGTTTAGCCAATCATCACTGCTGCTGCACAGAAACTCCTACATGCTCAGTACCTTCTGCACAGAGCACAATGTGCAACAATGTCTGTCACACATCAATCAGGTTGGTAGCCTTGCACATTACCACAGCTGTCACTGATGTTAGGTGCCCTATTGAAACGTGTACATGACTGCAGTCTCCTGGGTTTGTCTTGTACCTTTTTTTTTCTCTGCTAAAACAAATTAGCCTTTAAAGAAAATCTTTATTTGAATGAATGTTTTCAGGGACACAAGACAGAGAGAATTTGTGTCAGTCCTCCTTCACACTTTTCCCTTTGCTCTGCCTTTAAAGGAAATATCTTCTCTTGGCCTCCCCCCAGTTTGGACAGAGTCGGGCGACAGCTCAGAGCTGAATATTGTGGCTGTGCTAAATTGCATGTATGACCTGATTCAGCTGCAGCGCCGGGGCCTCAGAACCCTTGAAAGCATGGAAGTGGAGCAGCTTAAATCTAGCAGCAGTATCGATCACCTGCAGCTCACCATCACTCGTCTGAAGGTACACTAGCTCACCTGAAAAACACAGGTAGCATTATCTGTAGTAAAGCAACGTGCTGTTGGTGAATTGGCATTAGAGTTTTGTTTCTTCCTTTTATTTCTGAAAAAACATTGTGATGTGCATCCTTTTGTTAAGCTCTCCAAAACACTTCTGGTCTTTTACTGAGTTCCTGTCCATTGTATTATTTTTTAGGAGCAGCTCGAACTCTCTAAAAGAGAAAACACGGGACTTCTTGAGAGAGAACGGCAGCTGCAGCTGAAAGCAAAAAGTTTGCAGAGCTGTCTGAAGAATGAAAAAGAAGAGGTATTTTTATTAAGTGCTGCCACAGACAGTGTGAGACCAATCTGGCTTTCATGGTCTGGTATTTGGGTTTCAGGAGAAAGGGCGCCAATTTTATTAGAAGTCACAGTTTCTTTTATTCACAATCCCCTAGGTTCAAAAGCTTCAGAACATTATTGCAAGCCGGGCCAGCCAGTACAATCACGAGATGAAAAGGAAGGAAAGAGAATTTAACAAACTGAAGGAACGACTGAATCAGCTGCTGGTTGACAAAAAGGAGAAGAAACAGGGTAAAATCCTCGTTACATCATTCGTTGCATCAATAGTTAATTCAATGTCTTGTGTGTGAGAGGTGAAACTTCTTTCCTTTCAAGTCTCAGAATTTCTTATTTTCCCACATTTGTTCTCCGGGCTCTTCAGCCATTGATGTATTAAACAACATTGGGAGAGCTGATGGGAAGAGAAGCCTTTGGAAAACTGAAAAGACAGAAGCAAAGTAAGTTCACTTCTTTTATATGTCAAATCTGGGTTTTGACTGCAAAGAATCAAGTTAAATTACTAACATTTAACTGTTAGTGTGAAGATTGATTGTATGTGTCAAAGTTATAGAGGTTCAGTCTGATACTGCCTTAGTCACATGATGCTAGAGACTGGGCAAAATGCATATTCTCCAACTAATTCTTGAAGTGCAGTGTTGAGGCACAACCTTTACTCCGAGTGCCAAAATTCTCAGTTTCCAGTTTGTGTTGCTCCTTCCACAGTTTAACTAGCACTCGGTGAGTAGTTGGCAAGTGTTTGCAGACAGCCTGACAGCTACAGTAACCGCGGCTATCTGCTAGTGACCAAATTAATCATAAGGTGGTCTTTGGTGCATCACTGCATACCTCTTTGTGATTATGTTCACCTATTGACCAGCAACCTCCAATAACCACTCGCCTAGAGACACTGGTGTCTAGACCTGTGTGACTAAGAGGACTGGAGAGTGGAAAGTTGGCATTAGAGAAATGACCCCTCTGCTCAATCTTCTTTGTTGCTTGCATAAAATGTTAGTAAGGGTGGCCAGTGGCACTCTGAGAACCCTAGATACATAGGTGAACCTTTGTTGGATCAGAGACACTCCTCTATGTTAGTCGCTATACTTTGGAGCCTCAAACAAGGAGCAGATTAGTGCCTTTGTCAGTTTTCTAGGTCACTCTAATGAACATTTTTGGCAGCATGAACCTCAAACATGGCTGGCACTAATCTTGGATGTTTCCTCTTAAATTGAGCGCAACTGTCTAACTGATAAGAGACCTGTGTTTCTCTTCATAAGGCATGAAGGGGAAATGTATAAGACTCTGCTGAGCGACTATGACGCTCGCCACAGAGAGCTCGTGCTGGAAAATGCAGAGCTGAGGAAAGTGTTGCAGCAGATAAAAAAAGACATGGTGTCCATTCTAAGTTCAAGAAAACCGGCTGCGAAAAGCGACAAACCTGAACACAGTGGCGTACAGGTAGTGTTTGATCACCTTTTGTATACATTTTTTATTTTTCTTTTGCGACTCTTCCGTCACATTTTAAAGCTGCTGATGACATTTCCTCGCAATTTTAAACAATCAGCCTCCTTCTTTGTTTCACTTAGTCGTTCAAAAATGTTTGTTAGATGTGCTACCAGCAGACTGGAAAATGTTTGATTTATTTATTCACTCCAGGCCACATCGGAGGAGGAAGAGGAAGAGGAAGAGGTGTTCGATTCCAGTAAGGAAAGTGTAGAGCTTTATTGCTTTCATGCCCGGGAGAAACTGACCAACAGTATTCGTCTCCAGTGGAGGAGACTTAAGAGCCATGTGGAAAGACTGGACAGCCAGGGTAAAATACTGTGACATCAACGATTCCTCACTAATGCAAATAATTGTTTGAATTATTAACTGAAGCCTCTGCTGTGATTGCTCAAAGAATTAAAAGTCAGTATTCACACATGGACCTGTTATGTTTTTGTCTGTTAAAATCAAGAAATGTTATGAGCTGATTGGAAGCAAAAGATAATGAATGGTTTGAATATTTTATATACAGCGGCTCTGTCACTTTGTGTTTGATGTTTACTTATTGTTCCTTCAGTATTTATAAGACACGTTTATTTGGGCTTTTTGCTTAGCATCCTTGGTTCAGATGGTGGAAAGCAAAAACACTGATGCTGTTCCACAAGAGACTCAGGAGGAAGAGATGGACAGACTAAAGCTGGAGATCCAGCAGTGCAAAGACTTTATTCAAACACAGCAGCAGCTCCTGCAGGTACGGGTGAATTAGCCCTGAGGTTGTGTGGATTTAAAAGCTGAAATTTGCACACACAGAGAGAAAGTGTCTTTAATATTTATCGGTGTTGAGTGAAAGGAAAATACATTTACCAAAAACAGGATCAGAGATGTCTGCTACTTCTCACGTTACTCTGGAATGAACACCTGACTTACTGTTGTTTGTGTTTTGGTTGAAACTCATTTAGTTTTATAAATAATCAATAAATTGTTGATTAATTCATCCACGTTCCTTTCTTTCCTATAGCATCAGGTAAGCTCTGCATGTGATGAGGAAACCGCATCCCTGCTAAGCAATTGCTACATGCTTCAAGAGAAGGAGCGCCTCGGGGACGAGTGGAAGACTCTGGAGGAGCAGAGGAAGATCTTTGAGAGGGAGAGGAAGAACTTTACAGAGGCAGCCATCAGACTGAGCCACGAGGTGATTAAAAACAAATATTAGTTTACATCTTGTGCAAAGTTGTGTGCATATGACAGGTAAGATGCTTGAACTGTTTTTAAAACCTTTTTTTGGGTTCATTTTGCAGAGGAAGGCCTTTGAGGAGGATCGGGCAACATGGCTCAAACACCAGTTTTTAAACTTGAGTCCATTTGCAGACTCAAAGAAAACCCCATTGTTAAAATCTAAAAGTGCCTTTTTGATATGTGAGTCTCTCAGTTTTCTATCAGTTTCCCTAAAATGAAGAGCAGCAGTTGCTTTAGATGGTTTGAAAATGTTACGTAGTAGCAGGAGTTGAAAAAAGGAAAATATATCCAAATAGACTTATGACTAAGTTTCTTTTTAAGTGATGAGTAATTTCCATCAATTCCAGCAGTCATTAAATCGGCCTCTTTTTTCCCAGCAGCTGAAACAGAGGCGGCTGCGACGGTGGCTCCAGAAAAGCTCATCAAATGTCCTTCAGACACAGCCTCCCCCACACCCAGGTGTGTCGCGCTCGCGTCGGCTTCCACCACTGACCTGTGTCGCACGCTTTGCTTTATCCCAGAAAACAGGTGTGGTTGCTTTATGTGTACCACAGTTTCTGAATTAGTAATAAGCATGGCATAATGTACCTGCATGAACTTAATTTGAAGTTTTCCCCTCAATGTGATTGCAGCTCAGTGCAACCAAAGACAAACGGGGAACATGTGGAGGAATCGGGCACGTTTTGTGGAGATGTTTTCGTCCAGCACCAACAGTGGGAGTACAGCGAGGACCACACACTCTCACAGGAGAAGAACAGCTCCATCTGAAGCCAAAAACTCCGTTCACTTGAATCAGACGTATCATTAATGTCCAGTGTTTATGTCTGATGCGTCTGATGGGTGGATGCCAAAGGCCCACAGATGGACTGTAAAATGATTAAACAGCTTAAGAAGGAAAGAGCGTTAAGAGTGACGTTTGCTGGATCTGTATTAATGTACTGCATATAGTATGTAGTTAGTTTACTTATTTATGGTACTGTAAATCATGAATTGGCATATCTTACATTTAGATGCTGCTGATGCAATATGTGACAATATGTGACTGAGTAAATCAAATCAAGTATGCCGGCTCTGTTTACAACACTGAGAATGTGACTGGGTGACAGCTCGTTTTTCCAGTAAATGTTGCTGTTAGGTTTGTAACAGGTAGTTTATCTGCTGCTTTGAATAGGAAGAATGTAACATCTTGCACAATTTACATATTATGTAGGAGATAGTGACTTTAGACCACTGTGACGTTAATATGATTTGTCATGAAACAATTTGTTTCTTTAATGTCACTTTTCTTTTAGGAGCTTTGTGTTGACAGGTGGCCGTTATTTTCCTCTCAAATGTTAAATGACATGTTCATGTTCACGCTCATTATAGTTTTGACTTCTATCGGGGAAGTAATCACTGATTTTTTTTAATCATCACTGCCTCTCCTGGTTCCCATTCCTCTGTGGTGGACTGAGACTGTAAAGCAAAATGCACTATAAGAAGAATACCATGGCACCAATAATTATAGCCATTCAATGGGTGTGTTTATTAAGAGGTAAAATAAAACACTTTATCTATATGAATAGAATACACTTGGTTTTGTATACTAAACACGGCATCATTCATTAATGTGTGTTTCAATGTTCTTCCTTTGCACAAAATGAGTGCATACAAAACTTCTGTTGACTTTAGGGCATCACTATGTGTGTGTTTCTGAATCACTAGTTCATTCGAAGTCAACAGTAGAGGTGGACGGATTGATCCAAATAGCTTCGATACCAATGCTGGTATTGGTATCAGATCAATACTTTGTTTCTATCCTCTTAAGTTCAATTTCATTCATAGCCTAAAGCACATTTAAGCAACAGAAGTTGACCCAAAGCTCTTTGGAAACAGGCATATTTACATTCCATGTCCAAAAAAATCTTTCAAATTACACAAAAAGCTGAAAGGTGTGTTTTAGTGGCTTAAGTAATTATTGTGCAAAGTAAAAATCACAGTAGAAGTCTTTAAAAGGCGTTCAGAATTTGCAAAATGATTGTGATGTATCTAATAAATGATAACGCACTGCTCTTCTCTACATAAGCTGCCTTTATCGGTGTTTGGATCGATACCAAAATTTGGAGAATTACACAGCACTTGTCATCTGGCATGTGCAAATTAATTGCAGTCACCACACTGTATAAGGGAAGCATTTATGTGGATGATATCACAGAAAGCAGGGAGGTGGATGGAGAATATGGATCACTTATTTAAGCCAGAAGGAAAACTGGCAATTACTGAATTTATATGGGTGCGTTCAGCTTCACACTTTATTTCACAGATGATCTCATTTCTATTGTCTCTGTGTTACAATAAATGTAATAAACAGTCTTATTCGGTACAGATTTTCCTTTTGAAATTCGCCAGAGTTCATTTTTAGCTCAGTAAGTTTATCTGGAGATTCACTTTATTTAAAATAACATTCAAAACATACATGTAATGTCTGAGACTGACAGTGCTGTTGTTAAGCACACTGAGCTGTGCAGGTGCAGGCGAGGTGACTCTCCGTAGTTTCCATCAGGTCCACGCTCTTATACATGCTGGAGGGGCTGGAACCTGCGGACGTGAAGGGAGCAAAAATAATTAGAAACTCCGTGTTTTTCTCCACGATGTTGCATTTTTAATCTTTGTAGACTCACCAGCTGGAAGGCAGTGGAAGCCAACAGTGACGCTGGTGGTGCGCACAGGGAAGCACCCAGGCATGCAGCGCAGTACAGGGTCGACAGAGTAGCACTTGGAGTTCTGAGCTTGCATGTTTCCCTGCTTCTCCAGCTGCACCGATTCATGCCTCATACGGCACTCTGTAACACAGCAGGGATTTTAGGGTTCCTGATAGATTCAGTATATTTTTCTTTAGAAGACTTGCCATGGTTACATCAGATATCTTTGTCTTACCAGTGGCGTCTCTGCAGTTCTCAGCTGGCAGAATCCAAGAATGAGCAAAGCTCACTGCTGTCGTGGCTATCCATCCAGTGGGTGTGCGATACTCCTGCATGGTCTCCCCGTCGGCCTTTCCGCAGAGCCCACAAGTCTTCCCCTTCATCCAGTCCACAACTTTAATCTGCGTCATAGGATCACGTGATTGATCAGACGTCAATTTTAACTGAATTTCCATCTCGCTTGGTCTTTTTCGTTTTTCCTTTTAAGCTCATAACCAAAGTTATCAGTTTTGCTTTTACCTTCCATGACTTCTTGTCAAAGTAGACTTCATGAAGACCATAGCTAGCTGCATACACAGAGATGCCTTCGCCACTTTGTTTGATCTGGATGTCAGCTGTAAGACAAAAAGGTTCCATGATTACTCTCGTTTTTTCAACACAAAGATCTGGGATAAAATTTGATCGTAGGTTTGATGGTAGTTTGCAAAATCCGATTCAAAGGTTTTAGACTGCATAGAAACCTCGGGGATAATGATAGGGCAGGTTGCTCGTGAGTATTTCCAGCCCGTTCACATCCACAGTCACACTGGTTCTCCTCTGATAGAGGTCAATGTCTCTGCACGGGAAGAAATAAAAAGACTCAGTTTTGTCAAAAACCAGAGTTTCTTTCGTGTTTTTAATGAAATCTTACATGTGAGCAATTTTCACACTGATCTGCTTGTGTTCAGTGCGATCCTTCCTCAGTAGAACGATGAATTTCAGCTCGTCTGTGCCGTCCTGTGCCAGAACCTGATAGCAGTTTGAGGGCATCTCGTTCTTTAATTTCTCGTTGTTGAATGTGGTCACTGTATTGCCGGTGAAGCTACATTCAGCTGAGGAGGGGAAAAAACGTACATTTTTAAATTAAATGATGTGTCAGAAAAGGACACAGCCTGTCCACGTTTAAATGACAGGCACGAGCCATTACCTGCGCCAGCCGCAGCTAACAAGTGCTTGACCTTTCCGGAGACGTCACCGAAGGGAGTAAGATCTTTGATCTCGTTACTTGGCAGAGTGATGGGAAGATGCAAAGCCCGCTTATGAACAGTGCTCTGTAAACAGAATAATTATTGTGAGAAAAATCAAAACATATGATTTTGAAACAACAACTTTGCTGTTCGTACTCTCGGTGTTTTCCAAATCAGGTCGATGATCTTGTCAGATACTACAGCCACAGTAAGCGAGAGCTGCTTGTCGCTGTTTCTGTCCTTTTCCTGAATCAAGCCGGCTGGCATGTGAGCAGAAATGTACTTATACATCCTGCAAAGGAATTTACAGATATCAGATGGTTTCATATTGTCTGTATGACATGCATGACAGTGTCTGTGAAGTTTCATACGTCTTTGCACAATGCTTGAGATCAGACGGTAACCGATTCCAGTCCACCTTCAACCGAGCTGCAGGGTTTCGACCGACAAGACCAGTTTCCGCTGTAATCGCGGTGTCATATTGGTTGCATTCTGCTCCCCAGTTCATTTTAGCCTAGAAAGAACAAATCGAAATGACAAATGGCAGAAAGGTTTAGGTTCGTTTGTTTCGTGCTATGCTTAGTTCAACATCCAAAAATAAGGCGGACAATGTCTCACTTTGACTTTGTGCATGCTCAACATGGCTCCATCAGCACAGAGCCTCCAGTTGTTATCAGGAACAATGTCATCTAGAATGATCTGAAGTCTGCTGGTGGTTTTGTCCATGTAAGCAATGAACTGGTATCCCTGCTTCTTCTTGTCAGCTTTAACAGCACGGAAGATCATGCCAAACACGGCAGCTTGACTGTCAAGGAACCGCTTCTGTGGGGACAACTATTCATGTGAGTACATCCATAAAATCCCTCGCCGGAAAGAAGATTTGACGGGATTTGACCTTATGTTGGATAGCGTCCAAGCTTGATCCACTGCTTCTGCTTCTGAAAACCTCTGACGATGTGGCTTTAGAGGTGTGATGCTACAAGAATGCCATATAGTGCCATGCAAAAGACAACACAAGTTACCACCTGTGCAAACTGTACAATGTGCAGTATTGTCATACTTCAAACATGGTGTAAATGGGTTCTCACTGGAGTCTTGTGGCCCTTGTGGTTTTTCTTGTGCTTCTCTTTGTGCTTCTCTTTGTGCTTCTCTTTGTGATTCTCCTTCGATTTGTGGCGATGACTCGCAGGTTGCTATGAAGAAACATTTTGTCAGCAACCACAGTGGCCATATATACTCAGATAACTATGAGATTTCAAATCAATTAAAACTATAGATAGAAAACAGAATATTAATAAAATGCTGACTTATACAATATAAATATTCAAACACTAGTAGTGACAGCTCAAGCGGCTCTTTGTCTGAATATAATACAGCATGTTTACCTTTCTGTGGTGCACACTGTAGTGAGAAGAGCTTGAACTAAGACTGAAGAGCGACGCAAAGCTCGATGCAAAGCTGGACTTGGAAGTACTGACAGAGGTGGAGAAGCTGAAGCTGCTGCTTCTTTTGCTTGTGCTGCTGCTGCTTCTACTTATGCTGCTGCTTCTACTACTACTGATACTGCTGCTTCTACTACTGCTACTACTACTACTACTGCTGCTGCTACTACTGCTGCTACTACTGCTACTACTTATGCTTCTGCTGCTTCTACTACTACTGCTACTGCTGCTGCTACTGCTGCTGCTACTCCTGCTACTACTACTTCTACTACTACTGCTACTACTACTACTGCTGCTGCTGTAACGTCTTTTCACCAACTGGACTTGTTGAGCAGTTGCATCAATGGTCTTCCTGCTAGAATGGGATGAAGAGCTGGAGTTAGAGGAAGAGGAGCTGCCAGGAAGGCGAGAGCTCCTGGAACTGGAGGACGACGAGGAGGAGGACGTGGTGCTATTCTTCTGGGTAGAGGCCAGGATTTTGTGGAGCTTCATTAAGACTGGTGTTTCCTCGGGGATTTCTTCTTCTCTAAGGGTGATGTGTTTGATGATCTTCTGTGCAGCCTTACTTCCAAGTTGAACCTCTAATTCCAGTCTCTCAGCAGCTTCACCTTCGACTGAAAGCATCATCAGTTAATGCGGTTAGCAGCTAATTTCTGCACTGTGTCACTAGAGAAAGCACTTTTCTAAGTTCTTACTTGGTATGACAGAAAAAACAGCAGAGTGCTTTCCAGCCAGTTTATACACTGCAGCATCCCCCATGTGAGCAGTGGCAATCTTGAGACAGGCCTTGAGTCCAGCGTTAACAGTCTGAGCGCAGTACTTCTTCTTACTCTTCACCATTTTAGATTTGATGTGCATGCCAGCTTTCTGACGTTGAGAAATGAACTCTGCGGATCTCGACTATGAGGAGAAAGTATGTAAATTACATAAAAAAGACACAATATTTTTTTATATCTCTAAAACGGTTTTAAATTCACCTCATTAGCAGCATCAGAAGAAGTGTTGTTCGATATAAGAATCTGTCTTGGGTTGGCAGGGATCACAGGAGTGATACTTTCTCCCGAAACAGGATTTCTTACCACAGCAAAAGTCTCAACCCTGTTGAAGAGAAGCAAGGATGAACCGTAATCATCAGTGCAAAGGTAAAAGGATCTCAGAAGCGATGTTTAAGAATATGTAATAAATTAAAGACGTCATGGCTTACTCCACAGCGGTAATGTTTTCAGGCACTGAAACAGGAAGAGCTGTGAAGTTTAAGTAGCCCTCATTGATGTTAAATGTGACTTCAGTTTTGGCAGGTGCGATGGAGTAGAGTTTGGCTCTTGATACCATGACAGCCTGCAGTATGGCAGTGTTTATCCCGAACACAGCAAATGTGTTCACAGCCGCACTAGAAGAGGAGGACAGTTGAACATTATATTACATTTGTTGGTAACACGTCATAATACAGCCGGCGCCCAAGAGGTTAATTCCCTTAGAAATAAGTGGAATTTCCTTATATTATACCTGAAATTACAATATAATTATATTTACCAACAAATACCCAGAGGTAGACACAGTTGCATAAGGGTAATAATTTAAGTTTTTTACAAGAAAATAATAATTACACTGTTAGTAATTTTACATTATGCACACGTACCTTTAATCTGCATGTAACTTCAGGTATTTTAGAGGAATGGAGACATAAATCATGCAAATTATAATGTGAGTAATTTTAAATAGTACAGAAATACCTGCATCACTCAGGTCGCTTACACACAGACTCTATTCAGACCTTTTCTTTGCACTACTTCCAACCTGTTTGCAACTATTTTGTTCTCTAACGTGCGCCTTTCCCTTATTTTTGTATATATCCCTCTTGATTGTATATATTCCTGCTGTACACTATTTATATTTTATTTCGGCACAAATAGTGTGGAGCATCTGCAATTTTGTTGTACATGTACAATGACAATAAATGACTCTTCTATTCTATTCTATTCTATTCTATTCTATTCTATTCTATTCTAATATCTTTAAATATTGCTTAAGAAAATTCAAGTAGTGCGTATCTTTGAGTATTTTACAGGAAAAGAGACACAAATTGTACCTTAATTTTTTTCATTTTAAGAAAACAAGGAAATTCATGGATAAGTAACTTTAAGTAGTATGCAAGTAGTTATAAGTATTGTGTTTCCAGGAAAAGACAAATTGTACTGTAAGCAATTTAAACAGTACAGAAGTAGCAATAGACGTGAGTAAGCAGTGTGTAACTTTGGTTATTTTGCAAGAAAAGAGACACAAATTACACTGAAAGTCATTTTAAATAGTACATGAAGAGTTTTGAGTAATGCATAAGTAATTTTAAGTAGTGCGTAACTTCAGGTATTTTACAGAAACTGAGGCACAAACACAAAATTAAGCCATTTTCAGTGGGGAGCTTCCCCATCTCACACTGCAGGTAGAATTAAACCCTTAGTTATGTGCTGTATTATAAAGTATTAGCCATTTACTATTGTAGCGACAGCTATTGCCCCACCTTGGTGTGACCTTGGTTGTAATGTATATGTCTGCCTTGAGAAGGTATCTGAGATAAAAGTCTTCTGGCAGAGCTGGAGTTGTCGTGACTTTGACTAAGAAAACAGAACAGAAAAGTTACTTTTCTGCACATTGTTATGATATTTCCACATTAATTTATTAAAAGAACGTTTGCAACTTCTTCTTTCTTTGAAAGAAGTTTAAGAAAATGCTCAAAACTTTTAAAGAAGTTTTGGTGTTGAAAGAAATATTAGGTCGTTAAGTAATATTCACTCACTTTGACCACGAACAGCAGCCACAGCAGCAGTGTACAGACCGAGCTCCATGGGGAAACCAGCTATAGTAGGCATGATACGTCTCACCTCATTAGCCAGCAGAGGCTTAACAAAGCGCCAAGTAGGACCAGACTGCAGAGCCTTGAAAACATCTCTACCAAACGTGTCAGCATCGTTATTGCCAAGGATGAGCTGCAGGGGAAGAATATTTTATAAATATTGCGTCTTGCAAAATCGTGATTAAACTGATCTTTAGGTTGATGGGTTGTTTATTTAAATCGTACATTAAAGGTGTTGCCAAACCAGTTTTTGTCAAAGTCAACAAAGGCAACTTCTTGTCCAAAACACTTGACGTAGATGGAAGTCAGGGGTTTGCTGTTGGGTGCAGACTTCCAGTGAGAGAGCTGTAGAGAGAGAGATGCAGTCCAGCTGATCACTAGTCTTCTGTTTCATTTTGCAGATAGCAGATAAGATGTCCCTGTCGTTCTTGTAACTTTATGGTGTTGCTTACAGCCTTAATGACATGTTTCATCCTGGTGACCCTGTCAGCACTATCAAAAACTGCTGGGTTTTTCAGAAAAGCCTCCTGTAGTCCCCCAGTTCTTACTCCCACCTAGAAAAAAAAAGACAAGTAACTTTCAGGTTAGTTATTAAATATCTGGACTGATTTTGGTTTCCTTTACCTCCAGAATGTCAGCAGCAGCTCCAGCAAAGAAAGCCTTGATCCTAGACGTAATAGATTTGGGCATGATGGTGGCAGCATCATTGATGTAGTAAGCAGTCGCAGCAGCACCAAGCATAAAGGGACCTAACAGAGAGTTTAATGAGATGCAGTTAAACATTATTAAATCGAAAATAAAGATCCAGGTTAGTTAAACCAGCCACGGCGATTCTCACTGTTATAGACGTCGACATGGATGGCTTTGCTGAAACGTGAGCTCAGTTTGTCCAGGTTTGGGCCCAACATTCTCAGGCCAGCTTTGCATGCTGCAGCACTGCAGTGATAACATGAAAGAGCTCACTGCAGGATGGATCAAATCACAGAGATTTATCCGATTGTGACGAAGGATTAGAAAGCACTCTTACACTGAGGCATAAATAACGCTGGTGCTCCAAGTCAGGGACTTCATGTGGGAGTAGGTGAAGCTTGCTACTTGCAAATTTGTATCTGTCTTCACAATATGAACAACAGCTGACACCAAACTCATTGAAGGTTTTGTCTCAAAGAGCACCATGCACGCAAGCATGCGGATCTCTGCATGAAGAGTCTTGTCCCCGTAGAGCTGAAAGGCTAAATACTGGACCTAATGTATGAGAGAACGCAGACTCAGTGTGGAGCTTTGTGCAAAACTAGAATGATCAGGAAATCTCTGCGTTGATAATTCACCGTTTTAGGCTCCTTTTTGGCGATGTTCCTCAAGGCCATCATGGCTTCAGCATGAACTCTCACTGGCAGTGATGAACCTAATTTACTATGTAGGGGCAGCATCTTTGTGATTGTCTTGAGACTAGAAGGATGCGCAGCATTTCCCAAAGCCTTCACAAACAGGATGATGTCCTCTGTGTTTCCATCTTTCAGAGCCTGTGCAAGAAGGTCTTGAATGGGCTGCAAGAGCAAATAAGGAAGTAAATCACCCGTTCTCTCATTCTTAAATGTGTACGTGACTCTAAGGCAGCATGTAAGGTCAATGTTATATTACCTGTATGAGCTCAGCAGGACAGGAAGTCCTCTCATAGCAGTGTTTGTAAATCATGGTACCGTAGCCAAGGAATACAATCTGGCGCAGAACTGGGTTTCTCACGATGCTGCTTTCCTTTGATAGGCTCTAAAACATCACACGGAGTTAAGAGTATCAGAGTTAATGCAAAAACGTCCCTTCTTACTCTGGACAAAATAACTTGACTTCACTAGATATGTTGAGATTTACCGACCTCGATGACCTCAATGGCCTCGGTGGTTGCTGTCACCATGTGAAACGAAGTAATCAAAGCCTGAACGGCTTCAAACACAGTTATGGTTTCTGCTAGGTATTTCTCTTTGATAAATCTCAGAGCATCAGGATTTCCCACAGCAGGAATGGTGTCCATGATCCATTTTCTGAAACAATAAAAAGGAAGTTTGCCAAATTGTGCAAATATCTTTACATGATGTTTTAAACATTTAATCAGTGAAATCACCTGTGGGCAGAACTCCCTGAGTGTTTGCTCCAGAGGTTCTCCAGAGTTTCATTGGAGGCTGCACGGAGGAGTTGAACAAACTTCAAAAATTCCAGAGGTGCATCTTCATGAACTTTTCCTACAGCCTGTTTGACCAGGTGATTCAGAGTGTCCTCGAGCTAATGACACAGGGGTAAACAGGATATCACCGAGCACGGCACAGACTTTTAATTCATGTCTTAGGAATAATCTCTTAATTACGACAATACCTGAGACTCTATGTCGTTGATATTGAGGAGCAGAATGGGTAACTGAAGAAGCTCAGTGGAGAATTGATATGTGAGATTTCCACGGTGTGAATACTGAGCCAGGGGTGGTGGTGTAGTGGGTGCATAAGGGGGTGTTTGAACCTCAAGGAGCATCAAGGATTGCCTTGAATGTGGAAAGAAAAGTTCATTTACGTTCTTTGAATCAATTTTTGTATTCACAGTTGTTATGGACATACTTGGTCTCCATATGGGCAGCTCCATGCTGCTCGCTGAAAGGTGAGAACTGGATCAGCTCATGGACCGATGCCTCCTTGATCTGGATGCCATTATCGAGTGGTTTCATGATGTAACTGTATGATGAAACTCCTTTCAGGTTTTTAGTGTCCTGTAAGAACAAAGCTGTTGCTTGTCATGCATCCCACCACTTTCACAGATGTTTCCTGATATAAAATGTGTAAAACCTACCTCCTGGCACTTTCCACATTTCTCTGTGTATGCTAACCCCATGTCTTTAGTTATTCTTTCTTGACAGTGGTTCATATCTCTGGTCTTTCTCAGATAGACACGTTCAGCCTCTGTGTCCTCAGTGATGGAGTAAAGTGTCTTGCACACACCCTGAGTTCCAGCCTATAGAGCAGCACACATATTCAGTAGGGAGATTCAACTTCTTGTCACACACAGGTTTATAAAGATCTTTCACCAACCTCCTGCAACTCGTAGACATTTTGTGTCTTTTTGATGTTGAGCTGAAAGACATTCAGGATACCTCTGTAGATGTTAAGCACTGTTGTTGAGACGGTTTCAGGGGCGAAGACTTTTCCCACAGCACCATTGACATACTCAAACTTAATGGGAGTCGTGAGCTCAGCTTGGAGGGCTGAAGTCAGCTCAGTTGCTGGGATAAAAGGATCCTCAGGCCAAATTCCACTATACTCCTGGAGCTCAGGTTCCTCAAGCTTTCATATAAGAGTAAGGTTTAATTCAATTAGTATACATGTAAAAGGTAAATGACTGCAGCTTGTGCAGGATTTTGATCTTTACCTTGATGAAGTATGTGTTCTGATCTATAGCATTGATGCTAACTTTGCTGCTGATATTTAGTCCAGCTCTCGCTGAACCTTTCTCTAGCAGGCCCGCCAGGAGCAGCGCCTCATACTTGTACACGTAGGTTTTACCAGCTTCAAAAACAGGATCTGGAAGAAGTCAGTGAATGTAATTTATATGACTCATTTGTGAAATTATATCAACTATAAACTCTAAACCAGGCCTACAGTTTATGTTTCACAATGAACACAGTATTAAACTTACCTTGATGTTGAAGATCACCAGCTGTAAGAAAATAAGAAAGAAATCAGTAATACAGCGAGTAAAATCTGAAACTATTACAACATTTGAAAACATAGTTTGCATTTTGTTTTACAAATTAAAACCAGAGGTAAAAGGAAAGCAGTGCACTGTAAATGTTAAAGGCCGAACATTGTGATTATACAAACCACTAATTCAACCTGAAATCTCTTAAGCATGTTTCAGAACTGAGCCAGACAGAGACTCAAAGCACAATGAGATTTAGAAAAATCTGTTGAAAAAAAGAAAACACACAAAAAAAGAATCTGAATCCACAAACAATGCCAAAACATATGAATGGGCTTGAATATGCTTTTCAGCAGTGTTTATATGTTATGATTTATATTTACTGTGCAAATTACTGCATGTTCGCTCCAAAGACTCTGCTCTGAAATTTCATTATAATTGTGTACAATAAGACTTCTATTTTAATTCAGATAATGAAGTAGTAAAGATGAGCAACTAAACCAAATGATATGCAAAGTTTTGCTGGAAATGGAAATTTGAATGTCTTTGAATGTTGTGGTGGAATTTTCTGTTAATAAAGTCTGCAACAAGGTCAGCTGTGGTCAAGCCGCTTTATTTACTGCATGCAGGAGAGCAAACGCACATCACACATCACAGTTCTACAGTCATGAAAGCTTCGTCCTTGAGACGTCACAGGTCTCTTTTATACCCTCACGCACAAAACCCTGCATCTTTTCAGTTACAACTATTTTTCATCCCACCCGACTGTTGCTGGGCAGGAAAGACTTCCCACTACCTATGCTCCAGGAAGCACCTGGACTGGTCTTCTTGGGAATTTTGTCCTTCTACACCTTAACAGTCAGTAGATACATAGTGAACCATCGTTAAGCATAGCTAAGCAGTTACACCTGGTCATATTGAAACACACACATCCTTCATCTAAGAAACAAAAGGTTATACAAAATCCTACAGTGACTAAACACCTGAATCGAAATGTGAGGATAAACTAGAATTTTCCCCATTACAAAGTCACACTGTACAAAACTTAGCGGTTCTTTGTGAGTAGAGTCTACAGTAGCTGACAAACTGACCCATTTTAAACTGATCTTGATCATTTGAATTGATTTTAGTTCTTAAAGTGAGCTAAAATGCTTTTTCATTTCTAGTTCTAGGTTTTAGCTCCCTGCTTACAAGAAAAGTTGAACTGCTGGGTCTGTATATATTAAAATTCACATAAAGCACCAAATATGTAACAAACATGTTTTCTGTTACATATGCCTAAAAATGAAAACCTTTTTTTAAAAGAGGCATAAACCCACTACCAATTTATAACAAGTACATAACTATAATTTGTCTTTACCTACATTCAACTCAATTCAAATGTTATTTACATTTCACCAAATCACAACAACAGTTGCTTCAAGGTGCTTTTTATTGTTGGGTAAAGACCCTACATTACACTGACATTACCATTCAACGCATAATCAATAAAACTCCAAATATGAAATCAGCATTATTTTTGAACATATTTATAAAATAGCAAAGTTTTGCACAAACATCATCACTCACCCACAACGGCCAGAATCAGGGCGAGCACGAGCGCTCTCATTGCTGACAGGGTGGTGCTGGTCTGCAGAGACAGGCAGCCTTTTAAAGGGAAATTTGTGCTGACAAATTGCACGAAGGTATGATTCAAACCCCTGGACATTTGATCATTGCACTCATATATCAGTGGATGAAAAGTCAGGGTCACCTGCCCTTGTTCTCTTCAAATATGGCAGGCTAAGTCCTGACGTGATGTGTAGAAATTTTCATTGCGTTTCATTCGAAAGCAAAACTGAAAAATAGAATTTTTTTTCACAACAATCTTATTTTGTTGCAGTGTATTTGCTGATGTGTTTATCTTTTCATTTTTTTCCTGACATATAACTAATCTCCCTTTATCCAAAAGACTTTTTGCTATATAAGAATAGCAAAAAGGTTCATTAAAAATAAGGTTTCACTGACATTTTCAGTTGTTTACATACATGTCAAGTGTTTGCTTAAATATTATTTGTCTCATAAAATCAAGACAGTGCCACTGATTTATTTATTTTTTTAATGTTGTAACATTTGTGGCATCTCTCCATCAACTTATTCAAATGTGGTTTCAAAGTTCAGATAAAGGGTCAGCGTGACTATTGCTGTTTGCTCACTTTATTTGTTGTGGTCAGACTGTGAAGGCTGTGACATTTTAGCAGATCTGCCTGCTCTGCTTTTATCTGCTGTCATGTTCTGACACCGTTTATTTATTTTTGCTTAATTTCTGCTTGTTGCTTTGACTCTGTCCATTTTTCTGCCAAATATTATGATTTATGTGACGGTTGCTTAAGTAAAATTTACTTTGTTTCCATGTTGTTTTGTTTAGCTTTTTACTTATGCTTCTAAATGTTCCCTTTAAAAAATATGAAATGTTGTGAAATATTAGACAGGACCAAAGACTATAAGATTCAATAAGATCACTATATCATACTTTTAATTGACTCAAATTGAGCAAATTCAGCTGATTATAAATGCAAAGTATGGGGTCACCCCCTTTGCTCACCTTGCAGATCTCATCCCTTATTCCCAGTTTGAGTTTTTAATGGCTTGATCCAGTCTCAGGGCCCATGCTGGATGTCATTCCTTGCTCTCCACCCACCCTCCCCACCCACCCACCCACTCTGTAGCTGTCACTAGCAAATCAGACCAAAAAACAAAAAAACTAATCACATGACTTGTAAAACAGATTGATGATCAGAATGATTAACAGAGCTCAAGTTTCCCAACTGCAGTATGAATGAATTATATTCTAACTTCCTATAAACTTGACAGTGTAACATTACTGAATACTACATAATATTTTAACCATGGTAAGTACATGGCTGTGTCTCAGGCTTCTCATCAAGAGCCCACTTTCCAAATCCCATCTCATTTTATTAACAATGCCTTTTTTGCAATTCATGACAAAATTTATAACTTTTGAAGCGTTGAGTGTTAGAAAAACTTGAATATCAGAATGATTTACCTTCTTTGTTAGGTATACTGATGTTGGTTTTTTAATTTATCCTTCCAGAAATTAGATGTGGGTATGGATGAGTTAGTGGTTAGTCAGAGATAAGCGCTGTTACCGTTGGTTTTGGGAATGAGCAGGGTAGAAAGTCGCAATTTTTGCAGCTCCTTGTTCCATTGTTATTGTTGGGACTTGGCATAGCTCTAGTTTAGTAAATCTTACTGTGGTCAATTCAAATTATACAGTATATTTATGTTGTTGACTATTTAGAGTTATGCAAATATCGTATTAAATAATTCATTTGGTTTATGATTTAGGGATTTTTAGATGGATAAAATTGTTAACAACTGGAAGTATTCCCCCTTTTCTTTCTTTCTGAGGGCAAAACGTGTTTGTTGTATGAAATTACCGCTTTCTTATGCGCCCTACGGTTGATTTTGGTTTTTAATTAATTGTATTTGGGTGCATTGTTTGGTTTGGTGTTGTTTTTTTTTGTGGTTGTGAGGGGGAGTCGCTGGTTTTGTTCAACTTTTTATGTAGAATAGGCTGCCTAGTAATAGCCTGGGGGTGCCTCTCTGTGCTGCGTGGTGTAATGGGAGATGGGAGTACCAGAGTACAGAGCACCTGTTTTTGTTGCGGGAAGATATTTGTAAAAACAGCCACTTTATTGGGACGGGGTTTTCTTTCCTGATTGGTGGATTTAAATTAGGCAGCTCTCTCTCTGTGTGTGTGTGTGTGTGTGTGAGTGTGTGGTGTTTTTGGTGTTCGTTTGTGCTGTGTGTTGTGTGTGTGTGTGTGTGTGTGTGTGTGTGTGTGTGTGTGTGTGTTGTTTAGCGTTTCTTTTTTTAATTTGGGAGAAGATGAGTGGGTTGTTCTCCTTGCCGCCTTTTTTATTCGTGCGCAGCATGTCGTGATTATTTGCGGTAGGATTTAGCAATTGAATATAAGTTGACCTGGTTGAAACCTGGAATTAGAGGCCAATGTTTGTGTTTTGTTGGTGTTTGTGTTTATCTTGTTTTCTTTTTGCTATTTGTTGGTCTTATCCTTTTTTTTGTCTCGTTTTATTTTCTTTCGTGTTTGTTTTTTTTTGTGACCTATTTTTGGGCTGGTTTTACTTCTTGTGCTTGTCGGTGTGTGGGGTTTTTGGTGGTTTTTTTTTTTTGTTTTTTTTTTTTGTTTGTGTTGGGTTGTTTTTTTTTTTTTTTTTTTTTTTTGTTTTTTTTTTTTTTTTGTTTTTTTTTTTGTGTTTGTGTGTTTGTGTGTGTGTGTGTGTGTGTGTGTGTGTGTTTGTGTCGTTGTTGTAGTATTGGGTTGTTTGAGTTTTGCATCGTTTTGATGGTTTGCGGTTGGTTCTTCTTCCGATTGGGTCAAAGTTCTTTTCGGGACAGGTTTTGTTGTTTGAGGGTGTGGTGTCTTTCGGATATATCTACTTTTTTTTGCCCTGGTGTCTTAGGTGTTTTTTGTCTGTGTGGTGGGTGTGTGTTCTTCTTTGGACATTGTCGTGTTGTGGTAGTTATGTGGGGTTTATGCTGGGGCTGCGTTTTTTGAGTTACTTGTTGTGGATAAATGAAAAAATTATTGGATTATTTATAAACGAGACTTTGAGGTGGTTTGACTTTTGCTCTGTTGGAGGGTTTTTCCTCTTGCCTGATTGACCGAACAATTGAATTAACACATCGTGTTCTGTTGGGTTGCGTTTGTTCAATTGTCGGGACTCGGCTTGCATCGCTATTCTAATGTTGTATCTTTAGGCGTACACTTGTTTATTACGCCCATTTCACGTTATTGAGGCAGATAACTGTATTATTTGCAGTCGGAAAAAGTCTATCTATATTAGGCTACATAACTTATGAATAAGCAGAAAATAGTATGATTGCGAATATGTAATATGATATTACTCTACTTACAAATTATGGACGAGGCATAAAGGTTGATTTAGATAAACACAATAATGCATCAGAGGTGAACTTCTAAGGCCAAAGATCACTCAAGACAGGGCTCTAAATGCTCCAATTTCAAGTTCATTCTAGTCTATAGCGACATATTTCTAATTTGTTTCTTTAAACCTCCTTACGCTTACTGACATTTCGCGCCGCTTAGTTGCTCGAAAACTATACTGAATAGTTGGTTAACTACATTTACATTATAGACTGGGTCGCTCTTCAAATTGGGATTCTCCACTTTTAATTGTAATTCGCACTGCGGGTTAGGTCATTATTCGGCTACGATAAAAGTTTGTTTGGTTGCTTGTGTGTGAAAATAGTGAATTTGTGTTTGTCAGGTCGCAAGACAGGGCGTATACACGGCAACGCTGCTGTGCTGCTCGGAGCACGTACTGCTGATGGCGTTAACACGACACTTTTTAACGTACACATCCACACACACACACATCATCAGCCACACACAAGATGTGTGTGTAGGACTGGACCGATTCGTTTTGGTTCACACCAACAGAGAGAGAGATCTTGCCGTTTATGTTAAATCCACCAATCATGAGTGGCTGTTTATTTGTTCTTTTCCGGGCAAAAACAGGGCTTGCTGTGCTGTCCTGACATTTACACACGGCTATGGCACGAGATGGCACGAGGGTATTATCTGCAGCCCTATTGGTTTCTCATAGGTGACGACTCCCGTTCCGGTCAACCAGGGAATGACCATTTAACTGTCCTCATCCGTAGGGGCTAAGAGCGGGTCGATCTCTCTACAGCCAGTTTTGTTTCTAGAAAAGATGGGGAATCTTCCCATTGTGTTAACATTGTTATCATCATATCAAATCTATGAATTATGTTAAATTTGTATATATGCATGCTGTTTATCTACTATACATGGCACTGAACTGTCCATTTAAATGAGTAGAGCCGATTATTTTGCAAAAAACACACCTTTGAAATAAGCCATGATCTTTTGCTCCATCTCAAACAAACTGCTTTCATTACTACTAATCTCTTCTACTGGCGAACTTGTAGGTTATGGGGGTAGTATCGATCTCAGGTTCTTATGTCTACCGTGATGGATTAGTTGACCCAGCCACCCGGCGCTGTGACCGAATCATGGCAAGATTTTCAGGCGTCTCTTGTGTGGGAATTCCGAACCATAAAAAGTTTTATGACCGAGAGAAGAAAAGTGGGCCTTCGATGTTTTTGTGTTGTTTCCCAGTTTGAAGTTTCTGAAGAGAAATCTGACTGAAGGGTACAAACTTTTTTTTCCCTTACCTACTCCCTCCCTTCATATAACATAACGCCTTCAAATTCACAATTTCTTAACAGAACGGTATAATTAGGTGAGAAACAGAAATTCGTTATGTTCTAAAGTTTGTGAGCGTCGAGGGAGTGGTCATTAGAAAGGATATATGCAGCGCGGGAAAGAAGATGTGCCTCTATGTCTTATACCAGGTCGATCCATCGTTTTATACACGGGCAGTAGGCCCAGATTTTTCGTGATTTCTCGATTTTCCGAGGAATCTTTCCTTTCTTCAATTAGTGCAGTCCAAAATCCGAAGTCGATGAGTTTTGCTCTAAGAGCCAGCTCTCTGATGGATTGCTGTGGTTCTCATACTTTGGATGTAGTTTGGCAGTGTTTCTTGAGACAGTGTTTGTGTTGGTTGAGGAGATTTTCCTGCCAACTAATTCTATAAATACCAACAATATAGTGAATTTCCTGAAGCTCAGCTGGGTAAAAAGCTAACCTACGTTTTGATGTTATAGCATTTTGTGGAGTTGAGTGAACAATTGAGAACCAAAAGTAAGTTTGGTAAGTTCCGGATCAATGAGAAGTGCTTTAGGTACGTTGTGCATAACTGTTTCTTTCCCGGGCTGTTTTGGGTCGCGATACATTGGCAACGGTGGACACTACTTCCGCATCAACACACCCTTGCCAGTGAGTCGATCACTGGAGCCAAGAGCACTGTTCTAGCGACAGGCCCTGAACACACATTATTTGTGGAACCACTGCACACAGATTCGGACCATAGCTACTCTTAGAGCTTTTGTGCAATCTCTTTCCGGCATTGGGCCAGCTAAGGAGAGCCTGAAAAATCACAATTTTGCAACTAAAACTTTAAGAGGCATAAAAGTAAAACAGTGAAAGATTTGAAAAAGCTGAATCATACACTGAATAGCCCAATAATTTGTGAACATTTTAAAGTTTGAATGGTTGTTCTAGGTGAAAGTATGAGGAAGTAGTTAAGTTTCAAAAACAAGCAAATTTAGCAGAATTTTGCAGAAGTTTTCCATTCATTTCAATGGGACAAATTAAAGGAAAAAAGCTGAATATTTTAAAAAGTATAATAGCAAAAAATAGCAAAAATCATAGCAGAATTAGCAGAAATAGCAGAATAGTTTAAAATTTGAACGGCTGAAAATCGGCTGAAAATTGTGGATAGTAGTTGCCAGGACGAAAAAAGCGAGCAACTATGAATAATAATAAGAATAAATGACATGCGAACAATGAGTGTGGATGCTTAAAGCATCCACACAATAAAGAATAAAGAGAAACAGGAACTCAATAGTGTGGATGCTTAAAGCATCCACACAATAATAATAATAATAATAATAATAATAATAATAATAATAATAATTAAAATTATTTATTAGATATATGGAATTTATATAGGCGCCTTTCACAATGCCACTACTTCATTCTCTTCATTCACACACTGTGTAGCCACAGCTGCCCTGGGGCAGACTGACAGAAGCCACCGGCTGCCATATCGCGCCATCGCAGGGTAAAGTGTCTTTCTCAAAGGACAAAACGACCAGGTACAGAGAGCCCAGGGATCGAACCGGTGACCTTCCGGTTACAGATACGCTTCCTTCCCAACCCCCTGAGTTTTTCCTTTCCAGTCACCTTTCTCACTCACTATGTATTAATAGACCTCTCTGCATTGAATCATATCTGTTATTAACCTCTGTCTCTCTTCCACAGCATGTCTTTATCCTGTCTTCCTTCTCTCACCCCAACCGGTCGCAGCAGATGGCCGCCCCTCCCTGAGCCTGGTTCTGCCGGAGGTTTCTTCCTGTTAAAAGGGAGTTTTTCCTTCCCACTGTCGCCAAAGTGCTGCTCATAGGGGGTCAT